>NC_081558.1:195313563-195461753 GCF_022355385.1 Mustela nigripes
AATGTCAATGGAATTTTGATAGGCATTGCATTGAATGTGAAGATTTCTCTGGGTAGCATAGACATTTTAATAATGTTTATTCTTCCAATCCATTAGCGTGTAATGTTTTTTCATCTTTTTGTGTCTTCCTCAATTTCTTTCATGAGTGTTCTGTAGTTTAGAGTACAGATACTTTACCTCTTTAGTTAGGTATATTTCTAGGTATCTAGGTGTTCCTCTCTCGCCACATCCTTACAAATATTTGTTGTTTCCTGTCTTGTTAATTTTCTTTTTTAAAAATTTAAAGATTTTATTTATTTATTTGACAGAGATCACAAGTGGGCAGAGAGGCAGGCAGAGAGGGGCAAGGGGGAAGCAGGCTCCCTGCTGACCAGAGTGCCCAATGTGGGGCTCGATGCCAGGACCCTGGAATCATGACCTGAGCTGAAGGCAGATGTTTTAACCCACTGAGCCACCCAGGCGCCCCCTGTCTTGTTAATTTTAACCATTCAAACTGGCATAACATAGTGTATCTCAAGTGCTATTTCCCTGATGACGAGTGATGTGGAGTATTTTTCTTGTGTCTATTGGCCATTTGTATGTTGTCTTTGGAGAAGTATCTGTTCATGTCTTCTGCCCATTTCTTGACTAGATTATTATTTTTTGGGGGTGTTGGGTTCAATAAATTCTTTATAGATCTTGGATATCAGCCTTTTATCTGTTATGTCATTTTCAAATATCTTCTCCCATTCTGTAGGTTGCCATTTAGTTTTGTTGAGTGTTTTCTTTGCTGTGCTTTTTATCTTGATGAAGTCCAAATAGTTTCCCTGGCCTTCAGAGATGTATCTTGCTTTTGTTTTTTGTTTCCCTTGCCTTTAGAGATGTGTCTTGCAAGAGCTTGCTATAGCTGATGACAAAGAGGTTACTAAACGTTAGGCTTCATTATGCCCCCAACTTTGGTTTTCTTTTTCAACATTCCCTTGGCTATTTGGGGTCTTTTCCGGTTCCATACTAATTTTAGGATTGTTGTTCCAGCTCTGTGAGGAATGTCAATGGAATTTTGATAGGCATTGCATTGAATGTGAAGATTTCTCTGGGTAGCATAGACATTTTAATAATGTTTATTCTTCCAATCCATTAGCGTGTAATGTTTTTTCATCTTTTTGTGTCTTCCTCAATTTCTTTCATGAGTGTTCTGTAGTTTAGAGTACAGATACTTTACCTCTTTAGTTAGGTATATTTCTAGGTATCTTATGGTTTTGGGGGCAACTATAAATGAAATCAATTCCTTAATTTCTCTTTCTTCAGTCACATTGTCAGTGTATAGAAATGCAAGTGATTCCTGTCCATTTGATTTTGAATCTTGCCATGTTGCTGAATTGCTGTATGATTTCTAGGAATTTGGGGGTGGAGTCTTTTAGGTTCTCCACATCTTATCTGTGAAGAGTGAGTGTATGACTTCTGTGCCAATTTGAATGTCTTTTATTTCATTTTGTTGTTTGGTTGATGAGGTGGGGACAGCTTGTACTATGTTGAACAAGAGTGGTGAAGAGTGGACATCCCTGTCATTTTTCTGACCATAAGGGAAAAAGTCTCAGTTTTTTTCCCATTGAGAATGATATTTGCTGTGGATTTTTCATAGATGGTTTTTATGACATTGAGGTATGTGCTCTCTGTCTGTATGCTTTGAAAAGTTTTAATCAAGACATGATGCTGTATTTTGTCAAATGGCTTTTCTGCATCAATTGAGAAGATCATACGATGTTTGTCTTTTCTTTTTTTAATGTGATCTATCACATTGAATGATTTGTAAATGTTAAACCATACTTGCAGCCCAGGAATAAATCCCCCCCTCTCTTGTTGTGGTAAATAATTCTTTTAATATACTTTTGGATCCTATTGGCTACTATTTTGGTGAATATTTTGGCATCCATATTCCTCAGGGATGTTTGTCTGTAATTCTTCTTTTTGATGGAGTCTTTTTCTGGTTTTGGGATAAAGGTAATGCTGGCCTCAAAGAATGGGTTTGGAAATAGTCCTTCCATTTCTATTTTTTGAAATAGCTTCAGTAGAATAGGCATTATTTCTTCTTTAAATGTTTGGTAGATTTCCCCTGGAAAGCCATCTGGTCCTGGAATCTTGTTTTTTTGTTTGTTTGTTTGTTTTTTGTTTTGTTTTGTTTTGTTTTTTATTTTTGGGGGGTAGGTTTGTGAGTACTGCTTCAATTTCCTTGCTGATTATGATCTGTTCAGATTTTCTATTTCTTCCAGTTTCAGTTTAGTAGTTTATAAGTTTTCAGGACTTGCCTCATTTGTTGGTATAGCAGTTGCCATAATAGGCAACAAACAGTCGCTCAAAATATGTTTCTAAAATTGTTTGTATTTCCTTGGTGTTGGTTATGATGTTGCCCCTTTCATGATTTTATTAATTTGAGTCCTTTCTATTTTCTTTTGGCCAAGTCTGACGAGAGGTTTATAGTCTTATTAATTCTTTCAAAGAACCAGTTTCTAGTTTCATTGATCTACTGATCTACTGTTCTTCTGGTTTCTATTTCATTTATTTCTGATCTAATCTTATCATTTCTCTTCTCTTGCTTGATTAAAACTTTATTTGCTGTTCTCTCTCTAGGTCCTTTAGGTATAAACTTAGTTTGTCTATAAGAGATTTTTCTAATTTTTTGATAGAAACTTGTATTACAATGTACATCCCTCTTAGGATGACCTTTGCTGTATCCCAAAGGTCTTAAACAGATGAGTTTTCATTCTCATTATTTTCCATGCATTTTTAAAATTCTTCTTTAATTTCCTATTTGGTCCATTCATTCTTTAGTAGGATGCTCCTTAACCTCCAAATGTTTGAGTTCCTTCCAAATTTCCTCTTGTGATTAACTTCAAGCTTCAAAGCATTGTGGTCTGAAAATATGCAGGGAATAATCTCAATCTTTTAGTATTAGTTGAGACCTAGTTTGTGACCCAATATGTGATCTATTCTGGAGAAAGTTCCTTGAGAACTTGAGAAGAATGAGTATTCTCTTGTTTTAGGATGCAATGTTTTGTATATGTATCTGTGAAGTCCATCTGGTCCAGTGTGTCATTCAAAGCTCTTGTTTCTTTGTTAATCTTTGATGATCTGTCCATTCCTTTAAGTGTCATGTTGAAGTCCTCTACTATTAATATCTTATTATCAATGTGTTTCTTTACTTGGTTATTAATTGGTTTATATCATTGCTGCTCCCATGTTGAAGGCAAAAATATTTACAATTGTTAGATGTTCTTGTTGGATAGACCTTTTAAGTATGATATAGTATCCTTCCTCATCTTTTATTATAGTCTTTGGTTGAAAATCTAATTTGTCTGACATGAGGATTGCTACCCCAGCTTTCTTTTGAGGTCCGTTAGCATGAGAAATGGTTGTCCACCCCCTCACTTTTAGACTGGAGGTAATTTTAGGTCTAAAATTAGTCTCTTGTAGACATAATATGGATGGGTCTTGCTTTTTTACCCAATCTGATATACTTTGTCTTTTGATTAGAGCATTTAGCTTTATATACATTCAGAATAACTATTGAAAGATATGAATATAGCACCTTTGTATTGCCTGTAAAGTCCCTATTTTTCTAGATCATCTCTGTTTCTTTTTGGTCTATGTTACTCTTGGGTTCTCTCTTTGCTTACAGGATCCCCCTTAATATTTCTTGCAGAGCTGGCTTGGTGGTCATGTATTCTTTCTGTTTCTGTCTGGGAAGCTCTTTATCTCTCCTTCCATTCTGAATGACAGCCTACCTAGATAAAGTATTCTTGGCTGCATATTTTTTCTCATTTGGTACCTTAAATATGTCATGACAGCCCTTTCTGGTCTGTGAGGTTTCTGTGGATAAATCTGATGTTAGTCTTATGTCTTTCCCTCTGTAGGTAAGGAACTCCTTGTCTTGAGCTGCTCTCAGGATTCTATCTGTCTCTAAAATTTGCAAGCTTCGCTATTGTATGTTGGGATATTGATTTATTTTTATTGAATTTGGAGAGGTCCTCTCTGCCTCTTGGACATGAATGATTGTTTCCTTCCCCAGATTAGAGAAAGTTCTCAGCCAAGATTTGCTAAAATATACCTTCTGGCCCTCTCTTTCTCAATTCACCCTCAGTCACCCCAGTCATTCTGACATTGGTTTATTTCAGGGCATCATTAATTTCTCAAAGCCCTTCTTCATGGGATATTAGTTGTCTTTCTCTCTTTTCCTCAACTTTCTTTCATTCCCTCAGCCTGTCTTCTAGATCACTTTCTATCTCTTCTGCTTCATTCATCCTAGCTATAACAGCACCCAGTTTAAACTGCATCTCTGTTATAGCATTTTTAAGGTCAGCCTAATTAGATCTCATTTCTGCACTAAGAGATTCTCTACTGTTTATGCTTTTTTAAGCCCAGGTATTAAGTTTATTATTGTTATCCTGAATTCCATCCCTGGCATCTTGCTTATATCCATATTGATTAGATCTGTGGCAGAGAATATTACCTATTTTTCTTTTTCTTTTGTTGTGAATTAATCTTTCTAGTCATTTTGCCCAAAGAAGAGTGGGTGAGCAAGTGAACAGAATAAAAAATATCAATACTACCAAAACAAAATACACAACAGACAAATTCAAAGCAGCTGGAATCCAAACCAAAAAAGCAAACAAGAACAAAGCAAAACAGAACAAAAAAGAAAAATGAGAAAAAAGGTGCGGATAAGAATATAATATCACAAGGTAGGCATAGTAGGGTGATCCACTTGTTTCTGAGTGAGTTTTGGTCTGTGTGTTAGAGGACATGACACCCCAAAATTGCAAAGAAAGCAAAACTTATGTATGTATAAAATTGAATAGAGTGAAAAAAGGACAAAAATGAAACATATATCAATAAAATGTGGATGTAAAAATAAAAGTTAAAAAGTGACTTAAAACCTTGAGTTTGTAAAATGAGAAACTAGTTGAAATGGGGAAAAAAGAAATGGAAATTTTTAGACTGAAAGATAAGTGAATGAGAAAAACCCTTCAGGTCCCCCCCCCCCCCCCCCGGTGATGGAGTTCTACAGTCTTGTGGGATCTATAAGTAGTTTGCACCTGTTCTTCCAGTTTGTTTTCTTGGGGAGGTGACTATTGTGCTGCTTCCTAGGTGTCTGCCTGGCAGAGGTGCACCACCCCTTGCCAGGGGGCTAGATTCTGGTCCTCTGTACGGCTTTTGTTCCCTGAAGGTTTTTTCTGCCTCTTTGGAAGATCAGAATAAAAATGGCCATACCTCCATCTCCGGTCGCAGAAGGATTGTGGTGGCCCCTCTTCAGTAAACTATCTGGGACAAACAGTCTTCACCTTTGTGTGTGCCAAACTCCATTGACTCCTGTGGTGTAGACCCACAGCAATCTTCGCAGGAAGAATCTTAAGGACCCATGTCACTGCCCTTTGTGTACCCTAGGGCTGAGAGCCGTTGTGGGCTGGAGTGCATATCTACTTCGCTGCTCTCAAGGGATGGTTGAATGTCTCTTCACTGTCCTTTCTAGGGCTGCTACCCTGAGATCTTTTGCCTAATCATGGACACACTTGTTTTGGCCCTCCTGAGGGATGGCAGACAGCCAGAATGTTGCAGCCCTTTTCAGGGTGTTCAGGGGAAGAGTGGTAACCTGACTGGCCTCCTTGTGATTTATGGCAACTAAACTGAGAGTCCCTTCCTGAGCTTGCTGGGAGTAATCAGTTTCCCTGCTCCACCATTTGGGGACTCTACTGGCTCATGTGTCCCCACTCCTTCTGTGACTCCTGGGATCCTGAGATTAAACTGACCCCACCCCCTAGCATTCTCCCTTTGCTTCACCTGAGCCCCTTTTAGATAGAGACATCTCTCACTGGAGCAAATTTTTACAAGAGTTCCAATTTTCCCCTCCGGGGCTATATCCCTTTCTGGTAGCCAGCTTATGGAGGTTCCTTCCCTACTCCATATATTTTCCAATAGCTCTCTGCAGATTTATGTCTCCACCTCACCCACCTTGCAATAAGCAGTCACTTTTCTACTTGTAGAGTTCCAGATATATTTTCTTATATCTCACAATGCATTCATGCATGTCTAGAATGATTTGATAATTATCCAGCTAAATTCAAGGGACCAGATGCAATGACATTTCCTATTCTTTTGCCATCTTGCCTATTTATCAATTAGTAAGAATTTGGTTCAAAATTTTGACTGCTTTCTTAAATTCCTGTAGGAACTTACACTTTTTTCTTTATTGTATTATAGTCCACATCTTACTATACCCAGCTACAGAAAGGGTTTTGATTATTTTTTAAGAACTATAATTCCATTGTCAAAATATAACATATAATTATCACTATTGTTTTAACATAGATTTATTGAGAACCAGGAAGGATAACATTATGATGATGATGATGATGATGATGATGTATAATTCTATCAATCTAAGTCCAATTAGGAAAGAGAAGCAATGCAAAAATATGATCAGGAAAAATTAATGAATTATGACTAACTACAACAGGGGATTAGAATAATGAGAATATACAAAGTAGAAATTCTAAATACAGGCATAGCAGATACAAAAACCGTTTCCTCTTGGGCTGAGATAGAGCAGACTCTTCCCGACCCCATCCCATTCCCAACATAGGACTGATATCTAGACTTTCTTAGAGAAGGCCTGGTCTTGACAAAAAAAATCACCATGGTGCATTACTAATGGAGCTTGATGGAAATCTATCATTCAGGGTGCCAAGGAAAGCTTTCCTTGGCAGATGTCTCACCGGTAGCACTTGGCTACAAATCTGCCCTAAGGAGTTCCAAAAAATGCTGTTGGCTCCTGAGTGTTTCTGGGTACTGTGAACTACAGGTATTAGGTACTAGGAATCTTGCAAGTGTTGCAGGACCTGAGTGTTGGGGATTGATTCCATGTGCACCAGTGATACCTGAAAAGCAAACACACAAGAAATGAAAAAATAATTTTTTTTTTCTCTGTAATGTCACTCTAGTACCCTCTACTGGCAAAGATTTAATTGAAGATGTCAAAAGAAAAATATTAAAAATGGCCCAGATCCATTTTCACAGAGCAGGCAGAGGGGGAATTTGGAGTTGAGAAGAAATAGATGGATAAACAGTACAGTGTCTTTAATGTTTTTATATTGAGACTTGTATATTCATTTACATTTAAGATGTTTCTACCAGAAGGTGAGTTTTGTACCAATTTTAAGGCACTTTGTCATAATTGTTGGAAATAATTAGAATATTAACTTATCTTCCCATTTGGATTGTGTTTTGATTTATCTTAGATCTTAATGTTTAGGCGAAGAATTTGTTCATGATTTTCTGTTATCTGTTCATGTTCATGTTTTCTGTTATAAATTTATTCATGTTTTCAGTCACATTTCAACAGATTGAATGGCTTGTATATTTATCTCTTTATTTTTATGCCATTTTGATATTTTTATACTTAGTTTTTTAATCCCTCTGGAAATTATTTTATCATATCATATTGGAATATTCTACTGTTGGCAGAGGTTGTAAGAGCAGTTGCATCAATCTGGGCTGTGCTTTGTCCCACTGAGATTCCTGTTTTAACTTTCCCTTAAAAAGAGAGATACATCCAATAGAATCCTTTAAGAGTGATTCTGAGAATCACATGAAGAAATGAACAAGGAGAAAAACTGCAATCTGAAAGATACTGTGATGTATAGGGCAAATCTCCCTGTAAAAACAAAGGATTTCCTTCTTCATTCTTGAGCAGCTGAAATGCTAACATAGACAGTCCTCAGCTGTTAGGCCTCTTCAGAAATTGCCTCAGCTTGACATAGCCAAGTCTAATATCATGCTTCCCTTCCAGAGATGACTATGTGCAATGATAATTATGGTTGAGGATAAGATGGAAAGTCACCCTTGCTGTGACTTTATACAATCCTAAAAGGTCATCCCAGTTTCCTAACTCCCCAAAGGCACAGCTAAGCCTATTACTAAGACCATGTCATTATTCAACTACTACCTTTGTCCAAACTTGTTTATCTTCTCTTCCAAAATGTTGATCTTCAGACACTTCCAAAGCATTTCCTGCACATGAATTTCAATCTCAGAGTCTGCTACCTGAAGAACCTGTGTTATTGTATTTTTTTTAAATCTATTAATATTTCATCATATTCGGAACCCTGGACCCATTTTCACAAATCATAATTTTAAAACAACCATTTGATGAAATCAACAGTCATTTGGTAACATTGCACTCATTGAATGCTGACTGAAATAACACACTAATACTTTACTCTCTTTTTGACCCATTGGTTTGAATTGATTCTATGATCATTCTTTAGTTGCGGACGTATTTTGTAACATGACTGCATTTTTTTAAGAGGATGGTTACATTCATTCATATAATTGTATTATAATCTCTGCCTGAGTTAACATGAATTTAGTTTTTATTCCTACTTACCAGGATCTGAGAAGTAGGTATCATCTCATTCTAAGTTCCATTCCATTCCCTATTAATTTTAAGATAAGAAGTGTCTGTCTCTGTGAAGTTGTGTTTTTCTTTACTCAAGTAAATTTGTTCATAGATACATAAAGCTTATACATATAGGGAAAGGCCATTAAATTCACTGTTTATTCAGTACTGATTTAGAAAATAAACTAAAAATTTTCTAAATCTCAAAGTGATGAATGTTGTATAATACATTTCATTAAGATGTGGGGAAAACAGATAATCTTACAAAATGCTGGAGAACTACAAATCTGCGGCCTGCGTAGTCACTGCCATTACAGAGCTCTTCATATGCTATTAGAGGGAAACTTGACAAACACAGTTTCTCTGATATTTTAAAGTTAAAATTGTATGCAGTTTGACAATAGCACTTGCAGTAAAGGCATTTTAACAACCACATTTAGGACACACATAGAGCAAAGAGGTCATTACACCATCAGAAAGTACCTTGAAGTGGGCATTTTCTGACTGTCAAGATCAAATAAGCCATTCTAGGATGATGTGCATTTTATTCACTGAAGATTTCTGTGTGACTCTATTATGCAACAGGAATGGACGTCTGTCAGATATCTGGTCAGGACTCCTTTGGCCGAGGCAGTCTTAGAAGGAACTTACCAGTACTTATTTTCTTAAAATAGTTGCTATCTACTCCACTTCTTAATAATAGAGACTATAATCAACATAAATAAGTTTAAAAAAAAAGAATTTTAACTTTATGATTGTCCTATCAATAATTGCTAACACATTTACAGACACATTGGTAAATGTAACTAATATTTCCTAAATGTAAGTCCACTTAAAATGTCTATCAGAGAGTGAGAGTAAGAATTCTAAGAATCTATACATACCATACCCCACCAATACAAGCATGGGCTTTGTTCATGAAGCCTTATGTTTTTTTGTTCATTTGTTTGTTTGCTTGTTTTCTGGCAATTGGTTTTCTAGATGTGGAATAGTTCATCACAGAATTTCTGCTATTGCAAACTCATGAATATTGTGTTATTTGGAAAAATTTAGGGTTCAACATTTCATAAGTAGGAAACATTTTTTGCTAAATATTTCATAGGTAGAAGACTGTGTGATTAGTCAAAGTTTATGTTCTACTCATACTTTTACTTGAACTAGCCAGGTCAACTAGAGCAAGGGGTTTGCTTTCTGAGCTCTTTTTGCACCTAGAAAATGAGTTAAAATCAACAGGCTCTAAATTCTTTTCACACTAATCTCAATAATCTGAACTATCACTATAAACATCCTTGACATCTTTTAAATTGGTGTCCAATACTGTGACCACAAGAAAAGGATCCTGGTATTTTGCTTCTATGTGTGTTAGTCAAGCCAAACAGAAAATGCTGTGAACCATCACAACCCATGTATTTTAACATATTTTTTTTGTTGTTTGTGTGTTTTTCTTGTAACATATTGATTTAGAATTCAGTATAAAACCAATCAATTTACCAAAACTGAACTCCCATTTTTTTAGCTTGCACAAACATTAAGAAATTAGAATCTTAGACTATTTCAAATGAATAAGCTTCTATTCAACAAAGGAAACTATCAACAAAATGAAATGGTAGCCTACAGAATTGGAGAAGATATTTGCAAACCTCATATCTGATAAGAGGCTAATATGAAAATATGTGAGAAACTCATACAACTTAATAGAAAAGAGAAACAGTTAAGAAATGGGCCAAAGGGGCGTCTGGGTGGCTCAGTGGGTTAGGCCGCTGCCTTCGGCTCAGGTCATGATCTCAGGGTTCTGGGATCAAGTCCCGCATTGGGTTCTCTGCTCGGCAGGGAGCCTGCTTCCTCCTCACTCTCTCTCTCTGCCTGCCTCTCTGCCTCCTTGTGATCTCTCTCTGTCAAATAAATAAATAAAATCTTTAAAAAAAAAAAAAAAGAAATGGGCAAAGGCCTCAATAGACATTTTTCCAAAGAAGACATACAAATGGCCAATGGGTATATGAAAATGTATGCAACATCATTAATCATTAGGGAAATGCAAATCAAAATCACAATGAGAGATCATTTCACATTTGTTAGAATGGCTACTATCAAAAAGACAAGAAATATCAATTCTTGGTGAGGATGTAAAGAAAAGGGAGCCATTATACACTGTTGGTGAGAATGTAAACTGGTACAGCCACTATCAACGACAGTATAGAGGTTCCTTAAAAATTAACAACAGAACTACGTCAGAATTTAACTATGTCAGAAATTAACAGATTGATATGATCCAGCAACTCTATGGGTATATATTTGAAGGAAATGGAATTACTATCTAAAAGAGATATCTGTACTGTCATGTTCATTGCAGCATTATTCCTCATGCCAAGATATGAAAAACAACCTAAGTGTTTATCCATGGATGAATACATAAGGAAAAAAAGAAGGAAATCTTGTCATTTGTGGCAACATGGATATACCTGAAAGGCAATATATTAAGTGAAATAAGCCAGGCAGAAAAAGACAAATACTATATGATCTCACTTATATGTGAAATCAAAACAAACTAAACTCACAGAAATGGTGTGGAATGGTGGTTTCCAAGGGCTGGAGAGTGGGAGAAATAGGGAAAGATTGGTAACAGGCTACAAAGTTTCAGTTATAAAATAAGTAAGGCCTGGAGGAAATAATGTATAATATGGTTATTACTGATGATAATGCTGCATTATATGACTGAAGTTTGCTCAGAGAGTGGAAATTAAATGTTTTCATATACAAAGAGTAAATATACGAAGTGAAGGATGTTTTAACTTGATGGGTAGAATTAATACTTTCACAATATATAGGTATATCAAATCATCACTTGGTACACTTTAAATACAGTATAATTTTATATGTTAACTATACCTCAACATAGCTGAAAAGAAGGAAAATCAGATCCTCAGAAATATAAGATTTGGAAGGCACCTTATTCTCACAAAGACCTTTAGGAACTGTTGTAGTTTGTGTTTAAATATTTAAATATCAGTTGATATATTTGCACATTCACAGGCCCGGTGGAATAGGTCTTGGCACACAGAAAAAGCAAAGTTGTAACATGAAACTTTGCAATAAAAATTTTATATCATTGTGTTAGAAAATAATGCTTTGAATTAATAATATTTTGTGTCAGCAATGAGCATCAGAATCTCCTGGATAATTATTTCAGAATAAATATATCTGTGACCTTCTTCCCAAAGATTCTAATTTAGTTTGCTGTTTTTCTAGCAATTGCAAGCTAGTCCACCAACTGTGATGACTAGCTCATCTAGTACAAAGATACTAGGCTATAAATGGGTAATCTTTCCTTTAATATAAATTATCTGATTTTTACTACCCTGAACATTATCCTATTAGCTAATCATTTGAAGTTATTAGAACATTTCTGCCTTTGCGTGTTTCCCTCTCCTTCTTATCGATTTTTTTAGGATTTTATTTGTTCATTTATTTGAAAAAGAGAGAACAGAAGGGGGGTGTGGGGTGTGGCAGAAAGAGAATCTTAAGTGGGACGTATGCCTCGTACAGAGCCTGATGGGGGCTGATCTCACAAGCTGAGATCATGGCTTGAGCAGAAACCAAGACTCAGATGCTTTACTGACTGAGTCACTTGGGCACCCCTCCTTATCCTTTAACATGCATCCCTGATACCATTTTTTTTTTTTTCTGAAGCATTGCTTTAATCTCTGGAAGGTGGCACCCTTCCTAACTGTGCTTCTAAATATATTACTAACAATTCTATTATAGCACTTAAAACATTATGTGGCAATGATTTGTTTAATAGTGTGTCTCACCCACTGGATTATCAGTTTCCAAGGCAGTAATCAAGTTTGTAAGCATATTACTAAGCAGTAGCAATAAAAATTGCTTTATAAAATTGGTTAAAATAAACATCGGTGATGACATCCCAGCTGCAATAGGATTACAGCAATTAAATGCCGTGGCACTGTGATTTTCAGATAATACCAGTTTCACTTCCTTGTGTTGGTTTTTGGCACCAATAGCACTTGAAGGGCAATTTTGAGAAAACTCAGCTAATATTCTTGGCAGATATTTAACCTTATGAAAGGAAAACACTTATCCAGGACTTCAGTATTTTTATTTCAGTGACATTTAAAATGGAAATGAGTCCATTTTCTTTTCAGATTTTTAAAATATGTTTTGGTTCAAAATTAAACCCATTCAGTGAATTAATCAACTACCACAAAATCAGAATATAAGGAAATTGAGAAAGAATTTTTTTTTCAGTGAGGCTCTTAACCCACTGAGCCACCCAGGCGCCCCCCAGTGAGGCTCTTGTATTTGATACATTCTATATTTTATATTGCTTGTACCAAAAAGTAAAACATTCCAATTGGTATTCAAAAAATCATTATTTCTAGTACATGAATGTTTGACTTTATTTCTTTATACATAAAAGATAATTGAGATTTCAGTATATATTTGTACTTTTAATCAACTCAGGAAAATTAGTTATTTAAAATATATTTTAATGTTGTTTATAGATTTTGGTATTGGTTAATAACAGCTTAAATCTTATTCCATTTTTGTATTATTATGATACTGAAAAAAATGTATAGGAAGGTAGTGAAAACAAAATGTAAACAGAATTAGTCTCTAAAATATCTAAAGTTACTTTCTGTTGTCTGTTTAAAAAGCTTTTGGGACACCTGGGTAGCTCATTCCATTAGGTATCAGACTCTTGGTTTCAACTCAGGTCATGATCTGGGGATCCTAGGATCAAACTTCATGTAGGGCTCTTCACTCAACACGGAATCAGTTTGGGATTCTCCCTTCCTCTCTCTGCCACTCCCACTCATTCTCTCTCTTTCTAAAATAGCTTTTTTTTTGGGGGGGGGGGGCTTTATTCATCTTTGATCAAGGAAAGAACAATCTCAATGTCAATTTGTTAGCTAACCATAAATTTCAACTTACCAGCATTCACTGCCCTAAAGACACTTATTCTACAGACTCTGACAACATAACTTAAAATGAACATGCTGAAAGAATAAATAGTCCCTTGCAATAACCAACATTGGTACTTCACCTGGATTTAAGGTCAAATAGCAAAACCCAGAGCAAAACAAGGCCAAGTTCATTGTAACTTGATTGCAAGTAAGTACAAACATCATTGAATAAAGAATGATCCAGGCACCAAATAAAACAAAAAGCAGGCTCATCAGCATAAAAAAAAAATTACATTTGGTTGAAGATGAGGTCAACTACTCTGCATATGAGCATGTATTGCCAATCCTAGAGGCTAATGTGGAATCACAGAAAAATTTAAATCCAACAAGTATGTTTAATGTAAAATTCAATGTTTGAATATACCCAAGAAATTCTCCAAAATCTAGAGTTAAAATTGCTTTTGATGCACCACACCAGGAAGATCTGTTTTAATGAGTCAGTCACTTAGATTTTTGTTAACATACATAAAATTTAAAGTGTATGTTTCCCCACTACTCCTTCCTATGTCTGAATATGGATATGCTTAACTACTCAGCTCATGCACTAATGCACTAAAAATGATGAAATCTGCTACCATGACTTTTTCTAAGAATTCACACTGATGCAGGAAGCAAAGGCAAAAGAATAATTAAATTTCTTTATGATTTTTAGCCTATTCACAAGTCCTTGAAGCAGGCAGAGCAATCTTCCTCCAGGAACACAGCTGGCTCTATGTTAATACTTTGCCAAGGGGAAAAGGCAATATTAGCCTGACTCCCCACCCAGGATCCTGTATGTCTACTCTAACACATAAAAATTATTTTATCTCTACCATCCAAAGATACACGTTGCCAGTCATCTCCCAAGAATATGACCCACTGATATACATCTGAAAGGTCTCATGACTAAGATTTTGTTAGACAGTAATAAATGACCTTTGCCTAAGGATAGGTAGATCCTGCAAGGTCCTGGAAATCTTGATTCCAAAACTCCTTAGAGACTTCCACTATCTTTAACTGCCTCCCAACTTGAAAATATATAATGGGCCACTACTCATGACCCTGCTGCAGCTCTTTCTGCCCAAAAGGTCCTGTTGATATGCTTTAATAAAACCACCTTTTGTCACCAAAGACATCCCAAGAATTCTTTCTTGGCCTTCGGCTCTGAACCCCACCACTAAAAACCACATTAACACTACATTAACAGTTAATACCCAATATATCTTCTTAAGAATTCCCCAATAAAAAACATTTTGCTCAGTTCACTGCTTGCTGTACCATAATACCAACAGAATACAACTAATTTCCTCAGACGCTGCTTCAAATACCTAAATTTAACTTTTGTTCGTTTAACAACCTCATACCTAGCTGTCAAACCCCCTGTTAAAATGTAACTATTTTTGATACCCTTAAAGCATAACTCCTACACACAGTTTAATAGTGCCTTTTCCTTGAATATATCTGGACATTTTTACCAAGAGAATAATTAAGGTATTGATATTATGATTAACTAAAGCTCTTTCTAGTAGACGACTGATTAAGTCTGATTTTAGCATATCATAACAAATGGATTTCCAGAGAAAGGAACAAAGCATGTGTTTTCTATTCATGAAAGGAGCTAACAACATACTTTGTATTAAGAAGGTGCACTTCAAAATATAATACAGAAGATTCAAGGTCTGCTAGAAAGCTTTCACTAATGACAACACTATGACTACGTTTCCAGATACGTAGAGGAAACATTAAAGGTGTGATGAATACCTCCGTTAACAGGGAAATAAAGCCTTAAAACACAGAATACATCTGACAAAAATGGGCAAAGGGTGACACTGTAGCTGGCTATTCATAAAGGATGACCGTTTCTCTGTATGGACAAATACTCCCTACAAAATAAACTCTGCCTTAATTATTGTTTATTTAAAATTGCATGTTTAAAGGGGTGTCTGGTTGGCTCAGTCAGTTAAGTGTCTGTCTGGCTCAGGTCATGATCTCAAGGTCCTGGGATTTACCTGGGCATCAGGCTCCCTGCTGGGAGGGGGTCTGCTTCTCCCTCTCCTTTTACCCCTCCCTCCACTTTTGTGCTCACGTGCATGTTTTCTCTCTCACAAATAAAATATTTAAAAGCAAACAAATAAGCAAATAAATATACAAATAAATATATAAATAAATAAGACTACATTTTTACAGAAATATGTAGTACCTGATGCAGAAAAACAATCACACAAGGAAGCATTTATTTGTTAAACTTAACATGATATCATACAAATAAAACTTGTATAAACACAAATCCAAATCCAGTCATAACACAGATTAATAAAAGACAATGTGAAAACAAAGACAACTAATGGGTAGCTGTATACAGTTGGGCACAGCTGTGTCTTTTACACTACAAATCTTTTACAAAATAATCATCTTAGATCAACAAAAGACCGATTGTCAATGTCATTCTGCAAGATGGGAGACTTTAGCAATCTCCTCCAAATTTTTCCAAAGTCTTCTTTTAGTATGCCTGCTCATTGCTTTGGTGATTTCCACCCTCTCAAGACACCCTGATCTAAGGGTTCTGCTGGCCACTGCAGTCTGCATATCCCTAGCCATATTCATAGTTTCTATAGTTATACCCAGTATAATCATAGTTACCATAGCCACTATAGTTCTGATCACCACCATAAACACTATTATAATTTCCATATCTTTGGTCATAATAGTTATTAGGTCCTTGGTTTCATTTTGGGCTCTGACCTGATCCACAGCTGCTGGTACCACCTTATCCACCAACTGCAACACCTCTTTCATTGTCTCATAGTTGCTGCTTATATACCTCTTTGGGTAGTGCAACTTTGATTTCACACTTCCTAAAACCAGTGTGATGATATCTGCTTTTATTTATTTATTATTTTAATTTCTTTGCTTTTTTAAATTTCAAGTTTTTGTTTAGATTCTAGTTAGTTAAACATATAGGGTATTATAGTTTTAGGAGTAGAATTTAGCAATTCATTACATCCATATAACACCCAGTGCTCAGAAGATATCTGCTTTCTAACAAATTCTTGATTGGGTTTTCATGTGTACATGAGATAAAACAAAACCCTCTTTTACTTGTTTCCATATTCAAGGAAAGCTCAATATTTTCAATCTATCCAAAGCCTCCAAAATATTCCTTAATTTGTTCTTTATAAGTGTCTGGGCTCAATCTAACCAAAAAAAAGTTTTTTGGGAGGGAGGGTTCTTTCCCTTTAAAGTTTTTTCCCTTTTGGGGGTCTATCAATTTGCCATGCAGTTTGTGTTCTTTCCATTCCAAAATGTATCAACACTAGCAGCGTCTTTGAAAAGCACAAATCCAAATCCTCTTGATCTTCCAGTCACTGGATCTGTTTTAATTGTACAATCCACAACTTCTCCAAATTGAGACACATGTTCAGTCAGATCTGTCTTGCTTGTATCCCATCTCAAGCCTCCACTAAACATTAACTTGGTCCAAGCAACTGCAAACCAAAAGTACCAACATTGTCAATCAATGTTTTCACCAAAGTGAAATAGGTCATCTTCCCCACCTAATGTTTTTTCTCAAGCACGTTCTTTGGAATTTTCAGTTTATCCCTGTATCTCTAGAGAATAGCACTGTGAAGCTCCAAAATATATAATTCATATCTCTAGAGACTAATGTACAGGAAGTTGATAAATGCTTAACAATAAGCTTGGTAAGCAACAATAACAACAACTCTGATTTTAACATCTGTCCATTGTTATGGTCTGAACAACAATCCCTGACTCTCCACCCCTACCTCACTGCCATGACCTCTTTTCAGTTAACAATGTAATGTTACTCAATGCAAAGTTGGGAAGAGACATGTTTTAGTACACTATTCTTTATTTCCCCCATATGGATGAAATAGATAAAATAACCTCAAGAGTATATATGATAATAAAATATACTAAAATAATTTTGATGTAGTTCTTAGCATTTATTAATCTTTTAAAAATAATTCATGCAAGTTTATATAATTTAACTTTCAAGAACAGCTGTATTTAACAACCAGCTTATAACACCAGCTCTCATTACATGGCACATACAGGATCTAGCATAGTACTGGTATAGATGTCTTTCATACATTTCATTTGCTGGTTGACTTTAAATATCTGAAATAACTTGGATTATTAATTGGTTGTAGTGACTGAGAGTTTTGAACACAAATGAAAATTAGTTTAAACATTTACTACCTTTCTTTAAATCTATAAAAGGAAAAGCAGTGTCTTAAAAAAGAAGGGGGTATCTAGAAAATTAGATGACGCTTCCTCTATTTGTTGTCTATTTTGTTTATGTTATTTTTATGTAAATCTCCTTATGAAATCCTCTTTTTATTTAAGTGAAATTGTTTGAAATGAAAAGATAAAAAGATAATGGAAGCAGGGGATTGCATTACTAAGTTTAACCAGTACTTTCAGCCCTGATAAAAGTTCCTTGGCAGCTGCCTCTCACCTGTCTCATTTGTGGATGTGAAAATGAAGAAGCCAAAAGTTAGGTGAAATCCATTGCTGAGTTCAAGACAAAAGACACAGTGATAAAAGTACTCAAAGTTTTAAAATCTTGGCAGTGGAATGATTTTCTTGATTCATTTACGATCACATTCTAAGGGATGCCTGGGTGCCTCAGTTGATTAATTGTCTGCCTTTGGCTCAGGTCATGATCCCAGGGTCTTGGGATCCAGCCCCACATTGTCTCCTTGCTCAGCAGAGAGCCTGCTTCTCCCTTTGCCTGCCACGCTCCCTGCTTGTGCTCTCTCTTTCTCTCTCCCTGGCAAATAAATAAATAAAATCTTTTTTAAAAAATCACATTCTTTGATTCTTCTCCTACCCACTTAAGATGGGATTGGGAGGGAGACAAACCATACGTGACTCTTAATCTCACAAAACAAACTGAGGGTTGCTGGGGGGGGGGGGTTTGGGGGAAGGGGGTGGGTTATGGACATTGGGGAGGGTATGTGCTTTGGTGAGTGCTGTGAAGTGTGTAAACCTGGTGATTCACAGACCTGTACCCCTGGGGATAAAAATATATGTTTATAAAAAATAAAAATTAAAAAAAAATCACATTCCAAGATTCAATCTAAGATTACACTATAGCCTGTCTGCTTCTTTCTCTGGAAATTTGCTATGGGCCATTATAGTCCACCGAGGCTCATTCTATTGGCCATCCTTGGTTGAACCCGCAATGGATACCTTTCCAAGTTAGTTCACTATTTTCTATCTCCCTGAATTTGCAATTAGGGCCAATTAATCAGTTCACAAGGCTGGAATTATAACACAGAACCTCAGTAATGATACAGACAAATATATTTGTCTTTTGGTCTAGGGAAGGAAAGAAAATTCTAGAAGGCAAAATAAAGAGACAAATAGGGAAGCAGAGAGAAAAAAGTGAGGCCAAGAGCTTTATAACACTTGGTTCCAGTTTCTTCCTAAATTACCATGTGTTCCTGCTTTGGGCTTCTATGAAGCATATTAAAGTGGTTTTGTTACATATTTTGAAAATATTAAATAACATAAGGTTTAAGTGTTTGTATATATCCGGCTCTGTTCATGTCAAAATGAAATACAGGTATCATGGATCTCTGAAGATCTATTTCACTAGTCACATATATGCATTTCAGCGTATTTCTCCAATCCAGATACAAGAATTTTTAAACAAGGAAATAAACATAATTAACTGTTAAATACATAGATTAGATGTGTTTTGGAGAGGAGTAGGAAAGCACCATAGGAGTACCCTGTATATGCTCCCTAAATAAATTCCCTGCTCTCAAGATTATTCCTTGTGTTTTCCAATCAGTATTTAGCAAGTGAGTCAGTTTATTAACACTTATCAATTACGAGCTGACGGGTAATACTGAGGAGTCAGAATGCAGAACATCATCTCTGCCCTGCATGCAATCAGTTAAGTCCTGAGAAACAGTCACGAATACATGGAAATAGAGTTTTTAATAGTAGTAAACATAGCTCTTAACTCTGAGTCTCCATGGGTCATGCTATTCTTTTCCATTTGCAAATCCATTATTCTTCTCCATTTAAGGTATCTGTGCATTAAGACTAATATCCTTGAGGAGATAAAAGCCAAATGCCAAAGCAGATTTGGTCACAAGTTACGCAGATGGTGGTGATTTGATTAGGAATTTGTGTGCCGGGCTGTCATCTGCCATCTCTGCAGGACTTTTTTTCTTTCCTGTTGTGTAGTTTGGCCACTTTGAATGATAATTCAAAAAATATAGTTTGGCCAATACTGTAGTTATATACAATTTCTGATTTTTAAAATTCAATCTTCATTTTTCTTGTCTTCTCAACAAAATTATCAGTCACTTTTTCTTTCTTTCTAGCTCCACCACAGCACAATTCATATATAATAATTTGCAATTACCTAACATGCCGCCATCTGCCATTGTGAAGGGAAACTCTTTAATCTTTATCTGCTGAGAGTTATGAAATTACACTGATGATAATGTGTACATCAATCCATTATCTCTAAGTATTCTCTATAAGGGAGGAAGTGAAAATGGAGTAACAGGAAGAAAATGATATACTGCACCTTACAGACATGAGATTTCCATAAATATGGAATGGGTTAAATCTTTAGTAAATTAAAAGGCAATCTAGAAAATTCTTACCTTTAGGGCACCTGGGTGGCTCAGTTGGTTGAGTGTCTGCCTGTGGCTAGAGTCATGATCCCAGGGTCCTAGGATGGAGTCCTGTGACTCTCCTGCCTCTCCTCTCCTCCCCACTCTCACTATCTCTGTCTCTCTCTCTCATATAAATAAAATCTTTAAAAAAATTTTAAAAAAACAAGGAAAAAGAAATTCTTATTTTCATATAATTGCTCACTGACTCCTTAATGTGACTTAAAAAAAACAACTTTATTAACATATATTGGAAGAAACATATTTGTAATTGATTCTACAATCTAAAAAATAATTTGCAGATACTCTAGCTTTAGTGGAATGGATGAGTTAAAGCAACAATTCAAAAATTTATAATGGATAAATATATGATAAGTTGATATTCCATTTATTATATATCCATAGCTTAATTATTATACTCTATATTTTAATAATTTCCAAATAAGAGTTTTCATTGTTATGATTAGTATAGCTGGATCCTGCCTTTAATCTAAGATTATGACATTAACTATATTTTTGGAACATATTCTTGGTTATATGCCTATCTGTGTTTCAAGGTGGTGTCTTCTACAGCTAATGTGGCCTCTTAGTTTCAGGGATAGTGCTCCTTATATTCCTAAAATATCTTAGCATCCTGCAAAGATGTTGCATTTATAATCTGTATAGAGCACAGGAATGCTTCCTAAGCACCTTTGCCATCTTTGATGTACCATCAAATTGAACCAATGAGGAAGAACAATTATTTCCTTCAAGATGCCACCCTGTTAAGATCAATAAATTATATTCTTATTGGTTCTTAGAGATCTTTTTAGCAGTATTACCTTTGTACAAGTTATTGATCACCATTCCTAACGGCCCAGAGCTGGACGCCTCTGTATCTCCTTGAACCATCCCAATGGGTCATCTGCTCCTGTAATATCATTACCAGTTTTGAATGTTTTGCCTTTCTTTACTAAGAAGGAACATCTTATGATATTTAGACTCAAAAAATGGTTGTATTAGCTATGTACTGCAGCATAATAATATTGCCATACATTTAGAAGCTTAAAATAAGACCTATTTATTGTCTCAAGCTTTCTGTATTCAGGCCAGCAGTCTTGTCTTCGGTTAGTTGGGTACTCTGCTTTAGGATCTTAAACAGGCAGTCAAAGTGATGGCCAAAGTTGCAATCTGCAGTCTCTTACGAGGTGTGACTAGGAGGCAACCTACTTTCAAACACAAGTGGTTCTTGATAGAATTCACTGTTTTGGGGTTACTGGACTGAGATCCAATTTTTCTTGCTGATTTTTAGCTTCCTTCAGTCTGTTGCCTTTTGATATGGACTGAACAACTTGCTTCTTCCAGGCCAGCAAGGAAGAGTTTCTTTCCAATATGTGTTGCTGTTTTATGCAACATAATCATATATACGTAATCATGTATACCCTATTGCCTTTGCCATATTCTGTTGGATTGGATTGAAGCAAGTCACAGGTCTGCCACACTCAAGAGGAAGGGGTAGTGTAAAGATGTAAATACAAGGCAGCAGGAATCACAGGGTCCACCTTAGAATCTGTGTCTCTTAAAGAACCTCATTCCCAAAAAGCAAGTTGGAAATCTACTATTTGGCCATATCAACTTCTCCTCAAATTTGTTAACTTCTTCTTAGGTTCTTGGCTGGACTCAGTCTGAGAAGTTCCCATGAAAACCTGCACAAGATGGCATTGCCTGAAAGTCCACACATCTGACCTCTGGAACATCTTGCAGCATGGGGTTATTCCTGTGAGGAGATTGTTCTACAAATGACTCTGTTTTTATTCTAGTTAATCTCTGAGTGGATGGATATCAGAACATTTCTGTGGTGACAAAATCAGACTATATTCAGCATATCTTCCTCATCAGATATTACTTCAGTGACACACTTTTCAGCTAAAATGCTGCCTTTTTTTTTTTTTCCTTTCCATTTGGGGAACAGATGTGAACCATCTGTTTTTAATCAAAAATCCATATTAAATTACACCTTTAATTCTAGTGATAAGTAGGGAAACATCTTAAATGTAATTTGACTTGTGTATACGATTTCTTCATTAGATTTACCTCCTTTAAAATATGTCAAAACCTCATTATCTTGAATGTTGATGATGTAATGAAGAGATTAAGATTCTGTACACTGTATAAACTGTGAAGAACTACAGGAGCAAATCTGAATTACACAAGCATGTGTTGAGAGGATCATTAAGTAATTTGATCCATTTAACATTATACACCCATGTGACTGTTCCATATTTTGACAGTTTTATCTTTTGAAGCAAGAATAGATTGAAAACAACTTTTGAGTTAATTATTCATTGATCTTACTTTTGTCTATGTGTCTCCCTCAAAAGTGAGGGATAAAAACTCAAAAATCTTTATGTCTCAAATCCATAGAATCTTAAAACACAGATTTAAAATATTAAAAAAAAAAGATAAAGGTAATGCTTTGGTATGATGTAGAATGTTCTATATTTTTTCCTAATTTTATGGACAAATTCATGGCCATGGAGGGAGAATTTACCCAGAATGATTGAAAGCTTTTCCATCAAAGAGGTAATTTACCATCTAATTTACTCATCATCAAACAGATGAGACTAGTACAGGCCCTCATCACAAAAATGTCTCCATAATTTAAGACATACTGGAAGGAAATTCCTCTCCCTACTCATTGGATGTAATGTCAGCATAGCTCTGCACTAGCACAATTCCAGGAAGCATGAGAGAGAAAGAGAGGAAAACAAACAAACAAACAAACAAAAAACAATAAACAGATTAGTGCAGATGTGATAATCCTCCTTTTTGGAGTATATGCCTCCCTCTGAGGAAAACACTGTTTTTCTTCCAACGTTACCTGTATACTCTGGCTTTTTGGAGATATCCCTGGTCTAAATCCCAGTCCTAATCTTGGACCCAGAGATCCATACCTTTCCAAATCACAACCAAAGATTCTTAGCAGAGCTTTTACAATAATGGATGCCAACTTAAGGTCTATCAAAATCACATATTCATTTTTTTCTTTTTTTGGCTTTCATTAAAAAAAAAAAAATCATGTTAACAGTGTATTGCATTCCCAAATGTTCAAAGCCCTGATTTTAGATAAAAATAAATAAATAAAAATAAGTTGAAAGAGGCGATCTTTAGGACTGGCTCCCAGTCACAGTTTCACATGTGTAGCTAGTCAGGAGCCAGGCGAATTTGTGCACCATCATCAGACTTCAGGGGAAGCACCGAAAGAAATCCTGCATGGCACATGTGGCCCAACCCAGCAGGCAGACACTGGCTTGATTTCCCTTTCAGGTCAGAAAATCAGGAGAGAGATCTTTGTACCATGTAATGCCAAAGCCCAAGGATCAGACAGGCAGAAAGACCTCACATTAGTTATGATGAGTGGGGGATTAAGAGTGGTGTCAGTTATGGAATTGTTGTTTGTAATACTGCCAAATGTTGAGAGAAGTTGTCAGACAGTGAGCCCACAGGCACAGAGAAACATCAGATTTGCAAATGCTTCCTTACTGACTAGATGAAGGCTCCTGAAACCTTGTCAGATCTGACTTGTGCTCCTATCTGGTATAGAGAGGAGAGCTGGGGGCACCTGATGGAGAACTGGATAACACACAAATCACTGAAAGATAAGAAATAACATTGTACATGACAGGAAAAAGATCCCAGAAGATAATACCTAAAAATTAAAATATAAGTTCTTTCCATAGTTTGGCTATTGTTTATAAAAAATAAAAAATTATTTAAAAAAATATATATATATAAACAGTGTTAGCTGCATGTTTATTGAGTAGAAACTATGTGATAGGACTCTTCTGCACACTGGGGATGCACCCAAGTCCTGGCTTCTTGTACTAAGTTGGAAGAAGAGAGCCCATAAACAAAACAGCTAAGCCAGTTATGTTTTATGTCAGAAGGGAACACATTTTAGAAGAAAATGAAGTCCAGAAAGATAATAACCAGATAAATTATATTTGTGGGGGATAGGGATAAGACTGTAAATTTATTTTTACTTTATTCTTTAATTTTTTAAAAGATTTTATTTATTTATTTGAGAGAGACAGAGAGTAAGAGAGAGAACGTGAGTGGGGGGGGCGGCGGAAGAAGTAGGCTCCTCACTGAGCTGGGAGCCCAATGTGGGGCTTAATACCAGGGCCCTGAGATCATAACCTGAGCCAAAGGCAGCCGCTTAAATGACTGAGCCACCCCGGCACCCCAGGACTGAAATTTTAAATAGAGCTACAGGTGTGTCCTTCATGACAAGGTAACATTTGAGTACTTTGGTAAAGAAGGTGACAGAGCAAGGGAAACAGCCAGGCTTCTGGAATTAGAGAGTAACAGGCCAAGGGAGCAGCACTGACAAATGTCCTGAGATGAGCAGGTGCTTGGAGAGCAAGTACAGAGGCTCTACATTGAGATCCCACTGGGTGGACTCCAGAACAATAAGAAGCCAGTGTGGTTGGGGGAAAATGAGCAAGTTGGTGAGTTAGACTGATAAGGTCAGAGGTACAAGAGAAAGAGAGATCATCATGACCCTCTTGCGCCACTGTCAGAACTGAGAATTTGTTGTCTAAGAAATGAGAGAATATTGAAGCACTGGAGAAGAAAAGTGAAATGATGTGACATGTTTTAACAGTTTCACTCCAGGTGCTATATTGAGTGATTTTTTTTTTCCTTTGCAGAACCTCTCTAAACTTTCTACATTTTCATATTACAGTATATAATTAAAATTAAACTTTCATTCTTCCCCCCTCCAAGGCTAGTGCTAGGAGCTGGAACAGAAATATCATTTGGAACTCTGATAGAAAGATGTGGCTATAGTAAGGCATTATTATTATAAAGTAATAGCCTCACTCCTAAAAAGGGTCTATGGCAGCAGTCAAGTAAATGTTACCTAAGTTTGGAAAAAAACAAAATAAAACAAACTAACTAACTAACTATATATATGTATATATATACACACACATGTATATATATACATATACACACACATTTACATGTATACATATATACATGTATATATATACATATACATGTATATATTTAATGTTTATTTAATGAGAGAGACAGAGAGTAAGAGAGAGAACGTGAGTGGGGGGGGCAGGTGCCAGCAGGTGACTTTATATAGTCACCTGCTAGCAGCAATGTGGTAGTAATTATTCAAATCACAAATAATCTTTTGCAGAGAAGATAAAAAGATAAAGAAAGGATTTATCCTCCTGCTACTGCCTGAAAAAGGAAAATTTTTAGAGATTCTCATCACACTCTTAAAGTCTTGGAAACCAGAGCACCCCTCAAATAATTGTTTTGCCTTTTTTATTGTTGTTCTGGAAAGCAGATGGAAGTCACAGGCTGTGACCATAGTCCATTGTTCTGAAGCAAGATCCTTCAGAAACTTTTAGGTCTCTACTAAGAATGCAGATTATCTATTACAACAAACTAGGAATGCCTGGAATGCTTGCAAATTATCTAGGAGAAGTATCTCTCCAGCTAAAATTATCTTTGCTTTCTTTTAAGGTTTCCATACTAACAAAAATAAATCCAGCACTGTATTGCCTTGTGTTAGTTGAATTATAGTTGAATATCTTGGCAAAGCTGTAATTTCTGCCTTCACAAGTAGTCAATGTGCTTGTTGGATAGTGAATTCTTATGAGGGTCATAATATAAATAAAAATAAATGAACCATTTGCTGTGCAAAAGCTTTTGATCTTGATGAAATCCCAATAGTTCATTTTTGCCCTTGCTTCCCTTGCCTTTGGCGTTGTTCCTAGGAAGATGTTGCTGCAGCTGAGGTCGAAGAGGTTGCTGCCTGTGTTCTGCTCAAGGATTTTGATGGATTCCTTTCGCACATTGAGGTCCTTCATCCATTTTGAGTCTATTTTCGTGTGTGGTGTAAGGAAATGGTCCAATTTCATTTTTCTGCATGTGGCTGTCCAATTTTCCCAGCACCACTTATTGAAGAGGCTGTCTTTTTTCCATTGGACATTCTTTCCTGCTTTGTCGAAGATTAGTTGACCATTGAGTTGAGGGTCTATTTCTGGGCTCTCTATTCTGTTCCATTGATCTATGAGTCTGTTTTTGTGCCAGTACCATGCTGTCTTGATGATGACAGCTTTGTAATAGAGCTTGAAGTCCGGAATTGTGATGCCACCAACGTTGGCTTTCTTTTTCAATATCCCTTTGGCTATTCGGGGTCTTTTCTGGTTCCATATAAATTTTAGAATTATTTGTTCCATTTCTTTGAAAAAGATGGATGGTACTTTGATAGGAATTGCATTAAATGTGTAGATTGCTTTAGGTAGCATAGACATTTTCACAATATTTGCTCTTCCAATCCAGGAGCATGGAACATTTTTCCATTTCTTTGTGTCTTCCTCAATTTCTTTCATGAGTACTTTATAGTTTTCTGAGTATAGATTCTGTGTCTCTTTGGTTAGGTTTATTCCTAGGTATCTTATGGTTTTGGGTGCAATTGTAAATGGGATTGACTCCTTAATTTCTCTTTCTTCTGTCTTGCTGTTGGTGTAGAGAAATGCAACTGATTTCTGTGCATTGATTTTATATCCTGACACTTTACTGAATTCCTGTATAAGTTCTAGCAGTTTTGGAGTGGAGTCTTTTGGGTTTTCCACATATAGTATCATATCATCTGCGAAGAGTGATAATTTAACTTCTTCTTTGCCGATTTGGATGCCTTTAATTTCCTTTTGTTGTCTGATTGCTGAGGCTAGGACCTCTAGTACGATGTTGAATAGCAGTGGTGATAATGGACATCCCTGCCGTGTTCCTGACCTTAGCGGAAAAGCTTTCAGTTTTTCTCCATTGAGAATGATATTTGCGGTGGGTTTTTCATAGATGGCTTTGATGATATTGAGGTATGTGCCCTTTATCCCTACACTTTGAAGAGTTTTGATCAGGAAGGGATGCTGTACTTTGTCAAATGCTTTTTCAGCATCTATTGAGAGTATCATATGGTTCTTGTTCTTTCTTTCATGGAGGTTCCTCAAAATGTTGAAAATAGAACTGCCCTATGACCCAGCAATTGCACTATTGGGTATTTACCCTAAAGATACAAATGTAGTGATCCAAAGGGGCACGTGTACTCGAATGTTTATAGCAGCAATGTCCACAATAGCCAAACTATGGAAAGAACCTAGATGTCCATCAACAGATGAATGGATCAAGAAGATGTGGTATATATACACAATGGAATACTATGCAGCCATCAAAAGAAATGAAATCTTGCCATTTGCGACAACATGGATGGAACTAGAGCGTATCATGCTTAGCGAAATAAGTCAAGCGGAGAAAGACAACTATCATATGATCTCCCTGATATGAGGAAGTGGTGATGCAACATGGGGGCTTAAGTGGGTACGAGAAGAATAAATGAAAGAAGATGGGATTGGGAGGGAGACAAACCATAAGTGACTCTTAATCTCACAAAACAAACTGAGGGTTGCTGGGGGGAGGGGGTTTGGGAGAAGGGGGTGGGATTATGGACATTGGGGAGGGTATGTGCTTTGGTGAGTGCTGTGAAGTGTGTAAACCTGGTGATTCACAGACCTGTACCCCTGGGGATAAAAATATGTGTTTATAAAAAATAAAAAATTAAAAAAAAAATAGTATCAAAACCAAGGTTGGCAAGGAATAGCATCCAGCTTTTTATTTTTATTTTTTTAAAGATTTTATTTATTTATTTGACAGAGAAAGAGAGATCACAAGTAGGCAGAGAAGCAGGCAGAGAGAGAGGGGGAAGCAGGCTCCTTGCTGAGCAAAGAGCCCAATGCAGGTCTCGATTCCAGGATCCTGAGATCATGACCTGAACTGAAGGCAGAGGCTTAACCCACTGAACCTCCCTGGTGCCCTGTCATCCAGTTTTTTAAAGAGGAAGCTGGAAACAACTAGCCCATCTTGTGAGGGATCTTGTCAACCCTATGTTTGAGCAGCATGTGCTGCAAGGTTGAAAGAATAAAAGAAATGGAAGGCTAGGCTGAAAGCATATAATGGGGAGGAAAAGCATGTCAAAACTTGAAAATGTCAGAGTCATGATGACAATCAAGACCTAGCCATAGGATGTACTATATCTAGAAGTCATTGGATAATGTTTTATTAACTTTTTATTTATTTTTTAGAGAGAGAGAGAGAGAGAGCATTCATGCATGGGGGGTGGGGCAGAAGGAAGGAAGAGAGAGAGAGAATATCCAGCCTAACCTAGGGCTTTTTCCCATGAACTTGCAATCATCACCTGAATCAAAATTAAGAGTAGGGTGCTTAACTGGCTGACTGAGCCACCCACGTGCTCCTGTTTGTTTTTTTTTTTGTTTTTTTTTTTTTTAAATATACAGTTGAAGTCTGTATATCCATGAGCATGAAAAAAAAAAATGGAAAGTTTTTTTTTTTTTTTCAGTTAGGAAAATTCTTCTGTATATTTTAAAAAGCCAAGAAAATATGAGATCCAACTGTGTGTTCAGTCTTCAAGTTGGAAATTTCCGTTAGAAGAAAAAGAATTAGGGGCACCTGAGTGGCTCAGTTGATTTAGCCTTGGACTTTTGATTTTGGCTCAGGTCATGATCTCAGGGTTGTGAGAAGGAGCCTTGTGTCCTGCTCCCTGTTCAGCAGGGTGTCTACTTGAGATTCTCTCTTTCCCACCTTTGCCCCTCCCACTGCTTATTCTCTCTTACTAAAATAAATAAATCTTAAAAAAAAAAAGAAGAAGAAGGAGAATTAGATAATTTAAGCCTTAAGAACAATTATCTTTCAAGTTCTTAAACCTATTCACAAAAGTCTCAGCAAGACAACCTAGGAGTATGAAAAAGATTCTGGGTTTTTGATAGTCTGGTTTCAAAGCTGGTCAAAATCTCTGCTTGTAATATCTTGTTAAATAGGATGGGGATTGCCTTCCTTGAATGAGTCAGGCTCTTTCGACATTGGAATTATTTAGAATTAAGTATGTACATCATTAAACAAATAACAGTCATTGTATTTATATTTGTGAGTTAAAAAGCTGTATATTTGATATTTTATACTCTTGTAATGTTTAAGAGAATTACGCTCATTAAAGAATCAACCGTGTAGCTCCAATTTGCAGGTGCAATTAAAGAATTGATTTAAACTTAGAATGTTAAATTAAGCTCTTCCTAAACTTATTCAATATAAAGGATATTATAATATTTTGAGAACATAAAGGTCTCCATATTTAGTCATTAAGACTTCATTAGTTAAAAGGGAAATAAAATATTTATAATGTAATTTAGAATGATAGTAATGATATTAAGTTAGCAAATGGATTGAACTTTACTCTGAAACCTCTCAAGGTGAATAAAATTTAATACAGTTAAAATAGAATTAAGTATCTGTTTTATGAATTAAGTTTCATAAACTAAAATACAATTCTTTATATCAAAAAGCAATCCTAATGTCTCCTTTGCTTGCAAATATCAATCCTATAGATATTTTAAAAACATCAATGGATAAATATACATTTTGGTGCATGGTTCTGTGGTGGAGGTATTCCTGAAAAATAAATATGTTTCTGGCATTTAGTTGGAGGGCTAGATATCAGCTTTTTGACAGTTGTCTGATAGCTTTTGGTATCAGTTAATAGTAGAAATGAATCTGCAGTTATGAAAATATATCAGTATCTGGTAAAGACAAATTTCTGTAACCATCTATATCCACACACACATATCCACAAACACTTTCTTCATGGATATCTTCTTCAATCCCTGTCTTTAGTCAATGAAATGAAAAGGACATAGCATCCCACATAGGTATTTCTGCTATCATTTCTTGTTCAATGTACGTGAAATACAAACAAGAGAAGAATTCCTGTAAGGAAAATATCTTCAAGTATCTTTAATAGGTAAAACAAATGCCTTAAATAATTGAAATTACCCTGTGTTTGTTTAGTGAAAATGGATATCGTTTGGTAGAAATAATGAATAGTCGTTTCCCTTTCATTTTTACTTCCAAATCATTCTTTCATCTGAATAATGCAAAGTCTCTGATTTAAAGTAATTGTATATTTTCTGAAAGAACATTAATATGGAAAAACAAGTTCTGAAATCTTTTAAGTCAGTGTTACAACTATGTTTTAAAATGCAGTTTCTATATATTCTATTTTTGATCTGTTTCTCCTAATTACAAATGTTCTTAAGATAAGATTTTTAATGTTCTACACAATCCAAGGAAAAAATAGGAAAAAAAATGCTTTAATAAAAGTGTTATGTCAGATTTGAATAAGCCAAGTATAAATAAAAGTGACTTAAGTGTGTTGTTCAGACCTTTGGTGGTTATAAAACTAAAAGAAGTTTAGCCTAAAACTTCAAAATAAATTAATGTAAAAAGTCAAAATAAAATAATGTGTGGTTTTTTTCATGGGTTTTTGAGCAGAAGAGTAATTTTTTGACTTTTAGATATATATTTGAATTTATAATCCTTTAAAAAATGTCTATTTAATGCTCCTGAGTTGATTTTTCTATTTTTTGCATCAACCTATTTTCTTTTAGCTTAGTAAGCTAATATATTCTTTCTCATTCTTTTTCAAAAAAAATCTTTAAAATATGTTTTATTATGCACTGCTAATTTGGTAAATAGAATAATTGAAAAATTCTTTCATTAGTTATCCAAACTTACAAGTAACAAGTGGCTGATAATTACTGTCTTCCCCTAAATTCATTATTCCTGAATGTTTCATTCACACACAAATAGAGGGAGAACAGGAAAGTGACAGGGATTTCTCTTCAGGTTCTTCTATCAAATATAGAAGTCAGTGTTCATGGTTCTGAGTAGTAACCTAGTCAAATAGTAAGAGCCTCGATGTCATTCACAATGTCTTTTTTCCATCCTTCTGAGAATGTTTTCATGTTAAAATAAAATACAACTCAACACAATGAGAAAAAAAAAACTGATATACAAATAGAAGCCATATTACTCATCTTCTCCATATACCAGTCAGTTGTAAATTCTCACTGTAAAGAAATTACTTTTAATTTAATATTAATGTTTATTAACTTAGAATCTATATTTCCAGTAGGAATGATACCTTTGAAACTCAGAAGACTACATAGCTGTTATCTCATTTTTTTGATAGTGTAACTGTAATATCTGAAGGACAAGTATTTTCACCATCCTAACGATAAGTAAACAGAGGTGCAAAACCAAAATGTTTTGTCCAAGTGACTAATGATGTAATTCCACAATTAGAAATTCTCATCATAATTTGTGACCACTGTATACGTCATCTAGATAAAATAATATTTACAAGTACCATTTATGGATTATTTTAATCCAGCCTGTCCGGCATCGTACACTTTATATGAACCATCTTACTAAATTTTTACAAAAACTGTAGGAGGGAATTACTGCTCTCATCCCCATTTTACTGACAAGATACTGAGTACTAAAGAGTGATATATGTTATCCAAGGTCAATAGCAGTCATAAGTGCAGAGCCATCACTTAAGCCAGGCATTCCAATGTCAAGACCTGTACATTTACTGAGGCCCATTGATTTATAACTTGAATTGTGTTCTCCCAAATACAAATGCTGATGCTCTAAAGTGCAGTGTGTCTGTATTTGGAGATATGGCCTTTAAGGAGCCAATTAATGTTAATAAAGTCATAAGTGTGGGGACCCAATCCAACAAGACTGGTGTCTTTTTTAAGAAGAGGAAGAGACACAACATGGCACGTGTTCAGAGGGTAGCTGGGCAGGCAACACAGTGAAAAGGCAGGACCACCACAAACCAACCCTTTGGCAACTTGCAGCCTGCAGAACTGTGAAAAAAATGGATTTTTTTTTTTTTTTTTTTAAGATATCCAGTCTGTGGTATTCTGTTAGGGCAACCTGAGCAGACTCACACAATGGCATCTGGTTCAATGACTTGGTGCCAAATCTGTTGATTTTGGTCCTCCCTGGGCTATATTTGTATAGCTATATTTGTACAGCCTCCCTGGGCTAATAAATGTATATTCTGATCAGTAAATAAATGCTTTCACACTCCCAATTCTTTCTCCTCCTCTCTCTCTCTCTCTTTTTCTTTCTTTCATTTTTTTTTTCTTATTGTCAGCTAAGGGAATATTTGAAGGTTATTGCTGATTTGTGCTATTGCAATGAGTTGGTAAGAAACTCTTATTTTTTTGCTTATTGAACCTGAAAGAACTTATGCTATGAAAGATATGCTTTTGTTTGGCTATCTGTGTCTCTACTCCAGTATTATATATCAAGAGTCTTCCCCACTGTTGGTCATACCTCAAAGAGCAGGATTAGCTGCAGCAGATGTCACAAGGGACATATTGACTATGAAACAGGCAGCCAGAATGTAATGGCTCAAACCCAAGAGTGCTAATGGCTAAATTGTTACTATTAATTGTGCAAATGTTTAATTTGCCCACAATTTCAAGTAATATTTATGTTTCTACTCCTCTGCCCAGGCACTCCATGTATATATTTGTGGGCATCTGTCTTAGCATATGTATGTGTGTTTGCGTGAGTGTTCTGGGTTTCCACTACTATCATTAAATGTGTCTCTTGGGAGGGGGGCCTGGGAGGGCAGAAACATGAGCTTGATTTCTTTAGACCCTCAAGAGGCCATTCTAAATTTTATATCTCTGAGTGGTCCAATGCACAGTCATAAGATTAATGTGTTGCAGTTCTCAGGATCCTTCTAGTGAAACTGACTCTCTGAATGTGTATTATTTATGGATTTTATGTTACCTTCTTAAATGAGAAAGAGAGAGAAAGGACTTGAGAACTTGTAAACTAAAATCAATAGAGATAATAGCCTCTCACACCGAGAAGGTTGGGATGTCTCTGTTTATTTCATAAATGTTCTTGTGGATTAGACATACTCTTTCTCACTAAATGACTTCATGCTTTCCTTGCATTTCTTCCTTCTTTTTCTTTTTCTGTTAACCATATTTCATTTTCTTTCTCTGCTTTTTTATCTCCCACACTGAAAATCATTTTGGATTTCATGGTTACTTGACTAAATAAAGTCAGTGACACAGGTCACAGGAGGAAGCAGGAACCCATTTATTTCACAGTGTGATAGTGATAGTTCAATATTCAGAAGAGAACAATAATAGTGTGTATGGAAGCTTTTTTCATGCATGATCATTATTTGAAAGATTTCTTCCCTAACAGTGTATTTATTTTAGGGTTTTATAAAACAGTATTAGATGAACTGATGTCCAGAGAGATGTTTGTAAATATATATATTTTAAAAACTCACTGTTCATATAGAGCACAATTCAATATAATCAGCAATTTTTAAAAATCCAAAAGGATTAAATAACTGAATATATTTCCTTGGCTTATTCCTGTATCTGTGTTAAAGTGAGACTATATTCTTAAAGTCATATTTAACTACTATAAATATTCTGTATAAATTATGACTTTCCTTTAAGATAAGATACAAAAGAAACCTTAATGCTTCTTCCTTTATGGTGAATGTCATGAAGAACATAAAATGCATTCTGATACTTTTATTAGCCACATATTTTTTCTTCTATCAAATTAGTTGTATTGGAGCTATACAAATTCTCAGTATTTTTATATGTATTTACTCAGACTTTTCTAAATCATTTAAGTTTTTAGGACACTTCCTCTGTGTAGAAATAAGACAAATACTGTTTTCAGGAAATACCAGCAACTTATAATTTAACTAATTTGCATTTTCTAATAGGCATGGATTGAGGGTAATGGCTAGTGGCAGTTATGATCTTTCACACTATGTAACTACTGCAAGACCAACAGCGTATGTTCAGCCCAGTCCACTTGATGGAGATGTTCAAAATACATTGCTAATTATAAATTAAGGAATGGAAACATTCCCTTCATATTTGCGTTCCCTTTATGCTGGTGATCATGAATGTCTTTTAATAGGAATGAAAATTTCATTTTATAGCCACATTGAACATATAGTACATAATGCAAAACAATTAAATGATTAGGACAAAGAAATTCTAAGTATTATTTCACACTATGTAGAAGAAAATAACCATTGCGTTCTTGTATTTTGCATCTTTGTTACTACCACTATTAGTACAGAATATTTAACCACCTGAGATCCATTAATTGGACAGGTGCTGCACAATATGCTTTACTTTATTGATCCCCAATGTATCAGAGAAAACTACCATATGAACATAATTCAAAATCCTATAAATGCACAGATCATCTTTCTTTCTTCCAAATAGTGTTGGTTATATCAATATCAGCGAGTTGAGTATTAAACCAGAGGATACAAAATCTCCAGCTGTTACCTTTTCTGTTAACCCTAATTTAGATTTAATTTCTCCACTTCATTTTCATTATCGTTACAAAGGCTTTTATTTGGCTTATCGTTACCATGAGTTTCAGATTAAGTTAATTACGTACATGAATTATTATTTTCATGTGACTTTAATTAAATATATGCTATTTTGATAGATGTCACCATATATTCATTTTGGTTAGTTTTTTACTAATCTGCAAAAGTAATAATGTTCATTTATGACATAGAATATAATATGAGACTAAAGTAATTTTATACTTAATATGCAATACATGTCTTTGATTGATTATAGTTTATAGCTATCTTATGAAAGTCTTTTGAATATTTGCCACTTATACCTGAAGTTGTCCCGTGTGTTAGATCAAAAGATTATGGTTAGCATGGGGGCAGGCATAAATTTATAAACATGTTCATTGTTAATAATAAGAACAGATAGTTTATTGTTGCATAAAATTGGAGGAGTGCAAACTATTTCCTAGTTTAACCTATTGATATGTAAAATTTCAAAAACTGTCTCATCTCACTTCATTTTTAAGGACAAAACATGTTCTTTTTTTTTTTAATTCATTCAGAATTCTAATTTGTGGCAGAAAGAAAAAACTCCTTAAAGTGAGTATTTCCCAGGTGACTAATGGAAGAATTATTGTACCATTAAAAACCAAATTGCTGGTCAAACACAGCTTCATTCTTTTTTTTCCTTTTTTTTTTTTTTCTTTTCGCTACAGTAGAGACTGATAAAGTAAGGGATAACAATTGACGTGCAACAGAGAGAATTCTTCATGGAAATAAAGTCAAGTTGATCAAGGGGAGAAAAAGGCATGTGAAAACCTTAAGTATCAAGAAATCTGTCATATGACTGAAGTAATAAAATCAACTTTTCCACATTCACATAGTAGAAAAGCTTAATGAGAAAAAGCAAAAATTATGAGAAAAAAAAGCATGATGAAAGATAATTTCTAAAAAAAAAAAAAGAAAAGTAATTTCTGTATGATTATCTTCATTAATGACCTATAAATGTGCTAATCAAGTTTGTCTTTCAATGTCAAGCTGTCATTCTATATCCTGTTCTGGGGGCTAAAGCCAGAACTCTGCAATCCCTATTTCTAACTTGTCTGTGTAGCCGCCCTATGACTTTCTGCCAAAAAGCACCAGAGGAAGATTGAAAGACAAAGGATGAAGGAAAGGTCTGCTTCTCCACTTGTCTCTCAGGAACTTAGATGTTGACCTTTAGATGTAGTTCCACATTGCATTGCCAAATACCTATTGAACACTTACTTATTGTAATACTTATCATTGCTATTTAGAGGTAACCATTTGCTTGTCTTTCTCAGTAAGCTCTTTGAAGAACTGGACCAACTTTTATTCATTGGAACTATTCCATTAGCATTATTGTCACATACTGGGTGAGCAATAAATAAGTATTGCATGAATACATAAATGAATATTTTTGAGATGGGTTACTTTTTTCAGAAGTATGGTTGCTAGACTTAACAAATAAAAATGATGGGTCTCCCAGTTAAATTTGACTTTCAGGAAAATAATGAATAACTTATTTCGTATAAATATGTCCCAAATATCACATTGCTAAAATAATATACATTGTTTATCTGGAATTCATGTTTAACTGGGTGTCCTATATTTTGGGGGATGCTGTAGTATGAATAAAATATTTTCATTTCAACAATGACTTTTGATTGATTGAATTCTGGAGAAAAAAATCTTATGCTACGTATAGAACAGCTTATTTCTCTGTAACTTTGGTTTGAGTATTCAGACATTGTTCTTCTCAGTGCAAGATGTAGATAAAGATGTAGTTCTCTGATGTTGGTCCATTTTATCATACTGATGTGAGAAACAAAGGAAGGAGAAAAAATATTAAATTTCCTTACTACCTACAGCCCATTGACAAGTCCTTGAAATGGGCAGAGTGATGTTCTTCCAGGCAACTCAACTGCTTCAATGCTGACACTTTGCTTAGGGCTAAAGACAATCCTAGCCAGAACCCCAGCCCCAGGATACTGTAAGTCTATTTTAACAAATAAAAATTCCTTTAGAAATTTCCTTTATCTCTAAACCCCCAAGACGTATGTTGGCAATAACCCCTGAAACATATGCCCCAGCAATATACATCGAAGGGTCTCATGAATAAGGTTTTATTAGATAATAATAAATGACTTTTGCCCAACAATAGCTGGCACCCTCAAGGTCCTGGCAACCTTGCTTCCAAAATTCCTTAGAGACTTATGCTATCCCTAAACTCCCCCCACAACTCATATAATGGACCACTCATGACCCCAGTGCAGCTCTTTCTGCCCATGGGTCCTGTCCCCATGCTTTAATAAAACCACCTTTTTGCACCAGAGATGTCTCAAGAGTTCTTTCATGGCCATTGGCTTCAAGCTTTAATGACTTTCCTACATCAATACAATGAATTGTTGTTGACTGAATGGACAAAAGGGGCTTTTAGATGTTTTTTTACAACAGTACACACAGATTGAAATAGCATGTTTACATACAGATGTGTTCTTTTACATTTGTGTTGGCTATGAAAATCATGAGACTGTTATTTGATAGATGGAGTGTGCCAATTGCGATAATAGGAAGACTTAATTTTTTAGATTCAAGATTAATGCTTTTCTAATAATAATGAAACATACTTCATCTCCCAGCAGAACTGGATATCTACTGACAGACCCTATTGTATGACTACCTAGGCAAATACCAGCCTGAAGGTCATTCTTTGAAAATTATACTGTTCCAGGCAGATCAATGTCAATCCATCCTGGATTAGTCATCAAGCTTCTAATACATTGTAGTCTTGGAATATAAATATCCCATACACAGTTTGTCACAGCTAATAATTGTTTAATATCTGATGGTTTAAAAAAATTTGCTGGTTTCCTTTCCTGGTACATGTGAGTCCCTTTCATAAAATATGAAAAGATCATTTCAGAGAAACTTCTAGGCCTTGGAAGCCCAAAATTTTAGAATCACATCCGCTGGATTAACCTAATATGCAACATGTTATAGGGGTTTAATAGAATGCTGAAGTACACATTGTTTTTTCTTAACACAAAAATACAGCTACCACAAACCCTCAATATATACTCTGAAACTTTTGTTACATCATTTTTTTTTAATTAAACTTGTTCCAATTAGGAACTTAAATAAGCCTGTAAATTAAAAATTCCTGTGTTGTTTATAATTTAAGATTCATTATAACCATCAATGTTCACATATCCTAACTTCAAGTTTTATGGCCTGAGAACCTGAATGAAGAGAGCTACCACTGAATGAGATAAATGGGGAAAGGTGGATATGGAGGAGATTTTGACAGGAGCTGGGGATAGAAGGAAATTAGGAATTCAGTTCTGAAGATTTTAACTTTGACAAGTCCATCAACCATCTCCAAAAAGAGATGTGGAATAGGCAGCCAAAATGGGTCTGAAATTCATAACAGAAATTCGGATTGGAGTTACATTTGAGAATCAACTCCATATAGACATTATTTAAAGTCACATGACTTGAGGAGCTCCACAAGGGAAAGAGGTTAATAAAAAAAAAATAATGGGAGCTAGAACTGAGCTTTGAGTAATTCACTCAAACTTCTCCAACCCCAGATTTACTAAGGAATAATTGAAAAATATAATTGTATATATTGAAAGTGTACAATATGATGATTTGATACACACATACATTCTGAAATGATTACCAAGATCAAGATAATTAACACATCACCTCACATCACTAACACTTTTTTTTTTCTTGGTCACTGACTCAAAAGTAAGGGAGAAAATGAGAAAGCAGCAAATGTAACTGAGAAACAGTGAGGTAAGACTACAAAGTTAGTATTCTAGAATCTAACAGACCAAAGTCCAACTATATGAGAAACACCAGATATACCTAATTTGAGGGGCATACTAAACCTCCCAAGGTCATGAAAAATAAGGAGAGTCAAAAAACCTATCATAAACTATAGGAGATTAAAGGGACAGTACAATTAAGTGCAAATATTCCTGACTGGATCCAACAGCAGAAAAAGGATATTAATGGAAAAACTGGTGAAATCTGAATAAACTCTGGGGTTTAGTCTAAAAAAAATCTTTCTAAACATGAATACTTGAATAGTAGAATAATATAGAAAATTGTTGAACTGAATAATATGTCAATTCTTGGATTGTGGTAAGTACATTGGCTTCAACTAATTATAAGAATATTGATGTAGGACATGTCTGTAATACTTGGCAAACATCAAATGAAGAGTATACCATTTTTTAAACAATGGCTTAGGACAAAGATCTTTGTTCTAGTTTTAACTTTAATAGTTGGTTATAAAAATATAAATATATCCCATGTTTCTCACTGTCAAGCCAGATGTGCATTTGCTTTCTCTCTGTATTTTTAATTAGTTTTAATTGCCCTAAAGTGATCATAGAAGTGATGAAAGTGTAAATATTCTACTGGTTTTCAATTTTACATCTAATTATACCTCAGATTTTTAAAAATATACATGTTGCACCATAGCCCAGTGTGATTAGAAGGTATCTCCTGAGTACATGCAGAAAAATTATAAATTGCCTATATCTTCATTTAGCAATGTAACAAACTCTTTTGAATATTTTTAGAAATCACGATATTAAAGGTCACACACGTTACAACTGTGTTTTATGTACTTGTATTTATAGAGAGGCTACATATGAATAAAAGCAAAAAGTTCTTTATCTGTATTTCTGTGTTTAAACCTTTTTGAAAAAAAACTTCTTTTGGTTCAGGGTTAGCATAATATGGGAAATGCTTCAGTGCACTTTTTCACTTTATTCTTCTACAGAGTTATTTTTATGATAGGAGTCTATTAAATAGTTATAAATCTTTTCCCTTTGGCTTGGGTATGGTTGACTACTCTTTGCCAATCACATGTCAAGAGCAGGCAGTTTGGTTCAAAGAGGCAGTCAAGAGGCAAGCGATTCAAATATATGTAGGTTCAACTGGCATTTATTAATAACTCCTTTTGAGACTTAAGAAAAGTAAAAAAGGCATTTGTTTTCTTTTTAAGACACACACACACACACACACACACAATTTTCTTACACAAATTGCTGCATCCACCTGCTATGAATAAAATAAGTTCAGGATATCACTTTTCCCCTTCTACCTAATACAAATCTTGAAGTACGTTTACAGTTGAGAATATGAAATTTATAGCTGTTTTAAAAGATATTACACAAGACTTTTGGAGATTGAGACGCTCCTGCTGTAAAGTGAAAAGGGACAGAATATAAATAGAGTCTGATAAATTTTGTTTTGTTTTGTTCCTAGAATTCTGAATTGTAGACCAAATTTAGTTATTGTAAACTAGTCTCATTCTACTCTGTGGGTATAGTGTCTCAGATTCCTAACTTCAGCCCATCACTTGAAAAATCATTCCACTTGTTCAGAAAGTTGATTTATGGGGCGCCTGGGTGGCTCAGTGGGTTAAGCCGCTGCCTTCGGCTCAGGTCGTGATCTCAGGGTCCTGGGATCGAGTCCCACATCGGGCTCTCTGCTCAGCAGGGAGCCTGCTTCCTCCTCTCTCTCTGCCTGCCTCTTTGCCTACTTGTGATCTCTCTCTGTCAAATAAATAAATAAAATCTTAAAAAAAAAAAAAAAAGAAAGAAAGTTGATTTATTTATTTTCTACAATGCGCAGGCGCAGACAGCCAGAATGTAGCTTACTATACTATTGTGTCTACCATATTTTCAGCAAGCCTCCTGCTACCAAGGCATTCAAGTAGAGGTGTTTTTGTTATTGTTGTTGTTGTATATCCATTCTTACCTGATGGCTAGACATTTATGTCAGAAGTATTCTGAACTATAAAGAGAGGATACACACAAAGTAGTCCCAAGCATGTTAGCTGCTGAGACAATCTAATTTCATTGGTAGACTCTTCAGGAAACCTGAGTCTCCAAAATTGGTGTAGAGTGAAAAAAGACAAGTAAAAGGCAGTATGTGGCACAATAAGTTTAATAACAAAACACAATAGAGTAATTCAGTTAGAACACAGTTAAAAATAACGGTCTAATTCAGTGTTACCTCATTTCAAAACTGCAGTCTTTCATCTGTTGTTTGTTAGAAAATAAAATAATCTATAGCTGGTCCTTTAGGAAGGTGTGAATCAAATGAATCCGTAATTTAGTGGAGTCCTAGTACTTGTTAATCACAAATATAAACAGATACTGTATGTTTTATTTCATTTTTGATTAAGAAATAACAGACATACATTTCAAAAAAAAACTTGCCTACCTCTAGAAGAGATAGATCACATATGAGTCTTGATATTTAATATGGCTTAAGCTCTAGGGAGGATATATTCACTTAAAAAGTTAAGCTGCTAAAAATTTCAAGACTCTTTATAGGGATTATCAGATTAGAACAATTACTACATAGTACAAAAATATAAATAATGTCCAGACACATAAATGATCTAAATTATAGGGTTTTTTTGCATAAATACATCGAATTATAATTTTCAGTCTGCTGGTACTTTAAGAACATGGTGGGGATCATTGTGCTATGTTCTAATGCCACTTATCTCTTTTATTCATGCTGAGTATAGAACCAGCTTAGACAACACTCTTCATTAGTGTTAAAGCATAATTGTTAATACAACTGGATGTTTCCTATATAAAGGAAAGTTAAGATATTTTCTTGGTTGTAGAATATTTAGATAACAACAGATTTGTAATTACATTAAATTAAGTGGATAATTTATCCCATGAATTATCTGCATAGATAGCCACGGGAGCTTAAGTAGTAAATTTAGACACAGTTATAATAGTTGCCAGCTGAGATCATTGGATGTAGTGTTAGCTACTAATTTTTGTCATTTTGCTGGCTCTTTATCTGTAATTACATTGCATCAGTTATGAGTGACCTTGGAAAAATATCTATTTAATTATAATGTGTGTTCTTACAAAATCCCTAAACATTTTTTCAAGTTGGACATCTTTGCAGGCATAGTATATATTAAAAGCATCACCAATAAGTGCATCTCTGTGCATTATTTCCTCCTATTCAGTGCTTAAAACATACAGATAGATAGGCAGAATGATAAGCAGGTAGAAAGACATGGATATATAGATGGTTTTAATCCATGCTATATTGTGATCTAATTTGTTTCTTTTTTAAAAGACTTTATTTGTTTATTTGACAGAGAGACAGAGGGAACACAAGCGGTGGGGTAGGAGAGGGAGAGGCACGCACCCCACTAAGTAGGCAGCCGATGTGGGGCTCTATCCCAGGAATCCGGGATCATGACCTGAGCTGAAAGCAGACACTTAATGAGTGAGCCACCCAGGTGCCCCTAATTTGTTCCTTTTAAGGCATTTTGATATTTTATCAGGGTGCAGGGCTCCCACTTCCTTTACTAGAGTAACTCCAACTAAAATGCAGAAATGTTTTAGTGCTCACTAGAAAATATTAATTATTCATAACACTGTTCTAGCAGGACATTTTGGTAGGCTTTTTCAGCATTTCAGTATTTAGAGAAAATTAAAAAATATGAACAATTCTATCTCTGAAAAAACACAGTACATTAGTATGCAGTATGTTCTATTTAGATCCTAATTGATTTAACTATTGAACTTGCCTCTTTTTGTAAAATGTACAGACTTCTCAACCTGTACTTTGTTAAGTTTCTTCACTTATAAGAAAGGAAAAAAACTATAAGAAAAATAAGCTACTGCAAGGACAGAATGAAATTTTCAAATATTCTTACAACAGAGTATAGACTCAATGAACAGCAATCTTTATTAAGTTTGTATTTACAGCTACTCCAGCATACTGAAAAGCTCTTTCAACTAGGTAAGAATTGGATTGAGTCCTTGTTTTCTCTTTCTTCTGTCTTCTTGGTGGTGTAAAGAAATGCAACCGATTTCTGTGCATTGATTTTATACCCTGACACTTTACTGAATTCCTGTACAAGTTCTAGCAGTTTTGGAGTGGAGCTTTTTGGGCTTACCATATATAGTATTATATCATCTGCAAAGAGTGATAGTTTGACTTCTTCTTTGCCAATTTGGATGCCTTTAATTTCTTTTTGTTGTCTGATTGCTGAGGCTAAGACTTTTAGTATTATGTTGAATAGCAGTGGTGATAACGGACATACCTGCCATGTTCCTGACCTTAGCAGAAAAGCTTTCAGTTTTTCTCCATTGAGAACGATATTTGCAGTGGGTTTTTCATAGATGGCTTTGATAATGTTGAAGTATGTGCCCTCTATCCCTACACTTTGAAGAATTTTAATCAGGAAGGGATGCTGCACTTTGTCAAAGGCTTTTTCAGCACCTATTGAGAGTATCATATGGTTCTTGTTCTTTCTCTTATTAATGTGTTGTATCACATTGATTGATTTGCGGATGTTGAACCAACATTGCAGCCCTGGAATAAATCCCACTCGGTCGTGATGAATAATCCTTTTAATGTACTGTTGGGTCCTATTGGCTAGTATTTTGGTGAGCATTTTTGCATCTGTGTTCTTCAAGGATATTGGTCTGTAATTCTCTTTTTTGATGGGATCCTTGTCTGGTTTTGGGATTAAGGTGATACTGGCCTCATAAAATGAGTTTGGAAGAATGCTCCTGCATCTTTACTTGTATCACTTTAAGTAAATCATTTAAATTCTTTCAGTCTTAGTTTCTTCATTTGAGGAAGTATAAAGTTTAAATTATAGGTAAGACTAGAAACAAAAGAAGAGTGCCTGTTGTAAACTCTCAGATTTTTGTAGATCAGAAATAAAGTCAGCATTAAGAAATTCCAAGAGGGGCACCTGGGTGGCTTAGTGGGTTAAGAAATTGCAAGACAACCATCATTTTCTTTTCATTATCGTAAGGTCCGGTGTTTATTTATTGGACAAGTGCTTTTGTTCACACTGCCTAAATCTAAAGAGAAAGAGAAGAAGTTTTAAAATATTCTTGTGCCTAACACCTCAGGTTGATAAAGCCCACTGTCTTATAATTAAGTTAATGATTGAATCTCATTTCTGGTTTATGTCACTGTTGTTAGAAAGTTATGTATTCTGCACTTCATATGTCACTAGTTTTACATTCTACGATGTTCTCTTTTCTTCTACAAATAATTTCTAAGAAGAAAATTCTGTTAGTGACTTCCTTTGGTTGATATCACATTTTCCAGAGTCTAATAAAATATCTTGACTACTTGTGGATTTATCAATCAAATACTCTCAACTAAATCAGCTCATAATATGTTTAGAGTTTTATTTGTGTTCTAATTCTCTATAATAAACTCTAATTTCCATTCTCCAGTTAATCTAGCACATTGGGTCAGTGTCAGTCTGCATATTTCTAAATGTCACTAAATTTTGGTAAAATGTGAGTATTTTAAAATATATCATTATATGCAAATATGATAATTAACAATTAAATAAAAATAGAGATAAAGCCAATAAGTGTTTCATTTAACAACTGAATATGGACACCAAAAAAATTAAGAGAAGTGTAACCAAATATATATCATACAGATTACAGATATTTATAAATTCTAAGTTTAAAAATACTTGTTAAAATGTGGTAGACACTTTAACAATTTATTTGTTATGTGGAAAAAGGTATAACATTCACACAACTATGCAATGTCTATTTTATTAATGGGACTAAGGACAATAGACTGGGGCAGGGTCTCGTTCTTTATGGTACCTCTGGGTTGGTTTCCTCTTACATAAATACACATATACCTCCTTTTAATGTGCCTTACCAATGTTGATACAGTGTTTAATATCTCAGGCAAGAGGGAAGCATCTGTATCTTATTTTTTTGGAAAATTAATTTCTCATTCTTTTAGGGCCAAAATGCAGTCTCAACACTTCTTAATCCTCCTGGTGTACTCAACTAAATACTGTAAAATAGGAAACACAATGCATTATGAAAGATTCAAAATTGTTTCATAACTGAATTACATGTTCATTCAGTAAGAAGTGTTTCAATCCGGAGCGCACGTTTCTGGGTGGTAAGTGTGGGGTAAAAGGAAAAGAAAATCTGCATTGTGTGTGCTTATTCTAGTGCTGAGTATTTTTACAGAGAATGCTCTATTGTGGTTTCTGTTCTCTGATTAGGAAGCCTGTCTTTTCAGTTCAAAAGCCCCCTGTGATTTGAGAGTGCAGGAAAAGCGAATACTGGTGAAGTGACTTGCCAGACCATTGAAGTTCAGTTTAAGCATGGAAGGTGTCTCTGGGGAGAGGGAGGCTGCTCTAGTCTGTGAAGATATCTATATACCCTGAGCTGGTAGGAGGTACCAGGAAGTGATGGCAGAACCACGGGGTATCTTTGATTCACAATAAGATACTGCTTCTTTTAGAATGAAAAGCCACCTGTTGTTTGTCAAAAGGTACTACTTACTGATTATTGCTTTACATATTAATGCAAAGAACCCTTGGAAGTAGTCTCCTGTGCAGCTGCTGAAAGTCAGTCTTTCACCTGTCTCCAATAGGGCAAAGTTAAAAAAAAATGCTTTGTACAGCTAGTAGAGAATGCTTCTTTCTTGAAAGAAATCAGAGCCGTCTGCTGTCTGCTGGGGGCAATAAAGAGGGAGGATATAGGTGGTATTGAGTTGCTTATTGCCAAGCACAGAAAAATGCTAATAAGATCCATGCTGAGAAAAGCTCTCACTCATCAGGGTGCATCATTGCAGACATTAAGCTGAGGCTGCGAATTGCTGTTAGCCAAAACTGGGGAAAGGCTAAGGAGAATTGTGCCAAGAAGTATCTTCAGTCACCCTGTGGATTGCTGTCTGGGTGCATAAGGTTTACGATATTGTTTTTGAGATAATTAGCATAGCAAAAATTATCTGGTGAACTTGATATATCTATCAGTATATGATCAATTTATATGGTATTTATTTATTTGCTGAGAATATAAAATGGTAAAAAATAATTACATACTTTAATTAATAATCAAATGCCTAAATGTAGGCACATTAAATAAACACACCGTAATCTAGTGTTTGGTCTGTTGGGTTCTGAATCTCAATGACATAAGATTAATATAAGACCAGAGAAAATCTAAACAGAGCCATTAACTGGCTTTTCAAAGGAAGTTTTATATTAAGACCATAAAATTCCATCCCCCCTCATTTTTTGACAGTATGGCAACATATATCATCCGTAACTATGGCAATTTACAAACAGATAAACCCTCAATCTTTTTTATGAGGAATGAAACATAATAAAATGGAGTGTCCCATTCAAAAGTAACTGGATTGAATGCCAATAATTTTATGACTTTTCCTATTTTAACACTGCCACTTGGCTTATGCATTTCTGCTCATGTGTTATGTGTAACAGAATATTAAGTGACCAATGAAAAATTGGAGGAAATTGAGCACAGATGATTTCCTGATGTAGTTTAAGAAGCACAGATTAAGATGTGCTAATGAGCACAGTTTATTTTAATTGCCAATAACTATTGGGATTATCTGATAAACAAGAAAAATATTTTCCCCATTCCATATAAAATCCTGACATAAAATATTCCTACCAGTGCACTCAAGTATAAATTTAGAGTAGTAAAACTTCAAGAGCTCTAAATTATATTTCCTGTTCTTTTGCTAATTAGCTTTCCCTGTGACAATGACTTCACTTGCATGTGCCTCACTTTTAAAAAAGAATAAGGGTCTGCACCACTCATTAAAATTTCAGACCTATGAGTGGACTTTATGCATTGTCAGGGAATTAAGTTTCTCCCTCACCTGTTTGATAGTTTAGAAATAGAAGGAGTTCTCTAAGATTTTTCAGTGTGTGGGTATGTGCACACATGCGTAAGACAGAGAGAGAAAGAGACAGAGAGAGAGGGAGAGAGAAAGATCTGGATACATCCTACCTGTGAACATTTCCTGTTAATTAATTTTTTTCTTTTTCTTTTTTATTTTTTTTTTTAGTTCTCAGTTACATTCTTTCTCTCTATGTATTCCATAACAATTTAAAAACCTGCTTAGAAGTCAGATAGGGATTGGCTTTGCTCAGAAACAAATGTTAACTTCTTAAATATTCCATCTTAAATATTACTAATCTACTCAAGCCTGCTGGTCTGCATGCTTACAAAAAAAAAAAAAAAATCACTGGGCACATGTTAACCATGGCAAATGAGACCTTATTCAGGACTACTGTACTAGGACAGAGAGATTGGACTCAATTCCACTGAAATAAAGTAAGATTTTTATAAAAACCTAGGATGATGAAACACATGAGCAAAGGTGGGGGCAGGGGGGAGAGGCAACCGGAGAAAGAGACCCTTGACTATAAAGAACAAACTAACCATCAGAGGAGGAGAGGTAGGCCCCAGGCAGGGGTGGGAGAGAATGGATATTAAGAAGGACACTTGATGTGGTGAGAATTAGCTATTGTATGGAAGTGTTGAATCACTATATAGTACACATGAATCTAATTTTGCATTGTATGTTAACTGGAAATTTAAATAAAAACTTAAAAAAATAAAACTGTGGTTTCTAACCTGCCAAATATAAAAATGAAAAAAAAAATCTGAGATGAGCTAATGGAGAAGTAGTAGAGGACTTCATGGGAGAAGTTGGTCAGTGTTTTTAGCCATTTATGTTTGCTAATTTTCATTTATTTAGTGAGGCTCCTACCCTTCCACAGAGGCTGAGAAGCAGGGGTCCTATCTTTCTTGATGATCACATTTCAAAGGAATTGCTCCTGGGTCACTGAGAAAAATGTTTTTGTGTTGAAGAATATTTGCATCTCTGAGGGGCAGAGAGAGAATGTACCATTGCATGTTTTATAAAGTAAATGCTCTAAGAAAAGGGAATTCAGAGGCCTAAAGTGAGAAAGAAGCCTAGCTAAGTTGAGTCAAGATGAGGAGGACATTAAGGCCATCTTGGTCACATTATGGGTAGGAAACTGACTTAAATGGTTATTAAATTCAGGTAACAACAAAAAATCTTATTCGATCTCTCTCTCTCTCTCATACACACACACACACACACACACACACACACACACACACACACACGTGCGCACACACAAATGGGCTGATCCTGTTAGGTGAGGGGAACCAGAAGACAATAGCTATCACATTGGGAGTCCTTCCATCAAATCTCTTACCATAAAAATCATTCTTTTTTTCTTGTGGAGAGATCTACATGAAGGAATATGGAATGAAAAGAGATCAGAAATGTTCTTCTGAAAAACTGCTTTAATTTGAGGAATATGCAAAGTCCCCATAGCATTAAAAATACATAAAAATTTGGGTACTACCATTTAGTTTTAGTTTCTAACCATAATCAAAGAACATATGGGATTCATATGAAATAAGTGGTTTAGCATCTTTGGTTCTTAATCATATTTCTATACCTTTTGCTATTGAATTTTTACCACTTTATGGATAACTCTTTTCATCTTTGCATATTGAGTGGTTATTTTATTGAATGCTGGACACTTTTGTATATATTTAATTATTTTAGTATTATTTCTGGGACACAATTACATTTCTTAAAAATTGTTCAATCAATTAGAAATTTGCTTTTGAAGGTTTTCTTATGTGGCACCAGAAGAGCCTTGCATTTAAGGATAATTTGGGCCCTTTGCTGAGGCAGTATTTCTCTGAGAACTCAACTGGCTACTTGAAGAGGTCCTTCTAGGAGCATGTAGTCTTCAGTGACTTTTACACCAAATCCTTTGTGGTCCTTCTTATGGTTCTTTCCATGCAAAGATTCAAGAGACACCTGTACAGACCTAAAGATTCTTTTTCTTTCTGCAACTGTTTCCTCTGTGACACTTTGCCTCCCTGTACTCTGAACTCTATGACCCCAACTCACTGAGATCCCTGGGATGGCTCCCTTTGAGTTTCCTCTCTTGTGTTGTGGCTGAGAAATTCTTCATATAGTGGGGGGGCATGTGTGTTCACTTGTTTTTGTTTTTGTTTTTTTTCTTTTTTCTCTCAGAGATCATTGTCCTGGGCTGTCTCTTGTCTAATGGTTGAAAATCACTTTTTCTGTGGATTTTGTATATTGCTTTATTTATTTATTTTATTTTTTAAAGATCTTTATTTTATTTTTTTTTTTTTTGACAGACAGAGATCACAAGTAGTCAGAGAGGCAAGCAGAGAGAGAGGGGGAAACAGGTTCCCTGCCAAGCAGAGAGCCCAATGTGGGGCTCGATCCCAGGACCCTGGGATCATGAACTGAGCTGAAGGCAGAGGCTTTAACCCACTAAGCCATCCAGGCACCCCATATTGCTTTATTTAATGGGGAAGTTTAAATCTTGTCCTGATACTTTGCCATCACTATACATTTCATCATTATCATTTCATATAGCACATGTAAGTGTTTATAGAGAGTGGATTGTGGAAGCAAAGATCAGTAAAAGTGAATCTAATAAAAGCAATAAACATTTAATCTATCAGGTAGTTCCCCCATGATTTACTTTAGGTTGATGAAATATTTGAACCATACATAATAACATTGGCCACACTTTGTTACACAGAACATGTTTTCTGAGAAATTTAGGTGTTTAGGTGGAGACAATATTTTCAAATTAGCATTGGAAATAATGCCTTCCAAATTCCATTGTTGAGAAGCCATCATTTGGGTATTTACCATCTATGTGACCTTGGATAGATCACTTAACCTATCTGTTTGCTCATATTTTAAATAGCAATGATAATAGTACTTCCTTCATTAAGTTGCTTTAAAGATTGAATTGTTTCACAAATATAAAGGTCTTTAAACTTTGCATGGCACATAGTAAGTGCTATATACTCTTTTTAAAATATTTTATTTATTTATTAGACACAGAGAGAGACAGTGAGAGAAGGAACGCAAGCAGGGGGAGTGGGAAAGGGAGAAGCAGACTTCCCTCTGAAAAGGGAGCCTGATGGGGAGATCAGTCCCAGGACCCAGGACCATGACCTGAGCCAAAGGCAGATGTTAATGACTATGTAACCCAGGAGCCCCCATAGTAATTGCTATATAGTGTGAGCAATGTTTAGTAATTTGTTAAGTCCTGCAGTAAACACATACAAACACATGTAATTGTTTAGATTACTATAACAGTTAAATGTACCTATCTATGAAGAGATTTCCCCTCTGAACATGTGTTACCTATTGTCCTTTAGAACTATCTTCTTTGAGGAACATTGATACAAAGGAAAAAAAATGACTATAATATTTGTCTGATTATTCTTTATAAATACTACTTTTCACAACCACATTTTTGTTAGGTATGGATAAAGGTTTTATTCTTGATGAGGTACCTATAAGAGGTTCTCTGAAAGTCCCTATGAGGTCTGGACAGGGTTCATATATCCAACACCTCACCCTTGGAGTGTTTTATAACCTCATATTTAATGGTATCCAGATTTGTACTGGTATAGATATTTGGTAAAGTGTCACTCTGCAAAAGTTCTCCCCTAAACAAAAGAAAATTTAAATATCCTCAGGGTTGCCTCAAAGTTGATGCTGGTGCATCAATTATGTGTTCCATGATATCAAGTAAATGTGTGATTTAGATCCATGCCAGATGGATTATGGTTAGTATATTTCTCCTTTATGTGGTGAATTTTGCTGGGCTTTAACTATTAGAAGATGGTAGGGCTTACAGTTTGACTGTATCAAGACACCCACTATCATTTAATAGTCAGGACACAGAAGGGATATGGCCCAGTAGTTGCTTGAATTTTATTTAGGACAATTCACCAGGGGTTTTTGCTTCATCTGATCAACATGTGGACAGATGATTGAGAAATTTCTAATTACTAAGCTCATTGAAGACATTCTGCTACAGAGAGAGAGGAGTGACATGAAGGCAGAATTTAGGACTTAAATCTGGGCCATTGTGACTGGGAATAATGATAATTCCCACTAACTTTTCCACGAGACCTAGAATCACATGGAACTTTGCATTTTTGTTTCACTCTGTATAATAAGGCCGCATGAGAACACCAAGAAAAATGTAGTTTATAATGTAGGTTAATAATAGTTATGTTGGGGTGTGGAATATTCCTTTTCACTTGACAGGTTTGAGTGAGTTTTCTGGTACTTTTTCATAATTTGAGTTATAATAGTCAGTCTATATTTAAAGAAAAATCCCTGAAAATTTTTTAATGGTGAGGAAGATGGTGATTTAATCTTCAGTCAGAAAGCACCAGCTTCACACATAACCTCTAAACAAGTCTGTATATATTTGCACTGAGAAACTTAATATATTCACTTAGATTAGTCTAAGTTCTTAAATTATTTCTGAAATTCTATATTAATTTTAACCATTTTCCTTAGTGATGGAAATGCAATCATTTAATCTTATGTAATTTTTATGCTTACAAGGTCCTTGGGGAAATTTTATATATGAATTTCAGTCATTTCATTAGAAACATGCACCTAAATGTTAGTTGTGAGCTCTTGGCAGTATTTTATCTTTTCTTTTTCACAGTCTTAAAGAAGCTATGTAGTTCTGCTAGAACACTAAACATGAAATTAAGTTTGTATGTAAATTCTACTCTCTGAGCACTATTATTGATATTAACACAATTTCAAAACTCTCTGTGATAGACTCCCTAAATTACTGTTTCTAAGCCTTTCTAGAATATGTCTTAGGTTGCAGTGATCATCTTGCTGCAGCTAGTCATCTAACATATAGTAGAAGGCAACTATGAAATGCACTAAACTACTATGAACACATAATAACTTAAAATATGAAAGGAAAAAAACTATTTTTAATTCTAGTCAATTGTTAGATTGACAAAAACAAACAAAAGTTTGTTTTATTTCTGATACTATAAGATGGCCATAATGTCAGGAAATACAGATACTTATATATACAAATATATATATTTTATAAGTACTTGTATGATTTTTATCATGTATAAATATTAAATATGCAATGCAAAGTCAATCTAAATATAAATAGAATCTATACTGACTTTATATTATATTTATATATTTAAAATATAATTTATTGATATTATAACACAGTACAATATATTATACATTCTGTAATATGTATTTGTAACACGAAATTCGGTGCATATATTGCATCTGAGCAATACAATGCATGTATTTGTGAAGTGTGCCCTCAGATAATCTATGTGTCTGATTTTCACTGTATAAAATATGTCTGCCTCAGAACTACGAAGATATAATCAAAGGGTTTCAAGTTGATTACAAAAAATTCTAATATCTGTTTTTAGATTTAAGGAAATTATTAATTTTAACTTATTTTTCATAAATTAAAAAAAAGCTGAAATGATTATTAGACCAACTTCATATATGACATTAAAAACCTATTTTAAAATATTTTGGTAATTTTCTGGGGTGCCTGGGTGGCTCAGTGGGTTAAGCCTCTGCTATTGGCTCAGGTCATGATCTCAGGGTCCTGGGATCGAGCCCTGCATCAGGATTTCTGCTCAGCAGGGGGCCTGCTTCCCCCTCTCTCTCTGCCTGCCTCTCTGTCTACTTGTGATCTTTCTCTCTGTCAAATAAATAAATAAAAATCTTAAAAAAATATTCTGGTAATTTTCAACAAAATACTAGGAGTTCATTACAGTAACATCATAAACATCAAATTCATTATTCATTATGAGATAAATAATGCTGCTCATGTCAGAGCAATAAAAATATTTACTTGTAATATTTTATGTTGTGAATTACCTATGATAGTTATCTTCTAGATAAAACCAAGTTTTTCCAGTAGAATATGTCTTTGTTACTTTTTGGACTTCTAATATGTGGATTCCTTACCTCTAATTCTGCTAAGAAGAACTGGAAATCTCCCTTTCTCCATATTTGATCCATAAATTTTTGGTAGGGATCTTTCTCTCAACTCTAGATCTAAGATAAACAGTTTTTTGTTTTTTTTTTGTTTTTGTTTTTTTGTTTTTACCACAGTGGTTGCATTATGGATTGTTACTTGATTCAGTTAGAACAAAAGGATTCAATAAGATTCTTGGTGAAAACTCTTGAGCAAGAGACCCTTATTGTTTTCTATAATATACTACACATAAACGTCCTAAGGGCTGAAGTTGAGTAGACTATTTTTACCTAATAACAGAACGACAACAGTCGAAGACAATGTTGAGAAGCAGAAAGAAACTGACTCATGATATCAAAACTGAGCCCTGAGTTTTGTTAACCTAGTCGGTGAAATTTTAATTTATGTGAAATGAACTTTCCTTTTTGTCCAGACCAATCTATATTAGTTTTTGTTTGATAAGCAAAAAGTGGAATCTGATACTCTGGTTGGATTTACCATCCTTTCACACAAGCTCCTGCTCAGGGAATCATGCCTTTGGATTAGCTGATATTGGAACAAATATCAATATGTACTGTCAGCTGTGTCCCTAAATAGACTGGTCCATAATTATGGGTTGAAAACTAGAGTTTAGACAATTAGCTTCCATAAATTGTTGAAATGATACTTAAAAAAAAAAAAAAACCATTTAAAGTGTGAGTCAGAGAACAAGTCCATACAGAGATTCTAAGTAACAGTAATTATGGAGAGTGAGAATTGAAATCTTTCGACCTAGTAAATATCCCAAGTCCTGCTTTTGTATGATCTCTCCTGATCATAGTTCTTGTTCTTCAGAGAAATAGATTTCAGCTTTTATTTTCCTACATGATTATACAAACTTCCATTTTTTAAGGTAATTTAAACAGCCTGTTTCAGGGGACAAAAATAACCTAAGGAAAATATTTTACTTTGATGCCATGTGAATTTATAGTTTCCAGACATATTTTATCATTAAAATAATACCTATATCCTTATTTTTCATCATTTTATTGTTCCAACTCTAAGATATTTTGGGCATGTGGTGATAGTCATATGAATGTTGGTCTTTGTCAAAACTCATAAATATATGTATTAAACAGGGTGAATTAAGTTTTAATGAGTATAATTTGTACCTAAACAAAATATCTAAATCTGTAAAAGTTGCACAGACAGCCATAATCATCATGGTCATTATCATTGTCATCTTACTAATTCCCCTCCAGTTGTAGGATGAAGTGTGGATGGAGATATTAATGATGCAAACATAGTAGAATATTCATACTTGTTGAAGCTGGGTGATAGACACATGGGGGTTCATTATAATGTTGGTTCAATTTGTACATGCTTGAATTTTTCCATAATAAAAATAAAAAACCTTATAGGTGCACACACACACACACATACACACCCTGAACAAAAATATTTGGACATTGCATGAGAAATCATTAAAACCAGAAAGATGCCAATCCCGAGCATTTGCTTAACATCTTCTAGACTATGTGTCTAAGCTGCAGGTAAAATTGTCTAAAATTCACCAATCTCAAGTAATATACCTATGAGAGATGAAGCAAGCCTTTATTTTAAACAATGGTATAAAAATATCTAAAAAGAGAAACTACTTTAACAAGTGTCTAGGGAAAAAGTAGAAACATAATAGAATGGTGAAAGTTCATGAGAATTTAAAAGTTAAAATTATGTGATTAGGGTCTAATTCTATCACTTACCAGCTGTGTGAGCTTACAGAAGTAATTTAACCTCTCTGAGGCTGGTTTCTTCAGTAAAATGTCAATGAAAGCACTTGCCTCATTAGACTGAGGAACAATTGGAATAATGCATACACAAGCTATTTGTAAAACTGAAATTGTTGTTATTATTCACTCCTATTTTGTGTCTTAGAAACTTTTTTGAAAAGAAATGCATAACCAGCAACTCACTTATTCTGCAATTTGTAAAGAATTCAAAATGTTGGAAAGTGCCATCTCTTTTATCTAGTATTTTTCTTTTTGATTTTGTAGTTCACAGACAGCAACAGTCAATTACTACCCTAGTTCCAAATGCTTTAATAAAGTCATTCTGTATGCTCAGAACAAATAACAACCGGAATTGAGAAATAAATTGTTGAATAAAATATGGCAGAGCACAAAGTATTTCATAAAGGTACATAGGCTGCATTCTCTAATACATCAATCTATTTATTTCACTGAGAATGCATGAGAGAATAGTTTCTTTTATAAAACATGCACATACATCATTGATTTTGTAAATTGTATTTCTTAGTAAGGAATAGATTATAGATAGCTTTGGGGGAGATAACTGTGATGTTGAAAGACAGATGAACTTTGCATTAAAACCACTTGGACCAAGATCTTTAATTTTCTATTTGCTAAATATTTGACCTGAATATTCACCTACTTCTCAGAGCATAAAGTCTCTGATATTCAGAACAGTACTTATAGTTTCTACTTCAGCATCTGCTACTCCAAAGTTTGTGACAAACATTTCATTAATAAATGTATCTCTTCTATATTTTATTGAGTTTAATAAATATTAAATACATCAACAAAAACTCAGTTTTACTTTTGTTTCCTTTTTTAGATAGGACTTTATTTTAATCTGAAAATTTTAAAATATTTGGTGAATTATATCAGGTTTTATCAAAAAGACTGTTTATCACAAAGGATAGGTAAGTTGTGGTTAAATTTCCATCATCTGTGAGTATAAAATTTAAATTTTTTCTCTAGTTTTAAAATAAAAGTTTTTTTTGAGCGAACATTTGTTGAAAAATGACTTTAACTTCTATTCAACATACAGCCCATATTTCAACAAACCCGAAGTTATACTGTTTGTAAAATATATAAGGAATATATATAAATGTATATATATGCAGAATAGATATGTTTCTGCCTTTGCTTGATATTATTGTGTAATTTCTCTTACGTAAACAAGTCACTTGACCTATGTGATATTAAAAGGCACCTGCAGGAAATATATTCATATTTGTTTTGGTCTTATAATAATCTACTACTTCCAACTTTATTCTAACTTATCCAATTAAAATAACCTTAATTTTAAGGTAGAATATGATTTTATTTCAGATTAGTATCAGAAAGGTACAACCATGTTTACTACAAAATATATACTATAAAGCTGCAATTTGCAGATTAGAAGTGTGGTGACAGCTGCCTATCCCTCATTCCCTCTCTATCTGCCCCTCCCAGTTACTTTGCAGATTGAGAAAGCTGACACCATGCTAATCTTACTTATTTCCTCCATATAATAAATCATATTGATAATAAAAATCTCTAACAACAAATCATATCAACAACAAAAATAGAATTACGTATGTAATTTTTTTTGATAAGTAGCCATAAAGACACAAGATGGCAGTACTAGTCCTTATCAGTTCTGGATATATGACAAAACATTTGAAATTTCAATGCATTTCTCTTTTTTTTGTTCTCAGTATTTGTAAAGAAACTTTCATCTCCACGCACAAACTTTCGTCAGCTTTGTGGAATTAAAAAACAACTCAAATGAGAGTGTACTATCTATCACCTATCTATATCCACTGGTGACTATTGCATTTAGTAAAAGCACTTTGTCTTTAAAAACTTTAGTTTCCTCATCCATATAGTGAACATGTTTGGTTTAGATAAGCTTTAAGTTTCTTCTCACATTTGTATATCTTAACATTTATTACATCAGGAATTGTACATTTCAAATGAATTTTCTATACCTTAATGATTAAATGTTTTCAAATTAGAGGTAAGAATGGCAATGGGCTTTCTGCTTGTTCAGTGGTTGAAGAAAGATCAGTGGTGACTAACTATTCTTCAATAAAATTGCAACCTAACCTTTTTGTAAAAAACAAATATATTTATTATCATTTAACATTTAATGACCATTGCTAAGCAGTCTGTATCAAGGAATACATAATATACCATTCCATTTTATTAAAAAGTGTCAGGCACAGGATCTGCCAACTTCCCATTTTCCTATCTCCAAATAACTCTTCCTCTCTAATTCTGCTGATTTTAAAGAAGTTGAGAACTATTTTCTTTCCTGAGGTAGTATGATAGCATCTTTCTGTTTCTGGGTTTTCTTTTCTTTTCCTTTTTTTTAAAGATTTTATTCATTTATTTGACAGAGAGAGAGAGAGAGATCACAAGTAGGCAGAGAGGCAGGCAGAGATAGAGGGAGAAGCAGGCTCCCCACTGAGCAGAAAATCGGATGTGAGATTTGATCCCAGGACCCTGAGACCATGACCTGAGCCGAAAGCAGAGGCTTAACCCACTGAGCCACCCAGGTGTCCCTGTTTCTGGGTTTTGTTGTTGTTGCTGTTTCTTTTGTTTTTGTTTGTCTTTTTTCTTCTACACTTTCTTCAGGAAATGTAGGCTTGTGGTTTCTGTTTGGGCTTCTGTAACAAAATACATTAGACTGAGGTGGTTTATAAAAAACAGAAAATTATTTCTTATAATTCTGGAGATTGTTAGTCTAGGATCAAGGCACTGGAAGATTTCATTTCTTGTGGGAAGTAACTTCTTGGTTCCTAGATAGCTGTCTTTTCATTGTATCCTCAAGCAAAGGGGCAAGGGATCTCTTTAAGGTCTCTTTTATTAGGACTCAAATCTCACTCATGAGTGTTCCACTCTTATCTCTGCCCAAAGGTCCCACCTCCAAATACCACCTCATTGGAAATTAGGATTTAACATATGAATTTTGAAGAGACATTAACATTCAATCTCCATTCCTATATTTTTAATCTCAATTTGATTGACCTTCCTATTCTGTAATTTAGCAAATCACGACAGGAAAACTCCTTCATGGCACCAGGTCTACAATACATGTATTAAGCCAGCTAGGCTGAGGTGTAGTCTGACCCAAGTCTTTGTGTAACGCTTGAAATCCTCCCAGGAATCTGGCAAAACAGGTACCCCTGTGAAGAGTTGTCACAAGACTGTTTCCTATTCACTTCATCTTGTGGGAAGATGCTACAAAGTGGTTTCTCATTAATATGATTCCTGGGTGCCATGAAACTTTTCAGCTCATCCTCCTTAGTGTAGAGCTGATGGCTATAAAGCTGCTAATTTGCAGATTAGAAGTGGGGGGATGGCTACCTACCACTCATTCCAGCTATACCCCAGTTTGGTGTTACCTTGTAGATTCACAAAGCTGATACCATGCTGATCTTACTTATTTCCTCTCAATCCATTTGGGGTCACTGTATTCTTACTGGCCAAATCTATGGAAATATGATAAGCCAGTCTGGAAGCTGTTTTATTTTCTGCTTTTTAGGGACAACTTGACTACTTCCAGATATCATATTAAGGAATCCAAACACTTTGACTCCACAAGATTTTATATAATAGAAAAAGCAAAAATTTAATAACATATACTCTTACTTTTATTTTCCCTTTAAATCATCCATGATAATAATTCTGTTTTTTTCCTCTTTGGGGAAGACACAGTTCTAAACCATATTAAAACCTTTATTTGATCTTCCTGTACTGCTAGATGACTTCCTATTTTCTGTCTTCACTTTACTAGAATACTTTTATAACCCTAGTAGTCACTGTTTTCATGATCTCTTTACCTACTCCTACCCTTAGACCCTTAAATAAGTTCTGCACCTACATCTTGATGAAAACAGACTTTTTAAAATTTCAGGAGTTCTATCACAAATGAGTTATTCTTGGTATTCATTCTATATAAACTGCAGCATATTACTTGCCCTAGATTTTTAAAGTCCCCCTATATATATTTAATGACACTCTAATTGTCATAAAGCCCTTCCTTACTTTCCACTAGTTTCTTTTTCTTTTTAAACTTCCTCAGTGTTTTCTAAGATTTTGTTCTTAGCCCTTCACTTGCCTTTTAATGCACTACACTTCAGAGATATACAGCACATTCCTATCTTCCAAAATCACTTCCAGAAGTGTATAATGTATGTCTTGCTGACACAGAGTACATCAAGTATATGTAATTATTGTACAAAGTGATCTTTATACTTGACAATAAAAAAGTGGGTTTTGTTTCTGACCAAGATGGAGGAAAAGTAGTTGTAGACTAAACATAACTCTGGTCTTACCTAACAAAATTTATCCTTTTGCCTGAAATAACAAAGACAAAATATATAAAAGAGATGTCTTCACAATTCCAGATATCAAGTAACTAGACAGTGACATTTGAGAGACGGAGGAAAAAACAAGCAGACAAACTCATGACTGTCCTAGATTAGAATCTTGAGAGTTACCAGACTATATAAGGGAGGGTGAATGAAAGTGGCACTCCATAGATTCTGTGAATAGAGAAGACAGAGATCACATTTTAAGAAGAGCAGGAAAGCAGACATCAGAAGACAGAGAAGCACAGAGACTTTTATAGAAGGAGCTCTACAGCTATGCAGAGGTTGATCCTCAAACTCTGATTTCACAAGAGTTCACAAGAATCCTCAAGAGTTCACAAGAATCCTCACTGATCAGTGAATATGTGTGAAGGAACTACCTGTGGGTAAAAAAAGCAACCATCAGAAAGAAGGAGAGGGAATAGTACCTGAGACACAGCACTGGGAACAATATCTGTTCCCAACATATGGGAAAATCTTCCTAATTAATGGGTATTTGGGTGGAGTAGTCTGACATGTTTTGCCTTAGGAATAGGGACAAAAGTAGTTGTCGACTAAACATAACTCTGGTCTTACCTAACAATTTTTTAAATGTAACACCTAATCAGACAAATCTATAAAAACATTAACTGTAGTCAAAGCTCAAGTAGGAATACGAAAATATCTGGCATTCAATATGCAAAATTCACAATATCTAGCATTGGTAAAAAATTAGCGGGCATGAAAAGAAGCTGGAAAATACAAATCATAATTAGGAAGAAAATAAACAATTAAGTCTAACTGAGAACTAATAAAGAGGTTAAATTAGAAAAAAAATCATTAAGATAGCTTTTTTTTTAAAGATTTTGTTCATTTATTTGACAGACAGAGATCACAAGTAGGCAGAGAGGCAGGCAGAGAGAGAGGAGGAAGCAGGCTCCCCGCTGAGCAGAGAACCTAATGTGGGGCTCGATCCCAGGACTCTGGGAACATGACCTGAGTCGAAGGCAGAGGCTTTAACTCACTGAGCCACCCAGGTGCCCCTAAGATAGTTTTTATAAATGTATTCTATATGTTCAAAACTTAGAGACATGAGAGATAAAAAAAAAAGGAAAAGACAACAAAATTCAATCTATAGAAATGAAAACTACAATGTCTGTGATGAAGTATGCACAGGATAGGGAAATGGTATATTCTACACTGAAGAAGTAAGGATTTGTGATCTTGAAATCACAGCAATAAATACTACTCAAAATTAAATATATGAGAAATAAATATTAGAAATGAAAATCATTAATAAACTTGTGTGAAATTTTCAAGGTTCTAAATATGCATGTAATTGGAGTCAGTGAAGGAAAGAGGGCAGAAATAATACTTGATGAAATTGTGACTGAAAACTTTTCCATAATTACCTATATTACAATCTATAATAAACTCATAAATCTAAAAAATTGAATAAAAGCCATTTAATATCAAAAAAGGGCAAAATATTTGAACAGAAACATCATCAAAGGCAATCTATGGAATACAAATAGATAAATGAAAAAATGCTAAGTATCATTATTCTTTAAGAAAATACAAATCAAAATCACAATGAGATAACATTAGACATCTATTCAATTTGTTAAAATGAAAAGATCTGAATATACCAAGTGATAGACTGTAGAGCCACTAGAACTCTTTCATGCTCATGGTAAAATGATATAGTTACTTTGGAAAACAGTGTGGTAGTTTCTTTAAAAAGTCAAATATGCACACACTACATGATCCTGGCATTCCACTAGTATGTATTTATCCAAGAGAAATGAAAGCATATGTCCACACAAGAGTTGTTCACAAATGTTCATGCTCCTAGCAGCTTTATTTCTAATGGCCTAAAGTAAAAATAACCCAAATGTACATTATTGTATGAGTGAATAAACATATTTTGGTGCATTGGTACAATATAATTCCGCATCATAATAATAATAAATTAGGGGCTTCTGAGTAGCTCAGTTGTTAAGCATCTACCTTTGGCTCAGGTCATGATCTCAGGTTCCACTGATCCAGCCCCACATTGCACTCTCTGCTCAGCAGGGGGGCCTGCTTCAGCCTCTCTCTGCCTGCCTCTCTGCCTACTTGTGATCTCTTTCTCAAATAAGTAATTAAAATCTTTTAAAAAAAAAGAAATTAACTTGATTTAAGCACAGATATGGATGAATCTTAAAATAATTATGTTGAGTGATAAAAGATTTTAAAAAGAATACAGATTGTATGATTACATTTATATAACTTCTAGATAATTTTATTTAATGATTCCTGCAAAAATAGATTAGTGGTTGCTTGAGGAGGGCAGGGGTTAGGAATAGGAACAGGGGAAAGAAATCGTAAGAGGCATGAGAAAGGTTATGCGATTGATGGATACATTTACCATCTTGAATTGTACAGGTTTCAAATGTCAAAATTTACAAATTTACAAATTTACAAATTTATTTTATTTTATAATTTATTTTTTAAAGATTTTATGTATTTATATATCATAAAGATGAGAAGTTGTATGTCAATTTTACCTCAACACAGCTATAAAAAAAAAAAGGGGAGTAAAGATCTCCTTTTTATCCTCTGACTGAAGAATTGCTTTTAAAATTTCTGGAGGAAAATAAATAAAAATCACAGCATAAAAACTCATTGCCAGGTTTTCTTTCAATTGATAATTACAGGCATTGACTTCATATAACCCAAAATAGTTGCATTTGGGGTTGCAAGTTTGCATATTTGCATTACTGAGTATATATATATATTTTTTTCTGAGTACATTTTTATTCAACCAAAAGAAGAGGGAGGCAAACTAAGAACCAGATTCTTTTTTTTTTTTAATTATTTTTATTAACATGCAATGTATGATTTGCCCCAGGGGTACAGGTCTGTGAATCATCAAGCTTACACATTTCACAGCACTCACCATATCACATACCCTCCCCAATGTCCATAACCCAACCACCATCTCCCTCCCCCCTCCCCCCAGCAACCCTCAGTTTGTTCTGTGAGATTAAGGCTTATGGCTTGTCTCCCTCCAGATCCCTCTTGTTTCATTTTTTCCTGCCCTACCCCCACAACCCCCCGCCCTGCCTCTCAAATTCCCCATATCAGAGAGATCTTATGATAATTGTCTTTCTCTGATTGACTTATTTCGGTCAGGTCAGCATAATACCCTCTAGTTCTATCCACATCACTGCAAATGGCAAGACTTCATATTCAACCAAAAGAAGAGGGAGGCAAACTAAGAAACACACTCTTAATTATAAAGACCAAATTTAATAATTAGACTACTGGAAAACATCATATTCTTTAAAAAAAAGGTTACAGTTAAAATTGTGGAATAATGGGAATATTTCTAAAGTACATTTTCATTTTCTGAGTCAGTCAGAGAAAGACAAATACCATATGATCTCACTCCTATGTGGAATTTAAGAAATAAAGCTAAACAAGCAAAGGGAAAGAAAAGAGAGAAAGAGGAGGCAAACCAAGAAACATCTTTTAATAGATGAACTAATGGTCTAATGGTTACCAGAGGGGAGGTGGATGGGGATGAGTGAAATAAGTGATGGGATTAAGGACTGCACTTGTTTGTGTTGAGCAGCGGGTGTTATATGCAAGTGTTGAATCACTATATTGTACACCTGAAACTAATATTACACTGTATATTAAGTAACTGGAATTTAAATAAAAACTAAAAACTAAAAAAAACCCCAAAAACAAAAAACTAAAAAAACAAAAACATAAACTGTATTACAAATGTATCATGTGCCATACTGGAATAGCAAGAAAAAACAAAACACAGTGCAGTAGTCCCCCCTTATCGGCCATTTCACTTCCTACCATCTGTTATCCATAGTCAGTCACAGTCCAGGAGCAGATGATCTTCCTTCTAATGTATCCTCAAAAGTCAGTAGTAGCCTAACGCTATGTCACAGTACCTACATGATCTGTCTCACTTCATCTCATCACACAGATATTTTATCACCTCAAGTCATAGCAAGAAGGATGAGAGGAGCACAATAGGGTGTCTGAAGAGAAAGAGACAAAATTTACATAACTATTGCCACAGTATATTGCCATAATTGTTCTTTGTATAATTAGTTACTGTTATTAATCACTACTGTACTTAATTTATAACTAAACTTTATCATAGGCATGCATAAGGAAAATCATAGTATATCCAGGATTAGCTATCATCTGTGGTTTCAGGCAGCTATGGGGGTCTTGAAACATCCCCCAGGACAAGGAGGGACTGCTGTAGCAATTATCCTAACACAGCTCATCACCTCGTTGTTTTACCAGAGCCAGATCCGATTTGCTATGGAGTTCTCTCTTCCTTTCTGTTACATACCTACTAGTACTTTTTCTTTTCCTTCATCTAGCCATGACATTTTTACCTTTTATTTTCTTCTTTTCCTTGTGATTTACACTCGTGAGTACAGCTAATTTATTCTTGTTACTACTCTGCTTTCTAGAGCCTAAATTCAGGACCCTCCTTCCTCCTAGGAAGGATGGGGTTAGTTAGTGATGATTTGTGATTTCCCAAATTCCAGTTCGTGAAATCAAATTCAAGTTAGAGAAATGAAGAAATCATAAGCTGCATTTCACTTTTCTTTCCTATGCCCAGTGGTTCATTCCTAACAATTTGGGTCATTTTAATTTATGCTGACTTGTACTTTTAGGGGACATGTAATAATAAATAATTTACATTTATACTCTGTGTGTGTGTGTGTGTGTGATATACTGTCCTAAACCATTCTTAAAAATTTTATGAGAACTATTATTTTTTCTCATTTTACAGACAAAACAAAACAAAACAATACAATACTGAGGCATGGGGAGATTAAGTGAATTAGCCAGTCTGAAGAGATCTAGGCTGTTTGTCTTCACAGCATGTATACAAGTGGGAAGTACTGAGAAGAAAAGGCCTGATGGACAGTATTCCAGCAATTTAGAAATCTGGGAACAGATCTATAAAACAGCCCTTATTTTCTTGTGTGCTGTACCTAAGGACTCCACTTAAAGAATTATTTTCCAGATTGGCTTGGCATCAAGGAGAAAGAAGAGTGAAAAAGCACTGAGTAAAAGAGAGGAAAACAAGCCAATGTTAATTTTAAAATTGTTATTTAATTCCAAATGTTAATTCTAAAGACAATTAAATATAATAGGACAAAAATGTGTGAGTGTGAATGGCTGCTGATGTATTCTTCAAACACAAAAGCAAAACAACAGTGATTTTCAGAAAGCCAACAAATAAATTTGGTTCCTACTCAATTTGAAAACAAACAGAAAACAGTAATTTGAAAACTCCTTGCCCCTTTCAAAATTACCCCTTCACTTTAGGAAGTATTATTATTGAACAAAATAAGATAATAAACAACCCTGCCCAGAACCTGGGAGAAATGATTAAAACTCCCGGTTACTGTGGGGTTTTTTTTGTTTGTTTGTTTTTGTTTTTTTTGTATCAAGTTTCATAAAGGAAGGTTAAAAATCAATTAAATGGAGAATACAGCTAAATGACCCTAATTCAGAGGAAACCTTGAAAAAGTATGAAAGTTTTCTTTTAAAAAGTCATCATAATTCTCTGACTTCTAGGCATTTTCTCTTTAGGCAGACTGCCAAAGTCCTTCTGGCCAATGAAAGTAAGTTATGTGTGCTACTTTTTGATGGTATTGCCCATGATAAACCTGAAATGTTACAGGGGTTCATTTCAGATAGAGATCTGGAGCTAACTTATCCAACTTATCTGGTCAGAAAATCTTGCTGTAAATCTTTCAAAAACAAGATGGCTTGTGAGATTTTTAGTAATCCTGGATTGTGTCTGGGAAGAAAATGTGACAGGAGTAGTTGTCTCTATGGCTTCAGTTAAGACCAAGAAATACAGGATCCAGGCAAATAGAAACCCATGTGTGAGTAAGAATTCCATATCTTCCTGGAGTTCATAATGGAAGAAGCATTAAAATGTGCATGCTTAGTGAAGTTTAAATTTTATTTACCCCAAGAAGTTTCCAATTTTATCAAATTCACTGCACCCAGTATTAGAATTTAAAGATGATAACAGAAATGATTAATATCCATTATGACTTTCTCTTCAAAATCAAAATCTGATCTCCAGTCTTGTTTTCTGGAGGAGATAAATAAAATGGTACTGCATATCTCTAAATTGTCATCTGATCCTTCTAGTTACTTAAATGAGTTAAACTGATTTATAAAAAAGGCAGAGGATAATCTCAAAGACTAACGCTGAAACAAGAAAGTTTTGGTAAATTAGACTTTCATTTTGCACTATTTTTTTCCTTTGCATAACAGTCACTGGGATTATCAGAATTTTAAAGGAGATTTAAAAGAGAGATTAAAAAAAAAGAAAACTTGGGTGTTTGAGAAGTACTGGATAATGTAACAGTTGGCTATAAAATGTTTAAATTTCTTGGAGATAATATTAGATGATAGGAAGACACTGCCCTGCTAATGCAGATGGGCCTCCCATACCCAGAGAAAAGCAAAAACTTCAAAGTGCCATTTTCAGCCCTTAGATTTATTATATAATTATAGAGAAGTAATCCTCCTCCTGCCACTCTTTTCTTGAGAGATTTCAGGCAAAACACTAAATTTCTGTTGACCTCAATTTAACCATCTATAAAATGAGGGGGTTGGAGCAGGTTATCTCTGTGTCTTGTAACTATAAAATTATACGTTCTATATTATTTCTCCATTTTTTCTTTCAGTTCCCCCTGCTGACATGAAGACCTTAAAAAATGTGTAGTACTTACTATACGCCAGGCCACTTAAAATTATTCGTGAAAGTAGCCACAGTACAGCTCTGAGCTATTTTAAAACTCAATTTTATAGATACAGATGCCGAAGTCCAATAAGTTTAATATTTTGCCTAGCTTCATGCAGATCATTAAGGATAAAACAGCAATTTTGTTACAGGCTACCTTGAATACAAATCTCATATACGTCCACTGACTATACCATATCCAACTAAGTACATAATGTTCAATATATTTGTATTTTCAATGTGTTTTTCAACTATTGCTCATATGCACTTTGTAATTGTGTCCTTTGAATCAAAAATACTGAGAATTTAAAAAGATTTTATGTATATCTATTAAAGAATATGAGGTTGCTTTCAAGAAAAAAAGCAAAGGAAGACAAAGGAAACTGATAAATCAAGAAGAAATAATGCAAAATAGCAGGTTAATGCAGACTTAACAGCCCAATCCAATCATACTCTCTGAAGCACAGAGGTTTACTTTTGAAAGAAGCTAAGTATCAAGTTCCAAGAAAAAATGATGGGGTAAGGACTACAGCCCTACAGATTATCTAAGAACATAAACTTATTAAAAGTTTTGAAGAAAAAGTTCAAAAATATTGAAATTAAGGATGCCTAGCTGGCTCAGTCCATATAGCATGTGACTTTTGATCTCAGAGGTTGCGAGTTCAAGCCCCATGTTGGGTGTAGAGATTACTTAAAAATTAAAAATATATATATTGAAATTTTAAAAAATGTATAATAATAATGTCATCATATTGAAACATAAAAAAGTGGTGCTTTTTGTGCCATCTTGACAATAGGAAATCAGGTGATTGTTTAAATAATTATTATCACTATCCAGTATCATTGGCATCCCTGAGTAAAATCTTTTTGGTAAGATAAGGAAAGGAGATAGATACCAATGCCTTTTTTTTTTTTTTTAAAGAAGGAGGGATTAAATCTAAAGAACACAAATATTTAGCATTTAATAAGATTTCTTATAAATTATCTTTTGACTTCCTATACATTTATCTGTCTGTGAGGCCTACTTTAAACTCGCACATACTTTATTTTATATATAAAATATTTAATAATAATTATTAGATAGTTTTAGGGAATGAGTTTATTATTTTTTTGTTCTAAAATGTTAATTTACATTTAATTTCTGTATATTCAATTAATGATTTAACAATTATATCCTTGTTTAAAAATTACATATGCTCACTGTAGAAGATCAACAATATAAAACAGACTTCAGAGGATTAACCACTATTAATATTTTCTTTCCTTCCACATGTATCAGTCCTGAAATAATGGTTTCATGTAGGAAACCAACTGAATCTTAGTGCTTTAAGACAAACAAACAAAAAACAAATTTGTTCATTTTTCTTCAGGTCAGCTGAATGTAGCTGCTATAGACTGAGCAGACACAGACTCAATTATAATAAGCTAAAGGTTGGTCTGAGTTAGGGGACATGTCTCTGATCCACCTTGGTCTGTCAGATTACACAATGCATGTCCTTTTCATCATTGTGGCCTATGTAAGAGATGAATCAAGGGGAAAGGTAGGATTACTTTAAGGAAATTACACACTATCATTTCCACCCATAATCTATTGAGCGAAGTAAGGCAAAGCCCTACATCTATTTTTTCTCAATACAAATCTTAGAAAGTTTACCAAGAACTTAATTTTATCAAGAGTAATTTAACTAGAATTTCTAGCAGATAATTTTTTTATTGAACTCAAGAAAAATGCCTTACAGTTCCCATTTATAAATCCTTTGATTGTAGGATAAACTACTCCAGTTTGTATTTATTTTTTGCTCCTTTGTAGACAAAACTTAATAAATTATTTCAATAGTCTGTCCTTTCATTGTAAAGAGACTGCCATAATATAGTTAAATATGAGAAGGAGATATCACCACCTTATAAAATTTAATAATTAAATCATCCTTCTGTGGAAGAAAGTATCATTTTTTTTTTTTATTAGTAATGTTAAACTTAAATCTGTGAAGTCATCTGTGCTTTTCTTCCATGATGCAAACTGTAGCTCTTGAGGGTGTTCAACAGTTATCTCTTAGTTCATATTTATCCATCTCCCAGGTTATATAGACCTTGACTGATTAAAATTAATAACCTTGAGGGGCGCCTGAGTGGCTCAGTGGGTTAAAGCCTCTACTTTCAGCTCAGGTCATGATCCCAGAGTCCTGGGATCGAGCCCCCCATAGGGCTCTCTCCTTGGTAGGAGCCTGCTTCACTTCCTCTCTCTCTGCCTGCCTCTGCCTACTTGTGATCTCTCTCTGTCAAATAAATAAAATCTTTTAAAAAAATTAATAACCTTGATATGACTAGAAATTTATTTCTATACATAATTATCAACTAACATTTTTAAGACAATAGTTTGTATTGTAAGATAAATGAAAACATATCCAAATGGAAATTTTTATACATTGGAAAGTGTGTGTGTGTGTGTGTGTGTGTGTGATTATTCCATTTTCAAATAACTTGGACTTTATATCCTATGATCAAACATTCTAGTTTTCTTTATTAATTTTTACCAATGTTCATCAAAAGTTCCCTCCCCTTACTTCTTCAATTTATTTATTATCTAATTTATAGATATATTTTAATTTGTTGAAAAATTATTTGTTAACACTTAAGTCTGGGAATGAAAATATTAAAATGAAGACACATGTTTACTCAAATGTTGTCAGTCCACTGAGTCCAAAGTATCACAAACTGGTTGTCAGTGGAAAATCATATGTATGTTAAATCCTGAAGCTTTATCACACTAATGTCAAATATTCCATAATTGTTTTGGTTTAAATTTATACTTTAACAACTACCTTAAAATTTAATGTCAGCCCATGATCTCTGTGCTTTCTTGTGGTGTGTGTGAGTTTCTGTAATATTTATTCTATTTTATTATTTTTAATTTAATTTAATTTTTATTAAAATGTGTTAATTAACATGTAGTGTAATTTTGGCTTCTGGACTGGAATTCAGTGATTCATCACTTACATATAACACCCAGTACTCATCATAACAAGTGCCCTCCTTAGTATCCTCCATCCATCCAGCTCATCCCCTACCTACCCACCTCCATCAACCCTCAGTATTTTTTCTATCAGTAAGAATAACTTATGTCTTGTTTCCCTCTCTCCTTTGTTTCTTTTCCTCTTCCCATATGTTCATCTGTTTTCTTTCTTACATTCCACATATGAGTGAGATCATATGGTATTTATCTTTCTCTGACTCATTTCACTTAGCATAATAAACTTTAGCTCCATCCATATGGTTGCAAATGGCGAGCTTTCATTCTTTTTGATGGCTGAATAATATTCCCTTCTTTATCCATTCATTAGCTGATAGATATTTAGGCTCTTGCCATAGTTTGGTTATTGTTGATAATGCTACTATAATTACACTTGTACAGATTTTTATATAGGGACTTTATATCACCTTTATCTTCATCACTTATTTATTTTTTTTAGTTAATGTTTCATGGAATTACATTAGATATTATTTAAACCTAATTCAGTAGTGTATGTGGATCTTTGTTCAAACTAGATCATATGCATATGAACATAAATGTGTTGATATACAAGAGCAAGTTTCAAGAATTGGCAAGAATAAAGGAATTACAAAGATATATGTGTGAAATTACAATGATTATAAATTTTAGTCTATTTAAATAAATGTATTTTATTTATAATTATAAATTAAATTTCTAATATATGATATATTATAGGTCCTTTCTTATTTTTTTAAATGTTTATTTTTTAAAAAGATTTTTTATTTCATTTTACCCCAAATATACAGATACAGTGAAAAGAAGGGCCATTTGTACCCCAATGTTCATAGCAACAATGGCCACAGTCACCAAACTGTGGAAAGAACCAAGATGCCCTTCAACAGACGAATGGAGAAGGAAGATGTGGTCCATATACACTATGGAGTATTATGCCTCCATCAGAAAGAATGAATACCCAACTTTTGTATCAGCATGGACGGAACTGGACGAGATTATGCTGAGTGAAATAAGTCAAGCAGAAAGAGTCAATTATCATCATATGGTTTCACTTATTTGTGGAGATGAGAGGAGAAAGGGAGTTGGGGGAAACTGGAGGGGGAGATGAACCATGAGAGACTGTGGACTCTGAAAAACAATCTGAGGGTTTTGGAGGTGGGAAGTTGGGTGAGCCTGGTGGTGGTTATTATGAGGGGCACTGGATGCAGTACATAAACAATGGATTCTGGAACACTGAAAAGAAATTTAAAAAATAAATAAAAATTCAAAAAATATATTTTGTTATGTGAGAGAGTGATAGAGAATGAGCAGGGGAAGGGGCAGAGGGAGAGGCCGAAGTAGGCTCCCGGCTGATCAGGGAGTAGAGCCTTGGGTTAGATCCCAGGAGTCTGAGATCATGACCTGAGCCGAAGGCAGACACTTAACTGACTAAGCCAACTCAGTGCGCCATCCTTTCTTATTTTAAAAGATTGTTATAATTGAGGTCATGAGACTCTTGAAAATTTGGGTTATAATTAAATTAAAGACAAACTTCAAGACATAACTTTATTTCCCTTGAAGGAAAAATTAAAAGTAATATTTATCCTCTTTGTGGAAAACTAATTTTAAGAATACTACCCCAATTTTCTTCTCTTAAGTGTTCTACCAGAACACATAATCTATTATTATAAATAAATATAATTTATTCATTAAACAGATAGCTTTATTGATAGTTTACTATGTAACAAGAACTGAGTTGGGTTTTGAGTATGGAATCATAAGGACAAAAAAATCCCTGCTCTCACATTTGTGATTAATGAAGGAAAGGGGACAGTGCTTATGAAAGTTGAAGGTTTACAACATTTTCCCAGGGATTCCTTCCTGGAAATTTTGTATTGTTACAGAATTTTTCTAGCTGCGAGGACAATTTTGAAAGGTAAATTATTTGCTTCCTCTTTTGTGTTTGTACATTATCAGGTCTTAATTTAATCAAAGATTTTAAACTTTTATACCTTATTCATGTATTTCTACTCTTATTTGTGTTGTTTATTTTTTCTACCTCATTTGTCTTTATCCTGTCATTTTCTTCTAAATTTACATATTAATTTTCAAGTACTCTTATATATAATGTACGCACTTAAATTATAATTCTCTCTCAGGCCATCTGTTTGACTCAGTAGGTTAAGCATTGGACTCTTGATTTCAGCTTAGGTCATGATCTCAGGGTTGTGAGCTTGAGCCCAGAGTGGGACTCCATGCTCAGGGCAGTCTCCTTGGGATTCTCTCTCTCCATCTCCCTTTGCCCCTCTCCTGGCTCATGCATATAGGCACACACTCTCTCTAAAATAAATATGAATAAATAGTAGTTATCTTTCATTATAACTCATAAAATTGTTAAACCTATAAGCATTTGTATCTTTTATTTTTGTGTTTTCAACTGCATTTCATATATTCACATAAATATATTTTCTTTGATTCAGGAATGCCTTCTATATTTATTTCTTTTCAATTTTAATTGCCAATACGGAAGATTTTAACTTGCAGTTATGCTCTGATTTATAATTTTATTGGTTTGTGGTAAAGGATGTGGTGTGTGTTATATCAATTTACTGGCATTTGAAGAGTTATTTTATTGCTCTAGTATATAGTCAGTTTTTATACTTTTTTTCAATGTGTACTTGAAAACAAATGAATTTTCAAGAACAAAATTTTGAAGAACAAGATTTTACACATGTGAGAACACAAACACATACATATGAGCAATTTGTTAATTGCACTGTCAATCTTCTACACCGTTTTTTAATGAAATTCTAGTAGTATATGTCTAATCCTTCACTATGACTTTGCTATGACCTTGCAGGCTATCCTCTGTTAAACAGAATTTATGACTGAAAAAATAATATCTGAGATTTAGTTTTCTCCATAGTCCTATTGCTTCTCTTTGTAACCTTGATCTTTGCCCAAATGATAACTATTTTGGTAATTTACTCTCACATAGATTATATCACTAAATCATTACCCATTCCACAACTCTATCTTTCCAGATTTATAACCTTGGCCTTCCTCCCAGCTATAATTTCACCTATCCATTTTGCTTTCTTCTCATTAGGGATGTTTCAGTATAAAAGAAAGCTACTTTCTCTTTAATGCTGCTATTTCTGCACCATCTCTGCTTCTAGAAGTATTTTAGAAGGCAGCCTCAAACACCTTCTACTTTTGCCTGGGCTTTAGGCTATTGCTAGCATAGAGAAAAGGCAAACAACCATTAAAAAGTTATTTCATCTCAATCTTTTATTAGGCAATATACATCAATCTCTAAAAAATGATGCAATCTAATATTTGATTGGATTTTGAAAGCTATCATGATTATATAAAATTTCAAATTATTGATCACAAATAATGGACCAGAGAAAACATTTCTGTCCCAGTTTTTTTTTTGCCCATTCCTGAGTTTTAAAATTTTCTATTTATTTATATAATTACTACTGTTATTATTTTTTAATTAATTTATTTATTTTTTAAAAAGATTTTATTTATTTATTTGACAGAGAGAAATCACAAGTAGATGGAGAGGCAGGCAGAGAGAGAGAGAGAGGGAAGCAGGCTCCCTGCCGAGCAGAGAGCCCGATGCGGGACTCGATCCCAGGACCCTGAGATCATGACCTGAGCTGAAGGCAGCGGCTTAACCCACTGAGCCACCCAGGCGCCCCTATTTTTTAATTTAAATTTAGGTAGTTAACATACAGTGCAATATTGGTTTCCAGAGTAGAATTCAGTGATTTATCATTTACATTCAACACCCAGTACTGATCATAACAAGTGCCCTCCTTAATACCCATCATACATCTAGACCATCCCCTGCTTACTTTGCTCCATCAACCCTCAATTTGTTCTCTATTGTTAGGAGGCACTTATGGTCTGTTTCCCTCTCTCTCTCTCTCTCTCTCTTTTTTTTTTTCCTTTCCCCTTCCCTTATGTTTATCTATTCTCTTTCTTAAATTTCAGATATGAGTGAGATCATATGGTATTTTTTCTTTCTCTGACTTATTTCACATAGCATAATAAACTTTAGCTCCATCCATGTGGTTGCAAATGGCAAGCTTTCATTCTTTTTAAGGACTGAATAATAATGTGTGTGTGTGTGTGTGTGTGTATTATATCTTCTTTTTTTTTTTTTTTTTTAGTTTATTTTTATTTATTTATTTGACAGAGAGAAATCACAAGTAGATGGAGAGGCAGGCAGAGAGAGAGAGAGGGAAGCAGGCTCTCTGCTGAGCAGGGAGCCCGATGTGGGACTCGCTCGATCCCAGGACTCTGAGATCATGACCTGAGCCGAAGGCAGCGGCTTAACCCACTGAGCCACCCAGGCGCCCTGTATTATATCTTCTTTATCCATTCTTCAGTCAATGGACATTAGGACTCTCTCCATAGTTTGGCTACCATTGATAATGTTGCTATAAACTTTGGGATTCATGTATTCCTTCTGATCTGTATTTTTGTAGTCTTTAGGTGAATACCTAATAATGCAATTGCTGGATCATAGGTAGTTCTGTATTTTTGTGGTTTTTTTTTTGTTTGTTTGTTTAATTAACATATAATAAATCATTTGTTTCAGGGGTACAGGTCTGTGAATCTTCAGTCTTACACAATTCATGGCACTCATCGTAGCACATACCCCCTCACCCAGTGTCCATCATCCAGCTACCCTATCCCTCCCCCCCACTCCAACAACCCTCAGTTTGTTTTCTAAGATTAAGAGTCTCTTACGGTTTTTCTCCCTCCCCAGTCCCATCCTGTTTCATTTTTCCCTCCCTTTCCCCTACGAATCGCTGACCTGCCTCTCAAATTCCCCATATCAGAGAAAGTAGTTCTTTTTTTAACGTTTTGAGGAACCTGCATACTGTTCTCCATAGTGCCTGCCCCAGTTTATATTCTTTCCAAAATTGCAAGAGGGTTCCCCTTTTTCTGCATCATCTACATCACCTGTTGTTTCTGTCTTATTGATTTTAGCTGTTCTGACACATGTGAGATGGCATCTAATTGTGGTTTTGATTTGTATTTCCCTGATGATGAGTGATGTTGAGCATCTTTTCATGTGTTTGTTAGCCATCTGGATATCTTCTTTGGAAAAGTGTCAATTCATGTCTTCTGCCCATTTCTTAACCAGGTTATTTGTTTTTTGGGTGTTCAGTTTGAAAATTTCTTTGCAGATTTGGAGTACTAACCCTTTTCCAGATATGTCATTTGCAAATTTCCTTTAAGATTCTTTTGTCAGAGGAACCAAATAAGGTTATTCTCATTCTTACTCTAGTTGAATTTGTTCTTTAGCTATATTATATATTTAAATGTGAATTATAAAAAGTTTTATTTCTATTGAGATATTCAATGAAAAATCTTTTTTTTTTTAATCTTTTTTTTTTTTTTAAGATTTTATTTATTTATTTCACAGAGAGAGAGAACACAAGCAGGGGCAGTGGAAGAGGGAGAAGCAGGTCTCTCACCTAGCAGGGAGCCTTTTGCTGGGCTTGATCTCAGGCTCGATTCCAGACTCAATCCCAGGACCCTGGGATCTTGACCTGAGCTGAAGGCAGACCCTTATCTACTGAGCCACCCAGGTGCCTCTACTTTTATTTTCAATTAAGGAAAAAACTTTAATATTTTCCAACTTATATTTCATATTTTCTGAGTGACAAATGTCGTTTTCTGCTTAATTTAATGCCTTTTAGACAGTGCTTTGCAAAATTTTTTAAATAAATCAAAATAATTATCCAAATCTATATGAATAGTTCCTGAGGCTTCTCTTTTGTCAGTCCGATATTCTCATTTTCACTAATAATTTAGCTTCAAACCACTAAATATTTTCCCAAAGATATCTTTCATTTTATCTTCTTGTATATAAAAAATTCATATCCACACTAGTATTGTCAAATAAAAAAAAATAGGAAGGGAAGTAAAATGCTCTAAAATTACCTCATGATTCCTTCAACTTTTCTGTTTACTCTGCCAAAGTGGTAAGCATAGTAAGAGAACTCTTTTTTTAGGTGGTCTCTGGATCAATCACAAATGAATTATTCATTCTTTTTTACTTTCTTCTTCCCTCTTCCTTATTTAACTTTTTTTCCTCTTCTCCCTAAATCAAAATTTTATCAGTTCTCTGCATTGAGGGTCACTTAACATGTACTCAACATATATAATGAAATTCCTGGATTCAATTTTCTTTATTTGTCTTTCATATATCCATTGTGAAAAGTAATGACTAGTTTTCCACTCTTATCAAATAATATAATTTACAAATTTAACTTTAAGATTACTGACAATAATTTTTAACTTGCATTGGCAGTATGATCAGCATTAATACTAATATTTTTAAGACAATGAATACAGGGAGGATAGATATTTTTATTTTTATTTATTTATTTATTTATTTTTAAGAGAGGGAGCAAGCAGGAGCATGAGTAGAGGAGGGGCCAACGGAGAGGGAGAGAGAATTTCAAGCAGCCTCCATGCTCAGAATGGAGCTGAATGTGGAGCTCAATCTCACAACCCTGAGGTCATGACCTAAGCTGAAATCAAGAGTTGAACACTTAACCAATCAAGTCACTCAGGTGCCCCAGGAGGATAGAAATTTTTAACCTCATCGTACAGAAAGATATTGAATTTTCATCAGTCTCTCATCAAATTTTATATTCCTCACTCCCTTTAAAAATATGATCATGTTCCTTAAGGCAGGTAAATAGTAGTCAATTATAATCTCTTTAAATAAAAGCATGCCTAAATTAAATGTAAAAAAACATAGGTTCCTATACTTTAAAAGGCACTAATTGCATGCATATACATATGTCCCTTTGTGTCTTAAGTAAACATAGATAGTGTCCTCCATTGATCTCCAACTCCTAGTATTAATGCCTTTTTCAATCCTTTCTTAAGTGTGAGCTAAGGCTAGTAGTTGGCTTCTGGTCAATATACCACAGCCAGAGTGAAATGTTACTACTTCCATCATTAGGTTGTACAAGAAAGACTTTCTCTTGTGCTCTATACTATTCCATACCAGGAATGTATGCTCAAAGATTAAAATCTTTACTGTGACAGACTCTAGGGGTCCTCATCTGCTAGTGAGAATGTAAATGATAACTATTATGTTACCCATATCTCCTCCATGTTGGGCCCAGGGATACCTAAAACTAAAATAATCTCATGATATTTTCTCCAATCTGGAGAGTATTTGGAATGGATAATCTTGCAACAAGAAAAACCCTTCACAGTGGTTCCCTGACATTTATAGTTTGGATTTAATGGTGAAAAAAACAAACAAAAAAATCAAACAACAACAACAGCAAAAACAACAACAACAATAAAAAAACAACAGAGCCCATTCTAATCCTTTCCTCTAAAATTAGTCAATAAAAATAATCGCCTTCTTCTAGGGAATTAGAGATTAGCAACTCAATCAAACACAAGAGAAGCACTGATATGGATTTCTATTTATTCTCCTTCTTTTTTAAATTTGTCAGTTTGACTGGTTAGGAAGATGACCAATTCTAGTCCTCCTCTCAGTCAACATTTCAGCAGTTTTTAATCATAGTTAATATTCCTTCATCTTTGAAACACTATTTCCTGGTGTCTTCCTGATTCCCGTACTTCTTTGTTTCTCCTTCTACTTTTTACATTGTTCCTTTTTATCTTTTTCTGTTTCCTCATTTCTCAATCCTCTGACTTTTGACTAGACTTTGTTCTTCTACCTCCATCAAAACTCCATCTTCTGGTGTTTCATCCCACTTGATGACTTTAGTTGCCATCCACATGTTAATGATTCTCAAATATATAATTTCACATCACTCCTCTCTTCTAAATTCCAGAGGTATATATTCAAATGCCTACTACACACCTTCACTTAGATGTCCAATTTGCAACTCAAAATTCTCATATCCAACAGAGAGCTTCTGATTTTCACTATCACCATTCCAAACTTACTCTTGCTTGGTTTTCTTTTCAGTTAAGGATGACAATTTCATCCTTCCCTTTACCTTCCCTTTCCTCATTTATTCATAGAAATGCTTTGGAATACTCTTTTTTTTTTTAAGATTTTATTTATTTTATTTGACAGAGAGAGAGAGAGAGTGAGCACAAGCAGGGAGAGAAGCAGAGGGAGAGAGAGAATGAAACTCCCCACTGAGCAGGGAGCCTGATGTGGGGTTTGATCGCAGGACTCTGGGATCCTGACCTGAGCTGAAGGCAGATACTTAACAGATTGAGCCACCCAGGTACCCCACTACCTTAGAATTCTTGACCTCATTTTTCTTCTCACATACTATATCCAAAGTGTCAGTAAGTATGATGGCTCATTCTAGCTACACCAAAGTATTTCCTGAATCCAGTTGCCTTATTCTCCACTGCTATCACCCTGATCCTGGTCATTATCATCTTTCAGTTGTATTTTCTGAGATTCCTAACTGCTTTCATTGTTTCTCATCTTTACTAGCACCCTCTCCAGCCTCCAAAGTCTACTCTCAACAAAGAAGAGAGAATAATCTCTTTAAAAAATTGAGCAGATTTTGCCTTCCACTTCAGGGTCTTATTTATTGTCTATGTCCTCAACATGACTCTCCTGCATATTCTTCAGTCTTTTGGTCACTGTCTCCATAAGAGCCATCCCCACTCCAATATTGCCTGTCTTCCTACCCTATATTTTCCCCTAGCAATGACTACCATCTGTCATACAATGTTTAATTTATTTTATTTTCTATCTTCTTACACTAGAATAAAAACTACATAATGTACTATATTTTTGTTATTTAGCTATTTCAAAATCCACACTTAAAACTGTGGACAGCATAGACTATGACAATTTTGTTGAACATGTTATTACAATTTTAAAATAATTTTGAATTAAAAAATGAATTAACAATGATAAATTTTCCCAAAAAAGAGCAAAAATACTGATTTAATTTTAAATCTTCCTGCTTTCTGAGCTGTATGTTTGCAAATGCTCTGTTACAAAATTTTAATCTGTATCTTATAAAGGAAAAATGTATATTAGCTACATAGTTATTTTTGAAGACTTTATACTATATAGTTTTCTTTATTTCCTAGTGCTCAACTCTGTTCCTTTTTTTCCTCTTTGATCAACTATTACAATTGTTTTTAAAGCAATGTGGAAAACCTGTAGAGTAGTAAGCATTTTTCTCAAGTTAGAGGTAAGATTTTCTATTTTATCAGTCAGTGCCAGTCCCGGTTGCTATGAGATATGTTTCAAAGCTGATATGTAAGCCTCTGTATATGCTAACTGAAAACTGTATTTGCCTTTTTTCAAATGGAATTTTTCTGAGTTTAAAATGAACTAATTTTAAATATCCTGCCTAGATACAATCTTAAAGATGCATACTTATTACCCTCATGTGAAAAAGGAAAGCAAAAGCATGCAGAGTATACAGAAGTGTTATCTTTTAAACTACTTTTTCATTCTTCTTTTACCTTTGTAAGAAATTATTCCCTGTGGTTATATAGAAAAAAGTGAATATCCAAACACAGTAAAATTCAGTAAGATGCAAAAAAAAAAAAAAAAAAAAAAAGGAAAGAAACAACTAAGAATTCAACATCTGTCTTTTTGTAGGCTTTCAAAATAATTATGTTGGTATCTCCAACATTGCTTTTCATTTGGTAGGTTTTCTTCAAATTTGGCTACAGTGCACTGAGGGTTTTTTTTTGTTTTTTTTTTTTTTTTTTTACCAGATGGCCATTTGTCAGTGACTTAGTATAATGCTGATTTAAAAAAATGTTTTCAGTGCATAGTCAATGCAGAAATATAAATTTCAGTTTTGCATAACATGTGATAAGCTGAAATTTGTACATTGTAAGTAGTTAAAAAATAAACAGTGATGCTTAATTTTCTATTATTCTGTTGGGAAAGTTAAATACTATTTAGACATAAATTAGGATAATTCTATTAACTGTGAAACAAATTAGACCTTGTAATTTAGAAGAGGAGTCAAGATATAAATTCAAATATCTTATAATCTATATGTCTGTATCTATATTCATATCTATATTTATATAAGTTATATATCTAAATATCCTATAACATGATTGATTATAATTATGTCTTTTCTCATGAAAATAGATGTTTAATTTCAGGTAGGTGTATTAGTCTAAGTTAGGTAGGCTTCACTGTAATAATCTCATGATTCAAATAAGTAAATTTATTTTTTGGCTCATTCATTCTACATGTATATATTCATTCTACATTATATATTGTCAGGGAGCTGACATTAATGTGGCCAGATTTAGCAAATAAAAATAAGAAGTACTCATATTTAAATTTCAGATGAACAATGAATACCTTTGTAGTATAAATATATTCTATGCAATAAATATCCCCAAATAGTATAAGCATGGTATATATTTCTACTAACTTTGTTGTTGTTGTCTGAAAAACAAATTTGACTAGGCATTTGGCATTTTATCTGACAACCCTACACTTGATAGTCATTCAAGGAATCAGATTTACAGAACAGTCACAATCCAGACATTGATGGTCTTACCAGGGGAAAGGGGATTTTGAAGTTTTCACATTAGAGGTGAAATATCAGATCTCTCAATCTCATCTCATTTTCTTTGTCTTGTGACTATCCAGGAAAGTGTTATTTTTTTTTTCCCCATCTCTTAACTCACATAAATTAATTTACCATCTAGAAGTCCTCCACAGTTTACAATCAGTATGTAATCATACTTCTTGGGATAGTACATTGAGAAGAATATGCTTCAATATAATTATATTATATTTTTTGTTAAAAATGTAAATATACTTTTTTCATCTCAGTAAGTATGGTTAAAATATATATATAAAGCTTTTGGTCATATCTATATGATTATATGCTATATTCATTAAAGGTAATTTTTAAAGTGACATAAGTATACCAAATGTATAAGTAAGTATAAACATATAAAGTTTAAAAACAAAATAAAAAAATAAAAGAGTGGGTAGACATCTTGGTTAATAAGAAGAAACATTGCTGGTATAATCTAATTGTGCTTATTTCTTTTAAAACTGTTACTGAAAACTATTTTTTAACAGTGTTCTTATGTCTATTTTTATTTAGAACAAGTCTTGTGTTAAAAAGATTTAGATGCATCTGTTGTTCTATATTTCTTCAACATTTCTCAAGTAATATAGCTTGCTATTGATTATATATTGTCAATCTCTCCCATAAGAGAAATATAAAATTATGGATTTATTATAAATAGCTACTTGAACTTAATAACATACATTATCTATACATTTCAATGGTAGAGCCAATTAGGCTGATTTCAATGATGAATATTTTGAATTAGGAAAACGATACTGAGAACAATTTTTTTTTTTAATTTTCACATGTGATTAAATTTAAATGTTACTTGTTTAGGATGTTGAAATACTGGTGTGAATGAAGAATACAAGTGATGTATTGTAGTAGCAGAATGAAGAATACAAGTGATATAACAAGATGGGTTGACTGACATTCCAAGGATTATTTAAAGTATGTTTGTAATTTGTTCTTTCATTGGAAACACATCCCTTAATGTTTTTATTTGATTGTTTGTTTTTGCATGGAAATGGAGAATTTAGCTTATGGCTCAGAAAACTCTACTATCCCTGAATTTGTAATTTCTGTGAGCCTTTTTGTTTTAAGGGTGCTCTAGGATTATTACTAAGGGGGGTGATAAGGATTTAGGACTTTTCTCTGCATTAGGATCTGAAGACATTTGCTTTCTCTGTGAGTAGTGATTTTTGAATTATTAATTTTATTAAAAAAAAAGAAGGCGTGACTCTGTAACGTATGCTTCCTTTTATCTCTTAGTCAAAATACCACAGACTGGTAACTTATAAAGAACAGAAATTTCTCTCTTAAAGTTCAGGAGGCTGGAAAATCCAATATTGAGGCAGCCGCAGATTTGGCATATGATGAGGACCTATCCTGATTCGTAGACAGAGTCTTTTTGCTGTGCCCTCACATAGCAGAAGGGGAAACAAAAATCTCTGGGACCTCTTTTATAAGGGCATTAATTGCATTCATCCACCCTTAGGACCTAATTACCTCTTAAAAACCCCACCTCCAAATACCATGCCACTGGAGATTAGGTTTCAACATGTGAATTATGGGGAGATTCAAACATTCAGTTTATAACACTCTGTTACTATAAATATAATATCACTTATTATTAATAGTAATTATTTACATTTTGGAGTTATATTTTATCTTCAAAACCTTATTGTTAATATTAAAGCATCTGTAAATTAAGTGCAAGTTTTAACATATATATTCTTTGATTTGTTAACATATTATGCTTATCACAAAATAAAACTATAAGAATCTATATGATTTGATCATATTTTATTGCCATATATAAGCAGGCATCTTTTATTGACATTAATTATGTCAACAATAATATAATATAATATAATATATATAATAATATTATTATAATATAATATTATAATAATATTATAATATTATAATATAATATTATTATATTATATTATATTATATTATAATAATATTATTATTATTATTAATATTGACATTGCCAATATTTTGGGAATCAAGGCTGGGGAAAATCAAGAGAAAGTTTTACAGAAGTTCCAACAAGAAAAGAATTCTACATCTACATCCACATGTCTTACACAAACCATGAATATTTGTTAAGATCAAATTGTGAAGGATACCAATTAAATATACAGAACACCAAGTAAGCACTAAGTAATATTTTACTCTCCATTTTCTCTGTTCTAGTATTTTTACTGGCAACCATTAAAAGGGTTTGTATCCTATCAGACTTAAAAGAGGAAGGGTAATTTGCACAAACTTGGGAAAGCCACCTAGACCAATTACATCTATTTTATGATAACAGAGGATAAAAATATTTAAATAAATGTATTTTATCAATTAATTTGAGATATATATTTCTGCAGCTAATATTGCAATGGACTGGCAACTGATGAAAACTTTAAGCAGTATTTTAGAATGCCATTCGAGCTTGCATGATTCTTTCATAGATCTTCTGTAACAGCATTCCAAAATGCTCCCCAACAAAAGAAATGGCATTAAAAATTTTAAAAATTTACCACCCATAATCTTTATCACAAATCTGAGAAATATGATTCATAAAATAATTTGATCTCTGTTTATAGATTAGTAAATCAAAACAAGAGATGTATAGAAGACTTGTTAAAAAAATATTTAAAAAGGGCACCCAGGTGGCTCAGTTGATTAAGCAGCTGCCTTCAGCTTGGGTCATGATTCCAGGGTCCTGGGATCGAGCCCCACAATAGGCTCCCTGCTCAGCAGAGAGCCTGCTTCTCTCTCCCCCACTCTCCCTGACGCTCTGCTTATTTGTGCTCTCTTTCTAACTCTCTGTCAAATAAATTAAATATTTTAAAAAATTATTTAATAAGAGAATGATCATTAAAATAGTTGTGTCTAATGTGATTTCCATTTAAACAAATTATGTCTTTTCATTTTTCAGGTAAAAAAATAAATCTTTGACTTCAATATTATTCACCTTTCAGGCACTTTTTCTGGAAATTCAATTATGGGGCCTTTCACCAAGTAAGCCAAGATTTAAGGTTCTAGACACTCAACAGAGATTTAATGTAACTAGAGATGACAAAAGCTCTCCAAAGGCTCTGGTCTTAGCCTCTCCAAGCAATCACCTGGAATAAAAGGCATTATGCATGCTCCTGAAGCTGTGACAATTTGTTTTAGTCACAGAATAGTGTTATCATCAAAGAATAGTTCAAGAAACAAATCCAAGTAATATTTTTAAAATTCTAGTTATACAAAATATAAAAATTGACAAAAATTTTCAAATGTTGAGAACTTAATCCAAATAACACTTCCTAATATGCCTCTCCTTATTCCTTTATACCTTTTACCTTATCAAGTCATGTCTCCTGTGTAAATACCATGAACATGTCTCTACTGTAGTAGTTCTCTCTTATCTGTGATGAGTATGTTCTAGGACCTCAAGTGGATGCTGGAAACCATGGATATATATGGACATATATGCCATGTTTTTTCCTAGACATACATACATGTGATAAAATTTAACTTATAAATTAAGGGAGAGATGAACAACTAATGAAAACTATAATTATAACAATATACTGTAATAAAAGTTGTGTAAATGTCTCTTTCTCTAAATATCATTTTATACTGTACTCATCCTTCTTCTTGTGATGATATGAGATAGCAAAATGCCTACATGATGAGATGAAGTGAGGTGAATGACATAAGGCATTGTAATGTAGCATTCTGACAACACATCAGAAAGAGGATGATCTGCTTCTGGACCACAGCTGACCATGGGCAACTGAAATCATGGAAAGTGAAATGGCAAATAAGAGGGGATGACTGTATTTCTTAACCATATGCCTTTTATCATTTAATGACTGTTTCTTTCTACCCAAAGCTTTGCTTTGCTACAGTCCCCAGATTCTTCTGTGTTTAAACCTGCCAACCATAACTGGAAATGACAGATCTGCCTTAGAAGTTCCTAGGAGCAACTGTAGAATGGAAATGAGCAGGTTAATAGAAACTCCACATAGAATGCAGACAGTATGAGAGAAGAAACCGGAGCAGTAGAAGGAGGATCACTGGGATTTTCATACATTAGTAATTAACACCTTTTATTCTGCTCATGATCATTTATGCTCTTTGGCTTTCAAATTTCTATCTTTAGCTAATATTACCATTTCTCTGACACTATGTAAATTTATTTCTTATTTTTCTATTGGGATATTTCAAAAGCAGTTGACAAATAAAACGCTCAAAGTGGATGTCATGAAATACTCTTTCAACATCAATCTGATCTTCCCATTGGTTTCTAGATTCCATGGAAACCACTGCTGACATACTGTTGTACAACACAGAATTCAGTATTCATTTTTGATACCTTACCACCTCCAACACCCAAGTTTATCTCCCATCATGTTCTGTCAATTAATGCCCATATCTTTTCAGGACATTTTTCTCAGTATCTACCACTCCCACCCGAAGTATCACCATCTCTTTGTTTAAATTTCACACTAGTTTCGTAGTTGATTTCTTTTGAATTACTGTTAGCTCCTCTGAGTATATTATCTAGTTCTTCAAGGGTGAACTTTTTAAAAAGAATAAAATCTTTCAATGATTTCCAATTTTATTAGGCTAAATAATTTATCAATACCTCCCATGTCAATACTCTCCCAATTAAGTGATTTAATTCTTGTCCACTCTGTCACGTGACTCTGTGCTTCCTCTAACTTTTGCTCCCTACAATCTAGTAAGGACTAAAGCTCTTTATAGTTACAAGCCCTTTATTTCACTTCTCTAGAAGGAATTTTCATTTCTTCCGTTGAAGATCTTTATCCACTATCTTCTATCAAGAATGCTCTCACTCATTCTCATAGGAATTGGGAAATACAAAGCCAAATGAGAATTAGTTGAGCCAGATGAAGTAGTTAAACATATGCTAAAGTTATTAACTAAATGGAACTAGTGGTCGTGAGACTTCCTTAATCTAGAATTATGGTAGGAGTTAATTTTCATAGAATAGAGAAATGATCATTGTATTTAAGTATAGGGGATTCTCAACAGAATAACAATTTTTCTGATGTTCAAAATGGGAAAACAGAGGAAAGAGGCCCAGACTGAGAAAATATTTAATTTGTAGAAAATATTTTTAAAAACTATTTCATGCGATAAAATAAAAATATCAAATGACTAACTTATCTGCATTATTCAGGTAATATTTATTCTTTCATTTTCCTAGAAAATTATTGTAAACTACTCTCTGCTAAAATAATTACCTGAAATATAATTTCAGTTCTATTTTAGAGTTCATATAAAATCTCTTAGAGTTATTCTACAAGGACATATTCAAATTTATTTCCAGGGATGAAGATATTTGGTTTCAGTTGTATTTTAGAAAAAGGGTATTGGTTAGATGACCTATGGAAAACATTCAAGCTCTATAATTTTATGAATTAGTTTCTTCCTTCTTCACAATACTGAATCTATTTATTTATTTATTTATTTATTTATTTATTTATTTTAAGATTTTTATTTATTTTATTTGACAGAGATCACAAGTAGGCAGAGAGGCAGGCAGAGAGAGAGGGGAGGAAGCAGGCTCCCTGCTGAGCAAAGAGCCTGATGCGGGGCTTGATCCCAGGATCTGGGATCATGACCTGAGCCAAAGGCAGAGGCTTTAACCCACTGAGCCACCCAGGCGCCCCAAACTGAATCAATTTAACTCACAGTTCTAGACACAGGAATAAGAAACATGAAGTCTAGGGTCTTTGGAAAGGGCTTTGCTATTGACCAAATTTTTGACCCTTGGCAAATTGTTAAGTTCTCTACTTGTGATTTTTTTTAAAATGGCACTTCAATGTACTCTTTAGAGCTGTTTAAGTATTGATTGGATTATATGTAAAATGCACTATTGTAATTTAAATATCTCTTGTAAGAATTAACTGGAAAGTTTGTGTGTTTCCCTCTTTTAAAGCACCACTATGTCAAAGAATAGGTTCAAATAATAGAAGATTCTGTGACTAAAATACAAATAGCAAAGAAAGGAGAATAGACATGGGATGAAAATTGATCTTCAAATTTTTTTTTGAAAGCACACCTCATCTTAAAACTAAGTATCCATCCATAGTAAGATAAACATTTATTTACTTAGACTGGCTATTGTCTATGTACAAGCACTAATAGTATATGTATAATAAAATTTAACATAATGAAATAAAATAGAGAATAGGAACTTGTATATTAAATATACATAATATTAAATTTATTTCTCAATTTAAAAATATAGAGAAGCTTAATCTTTTTCTTCCAGCCTAGATGGATTATTTTTGTTCCCTTTTGTTGCATAGAAACCAGAGGGGAAGAGCAAGGAGAGAGATCATGCAGCTCTTTCTACTCCAAGTAACAACTGTGACTTTATTCCATTTGCAATAGAAACCCCAGTTAAAGTTTTAAAACACTGAAATGGACAAACTGACTTGTGTTTTCAAAGAAAAAAATAACCCCTGTAAATGACACATTAAATATTTTAGGAATGGAGACAGAAAAATAAGTTTGTTAGCTATTGCAGAAAATTAGTTAGAATAAGAAGAAAACTTTAAGTAGGATCCTGCCATAAAAATTGAGAGAAGAAAAAAAAAAGGTAATCAATAGAGAAGATAAAAGAGTCAGGAATTGATATATGTGATGCTCATAACATATGAGAAGAAGTAAGATGGATTTGATAATTATTGAATATTTGTGCTGTTGGCTATTTTTTTAAGTGATAAATACCAGGCCATAATCAATTTCCTGGAAAAGACTGAGAAGGAGAGAATATTAGTTCTGTTTCACACATGTTAATTTTGGGATGTCAATTCATTATCCTGATGCAGTTCTCTAGCCTAGATAGGTAAATGGATCTGAGGATACAAATTTGAGTCAACAGCGCTTCTGGACAAAGATGCAAATTCAAATCCAAATCAAAATGAGACATCACTTCACAGCTTTTAGGGTGGCTGAGAACAGAGAGACAAGAGATAACAAATGCGGGCAAAGATGGGAATACAAGGGAATCCTTGTATACTGTTATTGCAAACTAGTACATGTCTTTTTCATTTTATCTATATTTTTTAGAAAAATGATTGTTTTTTTTCTTATTATTTTTCTTATTATTTCTTATTTTGTTTTCTTATTATTTTGTTTTCTTATTTTTGTTTTCTTATGATTGGATCTGAAAGGTTATGTGAATTTTATACTTTTATGTCTAAAGAGAAAATATAAATGCTAAAGCTTCAAGAGTTTAGAGGTGCTGTGCCTTAAACCCAACCCCATGATTTAAAATTGCAAGGAGCATTATAATCTCTGTCCATAAACTGTCTGCCTCATGTTGACCTAACATTTCCTTGCGCATTCCTCTGATAGACATGTTAGTAATTATTCCTTTTAAGGTAATATTTTATATTTATTATACATCATATAATGTAAGTTAGATTTGATAGTAAAAATAGGAGAATTTGGAATGTACCAACAAATAAAATAGTTATAAAGAATAATCCATGAATTTTCCCAGGATTCAATCTATTAGCTTTTACATTTATTTATTTAATAACCACAGAGGAGTTGTTCTCCTAGCATTACAACTTAGTAATTGATAGATCAAAGTTTCACTTCAGGTAGACAAATATCCATTTCTCACCAATATCCAGTTCTCCTTTTTTATTTTTAATTTTTTTCCTGTGTCCTTATGGAAGACTGACTCATTTGGCTGATATAATATAAGCATAAGAGATATGTGACATTTTGGACTTGAGGCAGCAAAGAAGGCTTCATGATTCTTCAGTCTGTTTCCTCCTATAGAAGCATTGTGTTGAGAATAAAGATCCATGATATTAAGGACACTATGTTCACTAAGTCACAGCATGCAGGATCAGTGTGCTGGAGAATTTGCAGGAGTCAGAAACTAATTCTACAGTATTAATTCAGGTTAGTTGGATGATTGATACTTGCTGGGACTGATACTTTTCTGAACCAATATCCTTCTCATCCTAGTGATATTTCTCTTCAGCCTCTAATACAATTGAATGTATCTGTATTTCTTTCTTTTTTTTTCTTTTTTTAGAAAAACGTTTCCAAGTTTCAATTATGAACAATTCACAAATAGAAAATGTACATATTTAAAGTATACAATGTGATGTTTTGGCATACATATACATTGTAAAATAATGACCATAATAAAGCTATTTAACATACCCATCACCTCACATAGTTATGTGTGTGTGTGTGTGTGTGTGTGTGTGTGTGTGTGTGTGTGGTAAGCACTATATGATCTACTCTGTTAGCACATTTCAAATATACAACTTGGTATCATTAACTATAACCATCACGTTGTATATTAAATCCCCCAAACTTACTGATCTTTTCCCACAACTTCATCCTTTGACCAATGTCTCCTCATTTCCCCTTATTTCTAGTCCTTGGCAATTACTATTTTACTCTCTACTTCTGTGAGTTTGCCTTTTTTAAATTCCACTTATAAGTTAGACCATGTAATATTTGTCTTTCTGTGCCTGGCTTATTTCACTTAGATTTTCTCTTCCTCCTACTCCCCCTCTTCCTCCTTTTTTCTCCTCCTTCTTCTCCTTCTTTTTCTTCTTTAAAGATTGATTTATTTGAAAGAGGGAACGAGAGCGAGAAAGGGAACACAAGCAGGAGGAGTGAGAGAGGGAGAAACAGGCTTCCCGCCAAGCAGAAAGCCTGATGTGGGGCTCAAACTCAGAACCATGACCTGAGTCAAAGGAAAACACTTAACCACTGAGCCACCCAGTGCCCCTAGGTTTCCTTCTTTTTAAAGACTGAATAATATTCCACTAAATTTGATTCCATTAACTTAATTCTATTTAATGATAATGCTATTCTGTGGTGAGAGAATGGAATTGTGTAAAGAACAGAATTCTCTTGTACTAGGGTTTGGAAAGAACAGATGCTGCCCAGATGCCACTGATCAAGGGAGTATAGAACTTGGCTCTTCTGTTTCTGTCTTTCTTTCTTTCTTTCTTTCTTTCTCTCTCTCTCTCTTTTTTTTTTTTTTTTTTTTTTTTTTGCCACTGCACAACAAACAAACAAACAAGCAAAAAACAAGTGGCATGCTTCTCCTCAGTAGTAGAATATGGTGTGAGGTTGATTACCTGGCCATGACGGAACAGATTTCAATGACTGTGGGTTCACCACTGGATAGTGGCAGATTATGACACTATAGCAGCCCAGGTGATTGGATCAGCAGCCATAGCTATGGTGATAAAGAGCAAGAATCAGGGATTTCTCCCTGCAAGAACTTTTTTTTTTTTTTACCTGAAGTTTGTATACTTGGAGAAGAAATTCAACCTAAGTATACACAATTATAATTATGATATTAGGTATAAAAATGATCATGATGAGAAAATATGAAAATATTACAAATTTTTAGAAAGATGACAAAAACTACAAACATCACAATCCATGAAAATAAAACTTTTGCTAATTAACTTTAGCCTGAGACAGTGCTATAATATTTTTCTACGTTTTTGCTGCATATGCTTAAATTACCAACAATTATTTTACAGTTTAAATATATTCTATAGAAAGGACAGAAATCTTTCATTCATGGTTGACCAAAATATGTCTTTAATTTATCACTTGTAAAAGTTAACTTCAGATTTATTTCTTATTTAGATATTTTCCCTTTCAGATTTACTCATCCTAATTTAATAATTATTTTAGAAAATATTTTTAAAAGGTCCTCATGATTGATTTTTTTCTTAGTTTTTAACTTTTTTAAAGTAATTTCTACACCTAATGTGGGGCTCGAATTCATGACCCTGAGGTCAAGAGTTGCATGTTCTTCTGACTGAGCCAGCCAGGCAACCCTAGGATTATTATTATTTGTTCAATTTAGAATGGAAACTTCTGTTGAGATGTTTTATGGGGTCTCCAAGATGTGTAAGAATTTTCCAAAAGACAAGTTTCTTGTGTCATTATTTCAAACATTTTTTTTTTTCTCCTCCTCCAGATTGTCAAATTTATTGCCGTAGAGTTGCTCATAGTATGTTCTTATAATAGTTTGTATTTCTTTGGTGTTAGTTGTGATCTCTCCTCTTTCATTCATGATTTTATTTATTTGGGTCCTTTCTCTTTTCTTTTTGATAAGTCGGGCCAGGGGTTTATCAATTTTATTAATTCTTTCAAAGAACCAGCTCCTAGTTTCGTTGATTTGTTCTATTGTTTTTTTGGTTTCTATTTCATTGATTTCTGCTCTGATCTTTATGAATTCTCTTCTCCTGCTGGGCTTAGGGTTTCTTTCTTGTTCTTTCTCCAGCTCCTTTAGGTGTAGGGTTAGGTTGTGTACCTGAGACCTTTCTTGTTTCTTGAGAAAGGCTTGTACCGCTATATATTTTCCTCTCAGGACTGCCTTTGTTGTGTCCCACAGATTTTGAACCGTTGTATTTTCATTATCATTTGTCTCCTCCTCTGCTTACTCACATGCTAGGGACAGGTTCTGGAGGGCATGCTCACACTGTGTTATTACTCTAACCCTGCACATGAATCAACTCAGTGGGCAAAAGAAGCATTCTTAGAGAATACTGTAATGGTGTGGATATAGTGGGAGAAAGGAATCGTGTATAAAAAGAGAAATCTAGAGGGAAGTCACTGCGAAATCATGTAAATATATCCTACTAAACTCAACTAAATAGATATCCCCCTCAGCCAGATCCCAGCAATCACTTTGGCCAGCACAAGTTTCACTGTGAAAAAGGGAGAGAGCGGGGACTTTAGGGGATGAGAGAAGGGAAAGAAGAGAAGAGAAGAAAGATATGATGATTGTATCAGGGAAACAGACCAACAGATTGCACACACACACACACACACCCACACACACGGGTAGCAATGGGAGAGATTTATTTTAAGGAACTGGCTCACATGTATGTGGGGTGGCAAGTCTGAAATTTGTAGGGCAGTCCAGTAGGTTAGAAAGGGTTTAATGCTGCAGTTTCGAGGGAGAATTTTTTTTTTTTTTTTTCTGGAAACCTCGGTTTTCGTTCATAAGGCCTTCAACTGACTGAGTCCCCCTTATATTTTGGAGGGTAATCTCTTTACTTAAAGTGAACTGATTGTAGATGATAGCCACATCTACGAAATAGCTTCAGAGTAATACCTAGAATTCTGCTTGATTAAGTAAAAGGGTACTGTAGCCGGGACAAGTGGACACAGAGTAACAACATGAATACATTGCTAGCCTTAACACTAAATCTATGACTATCTCATAAATTTTTCAGAACAGAAAATGCAGAACAGTAGTAGTTAGCTACAATACCGAGAGGCACTGCATTTTGAGATAAAGTTTCAGAACATAAAAATCCAATGTTGAGCTTTTGTGTCAGGGCCTGACACTGAAATGGCTCATTGGGGAAACAGTTAGTTAGGTGCCTTTGCAGATGATGATTTTGGACTGGACCCTTTTTCTTTTAGAAATTGAAATTATATTCACCTTAAAAGTAGCAAGAGTAAGAAAGAGTAAGAAAGAAAATACAGATTTTAGCAAAAACAAAATTTATAGTAGGCAAATGAACTTTAGGGCTGTCGAAAGAGGAATTGACTTTTTTTTTAAGGCACAAAATCCTCATAGGGAAGAGAAAAAGTTGTTAAATATCAATTTACATTAGATAAGAGTTTTGCAATATAGTACAAAAAAGAACTCTGAAGCTTTATTCTGTTACTGTAGCTAGCTTATGCTGTAGAAGAAAGAAACGAAATCAAATGTATTTATTTAATCTTTTTTGTCAGTAATACCCAGGGTGAAGAATTCATTTATAGCTTTTTCGCCGCTGAGTTGCATCTTAGAACTTCACGTATATTAGAGTGAAATGTAATGCCTTTTGATCCTAAGACTTCACGATACAGTTCACTTCTATTTAAGAAAAGAAGATGGTTTCTGCATAATAAAAATCTCACAGAAATTGTGAATCTATTAGTTATCAAAATAAAGATATTCACTATTTTTGTTCAGAATGTATCTATTTAATTTTTAAATTTTTATGTGACTCACATTTCCTTTCACATTTAGTTACAGAAGGTAGATAAGTCCTCATAATTCCAATATATTTTTAGAAAAATTTAGGAAATTGTATTACAACAGCAAAAGAAAATACTTTTGTATTTTCCTTTAAGCTGTCATTGGGCTAATATTTACTTTTTAGTCAGATAATGATCAGCTATAGAATCAAATATATTTTGTCTTTAAACTTTTCTATTCTTGAAAAAATAGGCAGTATAAAATGGAAGAAAACTCAATGAAAAGATATAGCATATTAAGAATTGCATCAATTTATACTTAATAAAAATTTCAGAAACCTGTATCATTAATGCATTAATGGAGACTCAAAAAGGAGAGTGAAGAATACATTAAAATATGGATGAACCTTAAAAATGTTAGGTTAAAGGAAAGAAGCCAGACATAAAAGGCTACATATTGTATTTAATTTCTACAGAAAGTCCAGAATAGGAAAATCCATAGAGAGAAAGATTGTCTCCACTATCTCTGTTGCAAGAGAAGAGAGACATGGAAATATAAATAATAATGCCATCAAGTACATGCTTCTGCATGGAAGTGACACATATCTACTCCTATCTGCACATAATGTATGTTTCATAGCAAATAACATGGACCTGTCTACCACGTGAGGTGAGACAGTGCATGTTCCCCATTTCAGAAGAGCCAGACATCTTGACGAATGGTACTAGGTTCTAAAACAATGTATTTTTTTAAATGTCACATTTTTAGCTATGGTCATCTGTTACTTAGTCAAAATGTTTATTTTATTTAAAAATACTATTCTATCAAGAAAGAAAAAAAACAATAATTATTGATAATCAGTTCATAAAATCAGTTATAAAAATTAGTTTATTATAATCAATTTATAAATGTTAAGAATAAAAACAATTTTATAAACCTACCATCAAACTCTATACTTAACAAGATTTTTATTATGCAGTGAAAAAGGATGGAAAGTAAATATAAGTCTAATCAAATCGGTGATCTCCAAGTTACAAATAACACTATTCTATTCATATACTTTTCTAGACTCTTCCCATAAATGTTCTAAAATGCATATTTATGATAAGCAATAAAGCATTAAATGTTATTTTAAATGTGATTAGTGTTTTTGAATTGCATATTAATTTTTTGGCTCTTTACTGACCTAGTATTTTGATCCCATAAATGATATTTTGTAAACATTATTAATGTTTCTAAAGGACAGAATTACCTTCTTCTTCTAATAATATACATAAAATTTTAGTAATAATATGGTTAAAACATTTTTATGGCCAAATAATAGTGTAGTTTGGTGTAGATACATGCGTAACGCATGTTTATTTATAATGTATATTTATGTTTCTTCACTTAAATTGAAATAATGTTATTTTTAGATACAAAGCAGCAAATAGTTGGGGAAAGAGTAGTAAATAGGATTAGAAGGCAAAAGGGCCTATGTCAGAACTTAGAAGGAGAGTCCTATGGAAGAGATCACCTTGAGATGCTGTGATAATTCAGTCCAGAGACAGAGCCAGCACATCACTGTGTTGGGTCATGGATGGACCCAGGAGAACAAGTACCCTGGCATTACTATGCTCTCTTTTCCTATCACCTTCTGGGGTTCCCATTGCCTGAAACTTTCTGGTAGTAAATGTGCATGGGTGCGTTTTGAAGTTGTCATATGGATCAGGCTCGAAGACTTTGATAAGAGGGTAGGAAGGAGAAGTGTACCATGAAGGCAAACAGAAGGTATTTGGAAAATGTAGAATCACCAACTCATACTACTGAGTTGAAACCTACTGCAAACATTGTTTTTTACATTTTTTCAACATAAGGAAAGAGAAAAGGAGTAAGTAATTTTTTAAAAGGTAACAGTGGTTAGAAAACCTAATTAAAATGATAATGCATTAGTAAGGAATTATAAGTTTTCTCCAAAGAAAAACTATTTTAGAATGAAAAAATGCATCATGTATACAAATATAGAGCTGTATCATGTATATGAATATTTACAGAATAACTCCACAATTTTTCTTTTTTGCCTGTAAGTTCAGTGTGGGAAGCGCAAATCAAATCCATACATTAAAAAGGGACAGATAAATGAAAAAGACAAATAATCCTTTTTCTCCAGTAAATTACAAGCAAGTAAAACTTTTGGAGACAATTTCTGTATACATCGAATATGTAAAAAATTTACTTTGCCCAATTAAATAAATAGGCACAATTTGAGGGATGACCTTAGAGAACAGAAGAAAAGATACAGATTAAGTAACCATTTAGATAGTTTAAATGTAAAAACAGGGCACTTACTTTGCATGTAGATCATAATTTGCTTCATTGCGTGTATTAATTCTGGCGAAGATTGTTTGCTGAACTGTGCAGATTTATGCCCCCTTTCTGTTGTGCAGAGTTGAGGGAGTTTCCACCTGCCAGGCACTTCATTTCCCAGCTCCCAATAAAACCGTAATACCATTGTATACCAGATGGTAGACAGGAGTGCTGTGCACATCACTGGGGGGCTTAGGGGGTGACTGCACAATCCTCCAAAATGTCTTTTTCTAGACGAACAACTAAATGCGGGGGACTATGAGGACCTGAGGCATTGTGGAGCCATTAAATGATAAGAACTTCAGTCCCAGAGTCATCCTTTAGTGGAGAACTGTCCAGAAGGACCACTTGATGAGAAATATTAGCATTTTACTTATCATGGGAAAGAAAAAAAAAATGCTGTGTTAATGCACTGAGACTTTGGAGTTGTTTTTTTCAGTAGCTAATGCCAATTATCTAGTCTAAAAATGTAAGTGATATTAATCAAAAGAGGAAAAATTTAAAATAAAAAAGGAGTCAGAAGCAATTCTAGACATAATCAGTGCTAATGTTTACATATACCATATGTAATATATATATTTATATGATTATAGAGTATGTACACTTTATACATAATAAAGTGCAAAAATTTTGTCTTCTGTGCACAGTCTGTTCAAAATCATTCTACAAGTTTGATTCCTTTTAGAAATTGTATTTTACAGTCTAAAATGTACATCTGGTTCTATCTTTGTAAATTAAATTTTTCTATTATAATTTTCAGCTTTTTATCATTTTGCTTGGCAGATATTGAGCAAATTAATGGTAAGTCATTGTTTGTACTAATGTCACTATTAGGATTATCATTTTGTTTGTATACATTACTCGTCACCTTTTACTTGTCTTTTTGCTTGTCTGGTTATTTTTTTGAAAGCCATAGCATCTTCACAGTCTTTTCTGCCGTTCCCTCTCCCTTTTAAGAGTGTATGGTAAAGGTCTGATCTCAAATAGAGATTGAAATGGTTTGTGTCTACACCCATTTAGATAGTTTAAATGTTCGATCTTCATAAGATTCAGTTTGGTCCCTCTCTGTTCTCGGGGCATGCTCTTAGGACATTTCAATCTTTGGATTGAGACTTTGTCAGATCTCTCTTTCTTCAGCCCAGAAAACCTGGGAAATTTTGATCTGAAGACATTTTATGTTTGGCTCCCCAGTTCCTTGATTCCTCCTGCTTCTAAGTCTTTCAGATATGCTGAAAAGAAAATTAACTGTGTTTTGAGGCAGGCTCCATTTCTCTGGTGAGATTTGTGCTAAGTATGATATAATCATAGGAGTTATTGGTTTACTTGTAAACAAAACCACCAGCTTGCAGATGAAGATTCAGAATTTGTTCGTTGGGGAAAACTGGCTATATTTGGGCATTTTCTTTTCTTTCTTTCTTTTTTAATGGGTTTGCCTTTTTTTTTTTTTTTAAGATTTTATTTATATATTAGAGAGCGAGCAGAGCAAATGAGAGAGTACAAGCAGACAGTGGGGAGGGACTCACCATTGAGCAGGGAACACAACGTAGGGCTTGGTCCCAAGACCCTGACATCATGACCTGAGCCAAGGACAGACACTTAATTAACTGAGCCACCCAGGCACACCTGTATTTGGGTATTTTCAAGTTGTCTATTTCTTCCATCAGTCCTGGAAAGTTTTAAGAGAATGACAGTTTTACTTACTTTGTCGAGTTCTTCAACATGGGGCAAGTCTGACCCAAAGCCAAGCCCCTCCTTGGTCCTAGTTTATAATTAGCCAATGTCACCAAGCAGAAAATAGTTAATAATAGGATAATCAGCTCTCCTAAGAAGAGTCCCCCATCTCTGGAATTCCAAATCTATTCATTATTTCTCTTAGTATCTAGGAAATTGTGATTTTTGGCAATAGACTGAGATTTTCTAATTGTTACAGTGGAACTGTTAATGTTCTCATGATCTACACAATATGAATATGAATATATGAATTAAATGCATTATGAAAGGTCATATACATGAGTTAATGTATTCTGAAGGTCATAGATATATTAATAGAAGTTAACAGCTTCTGATGTGTCTCATTGCTTCTAATCTCAGTGTACCCCATGTCAGAGAACACTCTCCCAAAAAAAACAAGGCATGGTCCTTTGAAATATAAATACATTTGTGGTGCTTCTTCAACGTTTCTAGTGGCTTCTGTGCACATTTAAGTAAAACCATAGTTTCTCCTCTGGCTTAAAACATTGTATTTATATGATTCCAGATGGGCATTCTGACTTTTTATTTCTAGAAGTTCCAACAGGAATTTCATATCCTTAGAATAGGTTCCCGTTAGTAGGTTTTCCTATTATGACACCTATCACCTATGATTCCAATGCCTCACCCAAACTCTATCCTACCTTTTCACCCTTGCTTAACACCCACAGACCACATTTTTATGTCTGAAAACCCCAAGCTTATTTTCATCTCAATTCTTTATCATTTGCTTATACTTAGCCTACAACTGAAGAACTGGCAAGCTAATTCATTACTGCTTAAGAATTCAATCAAATGCCACTTCTCTGAACACGTTACTTAAATTAGCCTCTTATCATGCTCAACTACACTATTTTATTTCCTTTATAACGCTCAACCTTATTTGATGTTCTCTTTTTATTTGCCCATTCTCTGTAGCATACATCCAAAATGTAAGGAAAGCTATAACAAACTTTCTTGTACCATTTCCTTTTGCCATTTGTCAAATTATTTTGATAATAAATATTTGAGGTGGGTCAACTTTTATATCAAAGTTCATAGTACTTTGTCTTTGACTCATTGTGCTATGTTTTTAGGGAAAGATTTTTTTTTCAATTTACATCTATTCTAGGAGAATGTGGAAGTTCAGTAAAGTATTAAATACAAAGAAAATAACAAAATATTATATTATTTTTTATTTAAATTTCATGTTTGTTAGTATTTAGTGATTAAATATTTTTGGATATTTATATAAGTAGACAAAAGTTAAATTTGAATTTCCCATGTCTCAACTTTTTATGCCTAAGAAAAAATTTTACATAATAGAGAACATTTTCCATATGTACACAGATCTATCTTTATATATTACATGACTCAGATTCAAAATACAGTTTATATGAGTGAACCATTCAAATTCAAACCTACACAATGAGGTAATAGTGACTAAAATAAAAATATTTTTGAAGTTTCAAAGTACTTCAGAAAAATTAATTCAAATATAGAAATGAGGTTTTTTAAAGTTTTTATTCAAGTTTCAGTTAATAAAGTGCAATATTAGTTTCAGATATTCAATATAACGATTCAGCACTTCTTACATAACACCTGGTTCTCATCACAAGTGTACTCCTTAATCTCCATCCCCTATTTAACCCATTTCCTGCCTACTTCCCGTCTGGTAACCATCAGTTTGTTCTCTACAGTTAGGAGTCTGTTTTTTGGTTTGCTTCCCCCTCTCTTTTATTTTCCCTTTGCTCACTTGTTTTGTTCCTTAAATCCCACATATGAGTGAAATCATATGGTATGGTACTTGTCTTTCTCGGACTTATTTTACTTAGCGTAATACTCACTAACTCCATCCATGTTGTTGCAAGTGGCAAGATTAATTCTTTTTTTGCCTAAGCAGTTTTCTTTTTTATGGCTTAGATACCTTCTTTATCTATTCATCAGTTGATGGAAAGTTGGGCTGCTTCGATATCTTGGCTATTGTAGATAGTAGATAATGCTGCTGTAAACATCAGGATGCATGTATCCTTTTGAATTGGCATTTTTTGCATTCTTTGGGTAAATACCTAGTCATGCAATTGAGGGATGATAGGGTAGCTCTATTTTTAACTTTTTGAGGAATCTCCAAACTGTGGTGTACAGTGACTGTACCAGCGTGCATTTCCACCAACAGTGTAGAAGGGTTCCCCTTTCTCCATATTGCTACCAACATCTGTTGTTTCTTGTACTGTTCATTTTAGCCATTCTGACAGGTGTGAGGTGATATTCAATCATAGTTTTGATTTGTATTTTCCGATATCAGTGATGTTGAACATCTTTTTATGTGTCTGTTAGCCATCTGGAAGTCTTTGGAGAAAAGTCTATTCATGTCTTCTGCCCATTTTTTTTTAATTGGAATGTTTGTTTTTTGGGTGTTAAGTTTGTAATTTTTAAATATATTTTAGATATTAGCCCTTTATCAGGTATGTCATTTTCAAAGATCTTCTCGCATTCTGTAGGTTTCCTTTTAGTTGTGTTCGTTGTTTCCTTTGCTGTGTAATAGCTTTTTATTTTGATGAAGTCCCAATGGTTTATTTTTGCTTTTGTTTACCTTGCCTAAGGAGACATATCTAGAAGAAAGTTGTCACCACTGATGTCAAAGAGGTTACTGATTGTGTTCTGCTCTAGGATGTAATGGTTTCTTGTTTCACATTTAGGTACTTAATCCATTTTGAATTTATTTTTGTGTATGGTATAAAAGAGTGATCCAGTTTCATTTTTTTGCATGTTGCTGTACAGTTTTTCCAACCACCATTTGTTGAAGAGACTGTTTTCCATTGGATTTTTTTTCCCTGCTTGTTGAAGATTACTTGACCACAGTGTTGTGGGTTCAGTTCTGGACTTACTATTCTATTGATCTATATGTCTGTATTTGTGGCAGTACCATACTGTCTTGATCATTACAGCTTTGTAATATAACTTGAAGTCTGGAATTATGATACCCCCAGGTTTTCTTTCCCCCTTGTAAAGATTGGTTTGGGTACGCAGAGTTTTTTGTGATTCTATATAAATTCTAGGATTGTTTGTTCTAGTTTTTGAAAAATGCTGTTGGTATTCTGATGGGGATTGCACAAAATGTGTAGACTGCTTAGAAGTGAATTCTTATTTCCTTTCCTAGATTAGATGGGGGTCAAAAGAGTTTATTTCATTTTAATGCCATCAATTGTATTTATTACCAAGGCTTGTTATTCCTTAGTAAGGCCAAAAATTGACATATGCATTTTTAATCTGAATGCTGACTTATGAGTGGTATATTTAATATTTTTTTCTTTTTTCTTTCTTACTTCACCTCATCATTATGACTTCTAAAAAAAATCTTAATGAAGCAGAAATATGTTTGTATTCTGTCAGTATGCAAAGCACCTATTACAGAATAAAAAAGGCCTGACTTTACCCCTGCCCAACTATCATATCTTCTAAATAGGAATTTGATGCAGCTGATGTATCTGCATTAATAACATCTGCTGCGTTCATCATTAAATTCCACCCACTGCTTAATGCCTGGAGCTTCAAAAATATGAGAATTAGCTAAAAGAGTCTCAAATTAAAGAAAAAAAAATGAAGCTTTGAAAACATGTATTACCACCTATAATCCTTCATAGTGAGAAAAATCACAGCCCCCAGCCATACATAGAATATATCAAATTTCTTAACAGTTGAGGAAATTTAAATCAAGGAAATTATTGAAGGAAAGTTAAATCTATGTTGTGTGGCTGGGTCAAATGAAGACTAAGAGAATAAAATAATAAGTATCATAAATGTGATGTTTATGGTCTGAAAAGAGGACTCATTTTGAAGTAATGATGCATTCAACTATACAAAACAGTAGGTAATTTTTAAATAAGGAATATTTAAACTAAATTAAACATTAAATGGAGGTGTTATGGAGATATATATGTATATATATGTATATATGACTCATTTTCATATATGCATTGTATATATACAAGTATACTAAATACTAAATATTTGTATACTAAATATTTGTATATCTAATACAATTTAATTTAATTTAATATTTTTGTATATTTATACTAATATCTGTATACTAAATATACAAAAATACTATTTATCTTCAGTATGTGAATATTATGGAAGAGAGAATACACCAGGAGGGGTATAAGTAGGTAACCATAGACATTATATTGCAGTTATATCTTTAGTTTTAAAAACCCCTTTTACTTTACAATAAATATACATAAGAACTATATGTTCTCTTTAATGCCATTCACTGAAGATATGCTTGTTGATTTTATTTGTCCATTATGAAACATATTAAGAGTAGAATTATCCTTGAAACCAAAGTCAAGTTATACATAACTTACTTACAGGAGTTGATCATAGACACTTCTTCACTTTTTTAAATGAAATATAATGGACATATAACATATTAGTTTCAGGTGTACAACATAATGATTCCATATTTGCATATACTGCAAGGTGATCACCATAATAAGACTAGTTAATATCTATCACCATACAGGGTTATAAATGATGAGAACTTTTAAGATTCCCTCCCTCTTTTTTTTTTTTTTTTCCACTTTATAATGCCAGTTCATACACATTAGATTAGAGCCACCTCTATTCAGATATCAGGGTCTTGGTTAAGGGATTTTCTAACTGAGATTCTTTTCTTATAGGCTTGGCTAAATATCTCCTTTGTCCTCATTTAAAGGTTTTTAAGATTCTTTTGTTCCAGTGAGATTATTATCTTCACTTTCAGAATTCATAGGTCCATTTTGTTGAATTGCACGTTTTCTCCCCACCATTCTGCCCAGCAGCATCCTTTATAACACTACTAACACTACCATTATACTGGTTAAGTGACTCATAGATCCTCCTCATTAGGAGTTTGAAACATTCTTCAGAATTTGGAAATGTATGTAGTAAATACATAGTAAGCCACAGATTACTTTTTTAGACCCCCAAAATGCTAAAATATTAAGTTTCTAACTGTAAATTAATACTTCCAAGTATAACTTTTAACATTTCTAACTGTAAATTAATTTATATTTTCCAACTATAAATTAAAATTATTAGGTGATAGTTTCACCAAAATGAACCATATATAATATTTAAAATATATGTATAATTTAAAAAATTTTTCATCATATTGGAACCCAAATTTCAAATGATATTACTGAATTTTTAAAAATGACTTTTTAATGTGACTACTATGCATTTAAATTTGTTGTCTGATATATACAGGCTTCATAGACTATTAAGACACATAACCTGATTCATCAACTAAAATTTTATTCAGGATCTGAAATCAATGGCAGGCTTAATGCCTTTTAAAATAGATAGCACTGTTTTAATTAAAAATGTCAGCAATGTAATTACTCCTTAAGCAAAAGGCCACAGAGAGGAAAATTGGATGATACTTAAATTGAGCATATGAGAAAATTAATTTGCGTTAAAAAAGTAGCAATTAGATATTTCCATGGCAGCGTGAGAGATCACAATTTTGTCTTTTACTCTTTTGCAAAGTAGAATTTTTTTGTATTTATTTATTTTAAAGGAAAACTAAACCAACAGAAGTATGGAAAATAGGACTAGTTGCAAAACCCCAAAATGCACACTATCTTAAAATATTTCTAGGATGTTTCATATTGCACTTAACCCTTTCAGTCTTTTGTTTCTTTATTCCCAAAATAGATTACTTAAACTAAAATTTTAAATCTACTTCCAGTCTAAAATGCTGAAATATTTATAGAGTTATTGTGGTTTCTTTCATGAGTGCTAAATATGTACTGCTTGATATCTGAGCAGACTGATCATTTAGCATTTAGTCAGCAAGAAGAAACAGTTGTCTTTCCCCTAAATTCCATTACACTATGTACACAGATTCTTCATTTTCAGTATCCTTTTATAGTTTATAAAAAAGGAATCTCAAAATAAATAATTGTCTATTTATATATAATCCCAACATAAAAACCTCAAAGAAGACATAGCTGGATTTACTTGATTGAAGTACTTTTTTTGTGTGTGTGTGAATCATAATTGTTGCATTATAATTTTATAAATACAAGGAAAGTAGACCCATCATTTAGACACATTCTGCAATGAATCTTTAGATTTACTAGGATCAATCTCTATCTTGTCTTTCAATGCTTACTGTTTGTCTTTTCCAATAAAGACTGTGCCATAACTGATATATGGGTGAAGTACATGGTGATCTAGTAGATTTAAAACACTATACCATCTTACTGACCACAGGTCATAGTCATGATCACCTTTTCTTATCATTCACCTGGGCCAGTTTTCATACCAAAAGGAAAAAAGTAATGATACCTATTTTCTATTTATCTGGGTATCAAAGATTGCTCTCTCTCTGAAACCTTGTTTCATTCTATTGCTTCTAGAGAAAAGTAAGACTATACCATGTAAGCAAAAATATTCATGTGCCAGTTGTGCCATATTTTACTACAGATACATATAGGATTATGTTATAAAACATTAAAATAATGAAATAAAATGTTTCTGCATAAAATGAAATATCCATATACATTTAGTGGGATCTGAATTGAAGCCTTATATTATTGTTGAAGAGCAACATTTAAATGTCACTAATAATTGAGGCATTGTTTTCTCATTTGCATACTTCAATACGCTTCTTGGTTTAAGCATTTCTATATTTTCTACTGTTTCAAATGTGTCTAACTTCATCAAGAAGTCATTTTTTTCTTCTAAAAAACTTTCCACTTTTTTCTAGGTATTTATGAGATAACATTATTTTAAAATTCACTTTTTCTTATAACAGATGTCGTCAGAGGTTATTTTTGTTTTTTTCAAGTTTTTATTAAAGTTTGTTAATTAATATACAATGTAATATTAGTTTCAAGTGTAGAATTTAGTGATTCATTATTTACATGCAAAACCTGGTGCTCATCACAAGTGCCCTCTTTTGCCACCCCCCCTTTTTTTTTACCTATATTCATCTGCTTTGTTTCTTAAATTCCACATATGAGTGAAGTCATGGTATTTGTCCTTCTCTGACTGACATGTTTCACTTAGCATATTGCTGTCAGGCTCCATCCATGTTGGAGAAACAGAAAAATTTCATTATTCAAACAGAATTAATAATTTCATTATTTTTCAAACAGAAAAATTTCATTATTTTTATGGTTGAATAATATTCCATTATATATATATTAATTAATATATTAAAAACTTTGTATAATTAAGTTTTATATAATATATATTTAAACTTATATATTATTAGTTTTATATAATTATATATTTATATAAAAATTAATATATATAATGGAATATATATAAAATGGAATATATAATATATATAAATATATATTTATATATAATATGGAATATATATGGATAATGGATATGGATATAATATATGAATATATAAAATGGAATATTATATTATTCCTTTGTATATATACTAATATTAACATATAATATTAATATTATATTAATATAATATACAATATATAATATATATGAAATAATACACACACACACACACACACACACACACACACCCCACGTCTTCTTTATCCAGTCCTCAGATATTATTGAACTATAATGTTTCTCTTGGAATCAAATGGGTCAAAATTTAAGGGGACAAGAGTGATAATATGATGATGTCATGGTAATATAAGACTATGCTTATACTGTATTTCTTTTCATGGAAGCCCTGTTTGTGGATTTTCCAGGTGGCATTCATCCTCATCCATTAGTGGTTAAATCATAAAGGAAATGTAAACAAATTTTTCCTCATATTTTTCAGTGTTGCCTCTCATTTGAAATAACTTTAAATTTCAGTTCTTTAAGTTATTTACTTTTTAAAAATATAACTTAATTCCCTTTATTTTTATTTTTTTCTGGAAAAGAAAGACCAAAGTACTGACATTTTGTATACTTACTCTTGTTTGTCTGTTTTGGATTAGGTCAAATGTGAATATCTGAAGGCTCTCTCAGGGAGGCCGGTAAGGATATGGCTGACACAGAAATATATGCCTGCAACTATAGTTAAAATATAAATAACCTTATAATATGAAATATTAAAATATATAATATAAAATATAAAAAGCAATGAAAGTATATAAATTGAAATTTAAAATTGATAATTGCAAGAATATATGGGAGAAATGAAAATAAAGCAATTGGGAATGGATGTGCTATGTGGTCATAGGGAAATTAAGGAGATACAACTGATAACAGGATTCATTAGTGATAGGATGGTCAGAGAAAGATGATTCAGTGAAGGCACTTGAGAAAGAATGTTCCGAAAAATGGGAGTAAAAACCTTGATGCCCTGAAGTCATAAAAAGAAAGGACAGCATCACAATATAGAAAGACATGCCAATAATATAAAATAATAATTAAAATGTATCCATTCGATTGAGCAATTGGTAGGTTTATGGGGGTCACATTTATGAGTCATTCACTGCAATGGTAAAAATGGATGCTTAAATGCAGTAAGTGAAGAAAGCTGATGAGGTGATAAACTGATTATATAGTTTGGATAACCTTCACTGGCAAACTAAATGTAGGCAAGGAAAGAGCAGAGTAAGTATTGGAGGAAGGAGGGGTGTATAGGAGTTTTTTTTCAGCCTGATGGAATTTATATTTTGTCTAGTCAGGAGGAAGCATGATCCCTAACAGAGAAAATCTAGGTGGTAACAGGAATTGCCTGCAAAAATAATCATGTAAGATGAGTAGGTCAAAATTTTGACACAGTTACTTTCAGTAAAATTACGAAGGTATTACACAGAGCTGATACTTACCAAGAATAAAGTATAAAAGAAGTTATGTACAAGACTCATGTTTAGATTCTGACCTGACATATTTCCCTTTGTCAAAATACTTGCATACTAAATTTTACAACTCTAAATAAAATGCAAATGGCACCCCTCAGCTGTGCCCAAGCCTCCTCAGTAGTAGTGCCTGTGTCTGGGTGATGGCCGTAGACCAAAGTCATACCGGGGTTATACCAGGTTAGTATTCCCTCAGGAAGGAGGTAGTGTGTATGACTGGCTACAGTCTCAACATTTGCACTTGGTACTGGATGAACAATAAGATGACATAAAAGCCTGGAGCTCTTTGACTACAGAAGACTAGATATTTATTCCAACTCAGAGCATCTTAAGGAATGATTGAAGCAGGCTAGATGTGTATCAATGGGGGATAAGGCAGGCAATACAGGCTACAAGACTTGAAGCACAAGAAAGATTCACCATACCATTGCTGGCATAAGAACAGAAACAGCTATATTTTGTGGAATGTAGGTGTTCTCTAGAAAGCATAGAGACAGCACCTTTGTTCCTTATATTTATAATGGACAATTAGAGACTATTTTAGAATCTCTTTATGTCCTAGTAAGTGATTTTTTTTTCATACCTTCTAAAGACTAAATCTTCATGAGAAAATTGAGTGATTGTTAAGCTGCCTGGGACCTACAATTATGGTCATCCATGCTTCAAAGAAAGAAGAAGAGAGGATAGGAACTTTCAAACCATGTCTCACAAGTGAATCTATCTGGGTTTGGTGGTTTTCTGAACCATTTGTGGTCACTGTGTCTTTAATATTAATCTTTGTGATAATATCTTCCTCTAGGTGTATGGATGTTTGTATAACAATACGCTTACTCTGTAATTGGAGCATTTTCAGCATCTCATTTTAAAGGTCAGGGCACTGTTATTAAATACCTTTTTGCGGGAAGTCTGCACTGGACATTCCTTGGCTTGGATTCTTCTGTTTTTCTGCTTGTCTCTATAAGTACAGAGATTAATTATGCCTAGATAGGTCCCTGGATATATTCAACACTCCTATAGTAATTCTATTATATTAGGTAATCTTCACAATTTCAGTTTTAACTAGTTTACCTCCTCTTTTTAAATAGTGATAAGAAGTGTTGGTTGATGGTATTGTGAGTATTTATCTCACCATTTCATGGGAAAACACTAATATTTTTGTACCTTTAAAGATGTTAGTTTTTGTCTACCAAGTCAGCCTATGTTGCTTCCAAAAAGAAGAAAAAGCAATGAATGACAATGTCTCTAATATGTATGCAATTCTTCATAATAATGAAAAACAAACAAAACAAAACAACAACAACAACAACAACAAAAAACTCAACTGGTGCAACTGAATGTAACTGGAAAAAATCCTCTAGAGAAATGGAAATCTGATAGCTTTATGAGAAAAAAAAAATTAAAAGGTTAATCTGTAATTCTGCTACTAAATGAATTTGAATATCAAATGTGAGTGAAAAAAAGAAATTTTCCTTGTGTTAAGCAAAATTTTAAGATGTCCTTCATGACCTTACCTGCAGGTGTTAGTCCCACGATTATGTCATGTTATATAGAAAAAAATGTTGCAGATGTAGGTAAGATTACTAAGGAGTTGACCATAAAACAGAGAAATTATTCAGATGCTGCTAATTTAATCACGTGACTCTTGGAAAGCAGAAAGTTTTCTCACTGTTGGCAGAAGATGAAGTCAGAGAGATTTGAAGTACAAGAAACATATAGCATGCCACTGCTGTCTTCAAAATGGAGGGAGCATACAAAAAGAAATGCCAGTGACATTTAGAAACCAAAACCAGATACTGGCTGACAGCCAGACATGGAACAAGGCCTGCAATCCTAAAATGACGAGAAACTGAATTCAGCCAACAACCCAAGTAATACTGAAAGAGAATTCTTCCCCAGAGTCTCCAGATAAGAACTCAGCATCTTGACTCAACATTTTGGTTTTGGCCTTGGATATAACTAAACAGAGACCCAGCTAAGCTTGTCTGTACTTCTCATCAGCAAAAACTGTGAGATAATAAAAAGATGTTTTTCAAACCATGAAGTATAAGGTAATTTGTTACTCAGTAATAAAAAAAAAAAAATCTTAAACATCTCCCAAACAACGTTCTCTTAAAACAATCATTTTATTTCATAGTTTAAAACAGGAACAATTACCTCTCATAATTATACTATAATACATCAAAAAATGACCCCTGTGTATGATTAATTTCTATTAGCATTCTATTATTCTAGAGATATTTCCAAGGTTGACACCTTCACCAAAAAATAAATGTACTAATGGCAATTTAAGGAATCAACAAACAAATACTTTATTTCCTCATTGATGAGAAGAAATGCACTAGTAAACTAAACCTCTTCACTGGTGAATTTGCATTTTCTCTGATATTAAATTTAAGAAAAAAAAATGAATACCCACCCCTATATTTGATAGACTGTATTATTTCCCTAAATTATTTCTATTCTGCCCAAACTTTTATTTTACTTTCATACACCTCATTGACTAAACATGAGACTGACTTTGGCAGATGGACAGAAGACAGAATAATGTGTCAAGCTCTAAAATAAAGCCATAATAAGTATGCCCAGCTTCCCTCAGTCCTTTTGGAGGTTTTGCTACCTTCTGTGATGAAGCAGGTCCCAAGTAAATGTGGCAGCTTCAGCCTGGATTCTACCTTCAGCTGTTGTTTAACAATGAAGGTGTATAAAGGTGACTTGGACTCACACCAAAGTCTGTATTCAGCCTAGCCCAGATATACCTACATGAATACAGATGAGATAAACTTAATCTCAATCAACATACTTCTAAGTATAATATAAATGCTTTATTTGTAGCCATTGATATTTTGTGAGTTTTTGTCATACAGCATTATCTATTTTTGTTTTGGGCTTTTGGTTTATTTATTTATTTAATATATTGCATTTATTTTTATTAACATGCAATGTATTATTTGTTTCAGGAGTACAGGTCTGTGATTCATCTGTTTTACATAATTCATAGCACTCACCATAGCACATAATATCCCCAATGTCCATCAACCAGCCACCCCATCCCTCCACCCCCCTTCACTTCAGCAACCCTCAGTTTATTTCCTGAGACTGAGAATCTTATGGTTCGTCTCCTTCCTGGTTTTGTCATTTCATTTTTTAACCTCTCTTCACCTATGACCCTCTGCCTTGTTTCTCAAATTCCAAATATCAGTGAGATCATATGATAATAGTCTTTCTCTGATTGATTTATTTTGCCTAGTATAATACTCCCTAGTTCTTTCAACATCATTGCAAATGGCATGATTTCATTTTTGATAGCTGCATAATATTCAGCTGTGTGTGTGTGTGTGTGTGTGTGTACCACTTCTTCATCCATTCATCTCTTTTGGGGCATCTAGGCTCTTTCCATAGTTTACTGGCTGTTGTAGATATTGCTGCTATAAACATTGGGGTGCACTTGCCTCTTTGGATCACTACTTTTGAATCTCTAGGGTAATTATGCAGTAGTCCAATTGCTGGGTTGTAGGGTAGCTCTATTTTCAGCTTTTTGAGGAACCTCCATACTGTTTTCCAGAGTGGCTGCACCAGCTTGCATTCCCACCAACGGTGTAGGAGGGTTCCCCTTTCTGTGCATCCTCACCAACATCTGTTGTTTCCTGTCTTGTTAATACTGATCATTCTGACTGGTGTGAGGTAGTATTTTATTGTGGTTTTGATTTGTATTTCCCTGATGCCAAGTGACATTGAGCACATTTTCATGTGTCTGCTGGCCATTTGGATGTCTTCTTTGTAGAAATGTCTGTTCATGTCTTCTCCCGTTTTTTTATTGGATTATTTGTTTTTTGGGTGTTGAGTTTGATAAGTTCTTTATAGGTTTTGTATACTAGTTCTTTAGCTGGTATGTAATTTGCAAACATCTTCTCCTATTCTGTCAGTTGTGTTTTGGTTTTGTTGATTGTTTCCCTTGCTGTGCAAAGCTTTTTGTCTTGATGAAGTCCCAAAATTCATTTTTGCCCTTGCTTCTCTTCCCTTTGGAGACATGTATGGGAAGAAATTGGTGGCTGAGGTCAAAGATGTTGCTGCCTCAAGGATTTTGATGGATTTCTGTCTCACATTGAGGTCTTTCATCCATTTTGAGTCTATTTCTGTGTGTGGTATAAGGTAATGGTCCAGTTTCATTCTTCTGCATGTGGCTGTCCAGTTTTCCCAATACAATTTATTGAAGAGACTCTCTTTTTTCCATTGGACAGTCTTTCCTGCTTTTTCAAAGATTAGTTAACTGAAGAGTTGAAGGTCTATTTCTGGGCTCTCTATTCTGTTCCATTAAACTAAGTGTCTATTTTTGTGCCAGTACCATACTGTCTTGATGATTACAGCTTTGTAATAGAGCTTGAAGTCTGGAATTGTGATGCTACCAGCTTCGCTTTTCTTTTTCAACATTCCTCTTGCTATTCAGGGTCTTTCCTGGTTCCACATAAATTTCAGGATTATTTGTTCTATTTCTGTGAAAAAAGCTTTGATATGGATTGCATTAAATATGTAGAGTGCTCTAGGTATGTCTATGTCTATGTCTATGGACATAGACATTTTAACAATATTTGCTCTTCCAATCCATGAGCATGGAACATTTTTCCATTTCTTTGTGTCTTCCTCAATTTCTCACATGAGTACTTTATAGTTTTCTGAGTACAGATTCTTTGGTTAGATTTATTCCTAGATATCTTATGGTTTTGGGTGCAATTATAAATCTTATCAACCTCTTAATTTCTCTTTCTTCTGTCTTGCTGTTGGTATATAGAAATTCAACTAATTTCTGTGCATTAATTTTATGTCCTGACACTTCACTGAATTTCTGTACAAGTTCTAGCGGTTTTGGAGTGGAGTCTTTGGAATTTTAGACATAAAGTATTGTATTATTTGCAAAGAGTGAGAGTTTGACTAATTCTTTGCCAATTCAGATGCTTTTTATTTCTTTTTGGTGTCTTATTGCTGAGGCTAGGACTTCTAGTACTATGTTGAATAGCAGTGGTGATAGTGGACAAAGTGAGAATGATATTCACTGTTGGTTTTTCATAGATTGTTTTTATGATATTGAGGAATGTACCCTTTATCCCTACACTGTGAAGAGTTTGGTCAAAGTATGCTGTACTTTGTCAAATGCTTTTTCATCATCTATCAAGAGTATCATATGGTTCTTGCTGTTTCTTATATTAATGTATCACATTGATTGATTTGGGGATGTTGAACCAACCTTGCAGGCCAGGAATAAATCCCACTTGTTCATGGTGAATAATCCTTTTAATGTAATGTGGGATCCTATTGGCTAGTATTTTGGTGAGAATTTTTGCATCCATTTTCATCAGAGTTATTGATGTGTTATTCTCATTTTTGGTGGGGTCTTTAGTTTTGGGATCAAGGTAACGCTGGCCTGATAAAATGAGTTTGGAAGTTTTTCATTTCTATTTTTTGGAACAGTTTCAGAAGAATAGGGATTAATTCTTTTTTTAATGTTTGATAGAATTCCCCTGGGAAGTCATCTGGCCCTGGGATCTTGTTTTCTGGGAGATTTTCGATGACTGCTTCAATTTCCTTGTTGGTTATGGGTCTGCTCAGATTACTATTTCTTCCTGGTTCAGTTTTGGTAGTTTATACATCTCTAGGAATGCATTCATTTCTCCCACATTGTCTTATTTGTTGGTATATAGTTGCTCATAATATGTTTTTTTTAAATATTTTATTTATTTGACAGAGAGAGATCACAAGTAGACAGAGAGGCAGGCAGAGAGAGAGAGAGAGAGAGAGAGAGAAGCAGGCTCCCTGCTGAGCAGAGAGCCCAATGTGGGAATCGATCCCAGGACCCTGAGATCATGACCTGAGCCGAAAGCAGCAGCTTAACCCACTGAGCCACCCAGGTGTCCCAGCTCATAATATGTTTTATAATTGTTTGTATTTCTTTGCTGTTGTTTGTGATCTCTCCTCTTTCATTCATAATTTTGTTAATTTGGATCCTTTCTTTTTTGTTTTTGATGAGTCTGGACAGGGGTTTATCAATTTTATTAATTCTTTCAAAGAACCAGCTCCTACGTTCATTGGTCTCTTCGACTTACTTTTGTTTTCTATTTCATTGATTTCTGCTCTAATCTTTGTTATTTCTCTTCTCCTGCTGGGCTTAGACTTTATTTGTTGTTTGTTCTCCCCCTCTCTTAGGTATAAGGTTAGATTGTATATTTGAGACATTTCTTGTTTCCCAAGAAAAGCTTATGTTCTATATATTATCCTCTTAGGACTGCCTTTGCTGCATCCCAAAGATTTTGAACAGTTGTGCTTTCATTTTTATTTGTTTCCATGAATTTTTAAAAATTCTTCTTTAATTTCCTGGATGACCTATTCATTCTTGAGTAGGAAGCTCTTTAGTCTTCACGTATTTGGATTCTTTCCAACTTTCCTCTTGTGATTGAGTTCGAGTTTCAAGCCATCATGGTCTAAAAATACGCAAGGAATGATCCCAATATTTTGGTATTGGTTGATATCTGATTTGTGACGAAGGATGTGATCTATTCTGGAGGATGTTCCATGTGCACTAGAGAAGAATGTGTATCTATTGCTTTGGGATAGGATGTTCTGAATATATCTGTGAAATCCATCTAGTCCAGTGTGTCATTTTTTTTTTTTTTAAGATTTTATTTATTTATTTGACAGAGAGAAATCACAAGTAGATGGAGAGGCAGGCAGAGAGAGAGAGAGGGAAGCAGACTCCCTGCTGAGCAGAGAGCCCGATGCGGGCCTCGATCCCAGGACCCTGAGATCATGACCTGAGCTGAAGGCAGCGGCTTAACCCACTGAGCCACCCAGGTGCCCCTCCCAGTGTGTCATTTAAATCCCTTATTTCCTTGTTGATCTTTTGCTTAGATGATCTGTCCATTTTAGTGAGAAGGATGTTAAAGTCCCCTGCCATTATGGTATTATTGTCAATGTCTTTCTTTAGTTTGTTATTAATTGGCTGCTCCCATATTAGGGGCATAAATATTTACAAGTACAATTATTAGATCTTCTTGTCAGATGGATGCTTTAAGTATAACATAATGTCTTTCTTCATCTCTTATTATAGTCTTTGGTTAAAAAGTCCAATTTGTCTGATAGAAGGATTGCCACCCCAGCTTTTTTTTTGATGACCATTAGCATGATAAATGGTTTTCTACCCTCTCACTTTCAATCTGGAGGTGTCTTTGGGTCTAAAACAAGTCCCCTGCAGGTAGCATATTGACGGGTCTTGTTTTCTTTACCCAATCTGATATCCTGGGTTTATTTTGTTTGTTTGTTTGTTTTTTGTTTGTTTGTTTTTAATTAGAGCATTTAGCTCATTTACATTCAGGGTAACTGCTGAAGCATAAGAATTTAGTGCCATTGATTGCCTGTAAGATGACTGTTACTGTATAGTGTCTCTGTTTCTTTCTGGTCTGTTACTTTTGGGGTTTTTCTTTGCTTAGAGGACCCCTTTCAATAATTCATGTAGGGCTCATTTGGTGATTGCAAATTCTTTTAGGTTTTGCTTGTCCTGGAAACTTTTTATCTCTCCTATTTTCAATGCCAGCTTAGCTGGATATAGTACTTCTGGCTGCATGTTTTTATCATTTAGTGCCCTGAATATATCATGCCAGTCCTTTCTGGTTTTCCAGGTCTTTGTGGATAGGTCTACTGCCAATCTAGTTTCTATCATTGTAGGTTACTGACCTCTTGTCCCGAGTTGCTTTCAAGATTTTCTCTTTGTCTCTGAGATTTGTAAGTTTTTCTATTATATATTAGGATGTTGACTTATTTTTATTGATTTTGAGGGGGCTTCTCTGTGCCTCCTGGATTTTGATGCCTATTTCCTTCCCCATATTAGGGAAGTTTTCTGCTATAATTTGCTTCAATATACCTTCTGCCCCTCTCTTTCTTCTTCTGGGATCCCAGTTATTCTAATATTGTTTCACCTTATGGTATTACTTATCTAATACTCCAACTTGTAATCAGTAGTTGTTTATCTCTCTTTTTCTCAGTTTCTTTATTCTCCATCATTTGTTCTTCCATATCACTAATTCTCATTTCTGTCTCATTTATTCTAAGAGTTAGGGCCTCCATTTTTTTTATTGCACTTCATTAATAGCCTTTTTGATTTCAGGTTGGTTAGATTTTATTTCGCCAGAAAGAGATTCTCTCGTATATTCTATGCTTTTTTTAAGCCCAGGAAGTATCTTTATAATCATCACTCTGAACTCTAGTTCTGACATCTTACTAATGTCCATGTTGATTAGGTCCCTGGCAGTCAGTGCTGACTCTTGAGGTAAATTTTTGCATCTTGTCATTTTATCTAGAGAATAGATGAATGAGAGAACAACATGCTAAAAGGGTAATGATGACTCTAGAAAAATATACACTTAACAAATCAGAAGAGACCCAAAACCGAGGGAAAAGGAAAAATAAATAAATAAAAGAATTATGATCAGCCTGTTGAACAGAACAGAGCCACACACTATATTTTGGTTGTATTTTGGTCTGTTAGAAGAAACTGCTATCCAAAATTTTAAAGAAAGAAAAACATTATATATATATATATATATATATATATATCCATATATAATCATATATAACCATATCTATATATAGAGATATGGTTAAATACAAAGAAGGGATAGAACATGATTGTAAAACTGAAAGTTAAACAAGATTTTAAAAAGAAATTGATATGATAAGCAACTGATTGATGAAGGAAAGAAGGAAAACTTAAAAAAAAAAGAAAAATAGAAAACATAAAGATAATTAAAAAAAATTACTTTGAAAGATTAAAGAATCATGGGGGGGGTGGCATGGATTCTATGCACTGTATTCCCCTAGGCCTGGAGCTCTGCAGTTCTCATTGGCCTTGGTTGGATGTTCTTATTGATCTTCTAGAGGAAGGAGCTCTTGCAATAATTCTTAAATGTCTTTGCCCCCGGTGGAAATGCACCACCCTTGCCAGGGTCCAGGTTAAGTAATCTGCTCAGGTTTGCGCTTGGTAGCTTTTGTTCCTTGAAAGCTTTCCATACAGCTTTAGAGGATGAGAATGAAAATGGTGGCCTCCCAATCCCTGGCCCTGGAGGAGCTGAGAGCTTGAGGCCCCACTCCTCAGTGCACCCTCATAGAAAAGCAGTCTATTACAGCAAGTGTTCCACCCCCTTCTTAGACACTGTAGTGATATCCCTCACTGGAGAAGACTTCTAAAAGTTCTGATTTTGTGCTTCTCTATTCTATCACTTGTGGTAGCTGGCTGATGGAGGCTCCCTCCCCCATGGGGTCTATCTTCCCACATATCATCTCAGATTCACTTCTGTACATGTCCCACCTTCCAGAAAGTGGCCAGTTTTATGTTCATAGAATTGTTACTATTTTCTTTGATCTCTTATTGATTTTCTAAGTATTCAGAATGATTTGATAGCTATCTAGATGAATTCCTGGGACCAGATGAAAATTAGGTCTCATTCCTCTAACATCTTCCTAGCCTACTGGTTTTTGTTTTGTTTTGTTTTATTGTTTTTGTTTTGTTTTGTTATTGTTGTTGTTTTAGATTCCACTTATGAGTAGAATCATATGGTATTTGTCTTTTTCAGTCTGACTTATTTTACTTAGCATATTACCCTATAGGCCCATCAGTGTTGTTGAAAATAACATCACCCTTTTTATGGTTGCATAATATTTTATTATATACATATATTATATATCACATACAGTTTTTTTCTTTAACTATTTTCTATTGATGGACACTAACATTCAAAAAGCAGAATCAGGGGCACCTGGGTGCCTTAGTGGGTTAAAGCCTCTGCCTTCAGCTCAGGTCATGATCCCAGGGTCCTGGGATCGAGCCCCACGTCAGGCTCTCTGCTCTGCAGGGAGCCTGCTTCCTCCCTTCTCTCTCTCTGCCTGCCTCTCTGCCTACTTGTGATTTCTCTCTCTCTGTCAAATAAATAAAATCTTAAAAAAAAAAAATCAGAATCAGACCTATAAATATAGAGAACAAACAGATGACCTCCAGAGGGCAGAGGGGAGGGAGTTTGGGCAATTGGTGAAGGAGAGAGGGAGATTCAAGCTTCCAGTTATGGAATAAATAAATCTCAGGAAAAAAAGCACATCATAATGACCATAGTCATATTCTAATGGCCATAACAAGAAAGATGGTAGCTACACTTGTGGTGAATATATCATAATGTGTAAACTTGTTGAATCCCTAAGTTGTATGCCCAAAACTGTGTAACATTATGTGGGAACTATACTCAAATTAAAAAAAAAAGTATTAAAAAATTGGACGAGTGCAGTCTAATACCAGATATAATTTATGAGAAGTATAATGGTTTGGGTATAGGAGAGCTATTATCAATTTTCTTATTGTAATAATAGGAATATACTGCTTTTACTTGAGTTTAACCCTGACCTAACAGGAGAACATTAAAAAATAAAGGCCCCATTTTGGTTTCCATTTTGGAATTAATCTCTTCAAATTAGCTTCTGCTCACTGATGTATAACAGAAATATAACCTTAGACATAATTTTTACTACAGAATGTTTTATAACTGTTTACAACATTATTCATACTTGAGGCATAAATTTATTTTCTCTTATCTGATTGAGGTTGATGGTTTAGTCATAATAACTTTCTTTAAAAGAAAATATATCTGTTTTGGCCTCAATATAATCATGGTAAACAATTATTTATTAAATTATCCATAAATACAGAATGATTGAAACAAATATAACAACAAATGAATCAGTGATAGCAAACAAATACAGTTGTTTGGCCACTAAAAACCATCTTTGAAGACTGACTATAATAGATTATTATTGTAATACATGATGATATACAAAATTATTTTATTAATGTTAAGTATATTTAAATTCAAATGACAAATAATTTTTCCCTTATTTTAAGCATTATGTAAAGTAGAAAGGAACTTTATGTAATAGAGCTACCTTGTGTCAGGACAGAGAATGATCTTCAAAAATCAATGAATGCTCTGCTTCATTGCCATTCATTATCATCAATTTCATAGTGTGACTATTTAGTCAGCTTTACAGAGAAAGGTAGTACAGGGGAATCATTTAGAAATATGTTATTAAGTCTACTTAAGAAAAATATATTTTAGAGTACAGTACTTAAGCTAAAAGTTTTTTAATGCCTAATGGGAAACAAAGTGCACTAAAGACTAAGTGGAAAGAATGGATGTTAAATTTTGGCTATAGAGAAAAAAATAGATGAGTAGATTTAAAAAGAAAACGAGGTCCAGTCAAATAAGCTATACTTATTTTGTACTCTAGTCCTTCTCTGAAACTTTTCTGGGATAGTAAATAAGTCTATGACATGCTGCTTTTAGACGTAGCAAAAAGATTTACTGTAATATTTAAGAAATGTGGCACTAATTGGAACTATTTCATAATATTGAATATATACAAATATGAAAGTATAAACTTCTTACATACTAAAAATAAAAATATAAACATGAAAATACATGAGAAGAGTGGAAAATTCTTATAATATATAAAAATGTAATATACACTAATGCAACACAACTTTTTCTAGAGATAGTTCAGAAAAATATTTTAAATATATCATGTGGTTGATATTAAATTTTTAAGATTATATTAAGAAAAAACAATATTTTATTTTATTTAAGATTTATTTATATTCATTTGAAAAAGAGCATGAACAGAGGGAAGGGGCAGAGGGAGAAGCAGACTCCACACTGAGCAGATTGCCTGATGCAGAGCTCAATTCCAGGATCCCGGGATCATGACCTGAGCCAAAGGCAGGTGCTTAACTAAGTCATCCAGGTGCCCCAGTGCTTTCTTTTAAATAGCATAAAATGTAAATGATTTTTTGAAAAGCCCTATTTTAATGCACTAGTTTCTATATATTTGCAAAAAACCAAGAATATAAATTTACTTATACAATTCAAAAAATTTAATTTAAAATGTTCACACTGTTAGAGAAAAGTTCCAAAAGAATTATATATGTGCAAGTATTTATGTATGTATGTAGACACATATTTATCCAGTCAGAAGATGTTTAAGCATTTTAATCAATATTTTAATCAATATTTTATTGATTAAAATTAAATCAATAATTCAATTTTTTTCTTGCTTAGTTATTAAATTTATAGAAGAACATTCTAACATGTAATCAGTTTTCTTTCATCCTTTTGATCCAAAGATCATGGTTCACTCTTTTTTTTTATTCAATAGAATCTGGAGAGCTCAAGGAGACTTCATAAGGAAACCTAAGGTTTTTATTTACAAATTCTGCATAAAGTCCTCTCTCAGAGAAGTTTCTTGGCTCATAAATAAAAATATGTTCTCAAAACATAAAAAATCACAACCTTAACATTTCTCTTAAAGGTGTGGAGCAATTTTTAACCTCCTCTTTTAAAATTATTTTTAATTTAATTATGCACTGATTTTTTTCCTTAATGTGAATTTTTTAAGTTTAGTTTTGTTTCTATTTAACCATATTAGTTAAGATATCTATAGGGAGTATCTTCCCTGAACCTTTCATTAATTTCAGAATGCAAAATTTGTCTTTAGCTTCTTTAATCACATTGGACAAGTTATAAACTAATTGAATAAGCAATATATCATGCCATCTAATAAAAGCTTCCAAATTTCAGAAAAGATGAGAGTAGCAACTCTCAGATGTCTCATTATTCATAATCTAACAGAAAGCTTAAGGTATGAACCAGGAATACAGGTTGGCATACTTCTTCTCAGCCTTTTTAAAGAAGAATAGCCCTGCTTGCCAGAGATTTCAGAAAGTGTGAAAAATGATTTTGTTTCATTTAATCACACATTGTAGAAATCTAGAAATCAATATAATTAAAAATTTTGATCCAAGTATAAGGAGCTTTAAGGTAAGTTTAACATTTTAGAAAGGAGCATGAGTTTGTTAAGTATCTCTTTAACTCAACTAATTAAGCCCACTTTCATCTAACTGGGGCTTTGTATTCTCTGGACAAATGTGTTTTAAATCAACGAGTTTGCTAAAGTCCTTCATATGTATATTTCAAGTTTCAATATGATAAAAAGAAATCTTTTAGAAGATGCTCTGAGATATCTATTGTTATGAGACAGACAGGCACAGGCAGCTGTAAGTGCCCTGGTAGAATAAGTTAATTTTATTTTGTATGATTAAAAGTAAATCACCTTGGTGGCTTGAATAGTCATATCTAATGCTCTGTTGGAGGACAAGACATAGCTTTGGATGTGCCTGCATATATCTATACCTGGGTATCACTCCATTTAGAAAGCCATTTGTAATTAAGAAATTTTTTTGAGAACCATAAGACAATCATTATTTCTCTAATATGCAAGCACATTCCAGGATATACATTATTGTTTAAGGTTTTATTGGCAATGTAATGTAGTAAAACAATTAAGAGCAATATTAAATACCATAAAACATTAAAGGAACTGGAGATTATTTTAATGTAGAACAGTCTTCATATAGGGTATATAAATTGAACTATAATTTCATAAATAAGGGGGATTTGGAAAAGTGAAGAAGATAACAGCATACGCTAATATAAATGGAAAAAGAGTTTAATATGTGAATAAAATAACATGGGTAAAATTTTGAAAACGCCAATATCATCAAATCAAACCAAATGCACTATACTGGTAAATAGTAAATTCTAGTGGAAAGTGGTAGATTTGTAAGTATATACTTCCCATTTTTCCTTTTTCTAGTAATAAAACCCCATTCCTGGTAAGAGTTAGTACATTGTCTTTACATGATACAAGGAAGAATAAGTAATCCAGACCTAGCCAAATGTCCTAGTCCTCTGGGCAAAGTGATTTGTTCATAGAAAACTGAACACAAATATGTCAATCAGATAGCCTCTATGATTTTTTATTCTGAGAAAGAATTGATGAGATTTCTGGAGATAGATATAGTCTTGGAAAAATCAATTTGCCATTTGGCTTGGCCTTATTTGGCAACTTTAATATTTCCATCTACATTTGTTTAAATCCAGACCTCTGCATGAAACAAGGAAATAAAATCAAGGAAAATGGAGTCCAGACATTAGAGAAAAAGACATCATTTTGGCATTTGAATATCCTTGCCTGACTTTTCAGTTATATAAGACAAAAACATCTCCTTCTTCCTTTTGTTTCTTTAATATGCAACTAAAATAAATTTTAAACTTAGAATGGGTATAAATAGAGGCAAAAATTTGGTCATGGAGGTGAGAAGGTGTTTAGTGTATTTAATCAGTATTAATAAGTCACTTTTTGAATATTTTCCAGGATAATAGTGTACATATTGAGGAAATGTCTTCCTGATATTCAGGAAGGTGCATGGCCAAGTGTCATCTTAGAATACAGAAAGTGGTCAATCAATATTTCTGGATTAATGAGGAGTTGAATGGCTATGCTATAAACAAAAAATGAAATACATCTTAATCCTCTTGTTCAGTGAAAGTATTTGTATGTCCTGTTTCTTTCCTTATTCTATCTGCTATGTACTTAGTTATTTCTATCCCAGTATAGAAATCTATTTCTATCTTAATATAGAAATATAATTTGAGTGAAGAAATAATACATAACAAAGTCTATATATGAAAAGGGAAATATTATCTTAGTGTTTGTGTTGGACACAACAAAAACAAAACAGACCTAATAGAATAGAAAGACCATCCATTCTCTAAAATTGTAATAAGGGAGAGGAAAAACAAAACAAAACACCAGTACTGTTTGGTTGATAGTCTGATTTATATCTGAGTGTTTAATTATCAGAACAATAAATAAATTTTTCTTTTGTAGAAAGCAGAAAGTTAAATGTAGGGCAGTTAATGATGTCGTGAAATGAACAGAATATTAGCATCATCAAAGCTAGGTTTTAAGAAAATCAACCTTGAAGCTCTGCCAGAGAATGAAGTGTGTGTGTGTGTGTTCGTGCGCGCGCGCGTGTGTGTGTGTATGTGTACATGCTCAAATATTGAACAGGTACTTTCTAGGTTTAGGAGAAAGTAACTTAAATATATTTTATGGTTAGCACTTCTCTGTGCATTTAGTCTAAATTCAAGAGTTATGTGGGGTTTTATCCTTCTAATCTCTCTGATGCAATATCAAATAAATGTGTAATCAACAAAGCTGATAGATCTGCCCATAAAAGTCTTGAAAAATCTGTAGATTAGAAGATAAGCTGGGGCGCCTGGGTGGTTCAATAAGTTAAGCCGCTGCCTTCGTCTCAGGTCATGATCTCAGGGTCCTTGGATCGAGTCCCGCATCGGGCTCTCTGCTCAGCAGGGAGCCTGCTTCCTCCTCTCTCTCTCTCTGCCTGCCTCTGCCTACTTGTGATCTCTTTCTGTCAAATAAATAAAATCTTAAAAAAAAAAAAAAGAAGATAAGCTGGTCAGGCTTATCTGCCACCAATGCAAAGGGCCTTACAAGGCATAAGCAAGGGGTCTAATTGGTTAATAGATCTAATAGATCCTGGAAGGATCTGCCTCCAGACTCATTCAGATTATTCACAGAATTCAGGTTTTTTTGCTTTTAGGAGTGAGGTTTTGGTTTCCTTTCTTGTTCTAAAACCAGAGACCACTCTCAGATTTTATAGGCCTATAGCATTCCTGGTCACATGGTCACCTTCATCTTTCAGCCAGCACTGGTGGATTGAATCCTCTTTGTGCTTCAAATCTCTCTGACTTCTTCTGCTACCAGCCTGAGAAAACTTGCCCCTTTATAAGAATGAGATTAGATTATGCACACACAGACAATGTCTCTACTTAGTCACCAAATTAGTAACCTTAACTACATCTGCAATATAAAAGATATTTCATATATATTTTGCCCTTTTGCCATAAATATAAAATAAGCACTGATGTTATGTCAGAGGCAAAGGTTACAAAGCCATCTTTTTTTTTTTTTAAATTTTGGTAAGATCTACACTTTCAACAAATATTTAAGCCCATAATACAATATGGTTAATTCTACAGTGTTGTACAGCAGATCTCTAGGACTTAATCATCTTGTAAAAATGAAGTTTTATTCTTGTTAAGCAACAAATTTCCATTTTTCCTGAAAACCATGATTCTACTCCTATTTCTTTGGGTCTATTTCAGGTACCTCATATAAGTAGATTCATGTAGTTTTTTGTCGTTCAGTGACCGTGTTATTTCACTTAGCATAAAGCCTTCTGAATTCATCCATGTTGCCATATAATGACAAGATTTAGTTATTTTTAATAGCTGAGTAATATTCCATTAAATATATGTACCACATTGTCTGTATCCATTCATTCATGGGTTGTTTCCATACCTTGGTTACTGTCAATAATATTGCAGTGAACATGGGCATGCAGATAACTCTTTGAGATCCTGATTTCTATTTTTTGGGAATATACCCAGAGATGGGATTGCTGGATTACAAGATAATTCGATTTTTAATTTTTGAGGCACCTCCATATTATTTTCATTGGGGACACAGCACTTTACATTCCCACCAAAAGTGCACAAAGATTCTAGTTTTTCACATCCTCACAAACACTTGGTGTTTTGTTTTGTTTTTAATAAAATAGCCATCTTAACAAGAGTAAGGTGATGTCTCATTGTGATTTTGATTTGTATTTCCCTGATGACTAGCGATGTTGATCATCTCTTTATGTACCTGCTGGCCATTACCATGTCTTGTTTTGTTATATCAAATTCTTTGTTCATTTTTTAATTATTTGTGTCTTTGTTCTTTTTTTAAGATTTCTTTTATTTATTTGAGAGAGATAGAGAAAGAGAGCATGTGGTGGGGAGGGGCAGAGAGAGAAGGAGATTCTTCACTGAACAGGGAGCCCAATATGGGGCTTGATACCTGGACCCTGAGATCATGAATTGAGTTGAAGGCAGACACTTAACTTACTGAGCCACACAGGTGCCTTGTGTTTCTCTGCTCTTGAGTGTAGGTGTTCCTTAATTGTTTTGGAGATTGAATTCTTATCTAATATGTCATTTGCAAATATTTTCTCCCATTCCAGGGTTACCTTAAAATCTGTTGTTTCCTTTGCTGTACAGAAGGCTTTTAGCTTGATGTAATCCTGCTTGTCTGTTTTTTCTTTCATTATTAGTGCTTTTGCTGTCATATTCAAGAAATCATCTCCAAGACCAATGTTATGAAGACTTTCCCCATGCTTTCTTCTAAGAGTTTTAGAGTTTCCTAAACTGCATTTAAGTCTTTAATCCATTTTGACTTGATTTTTGTGTTGTCTATGATAAAGGTCCACGTTCATTCTTTTACATGTGAATATCCAGTTTTCCCAAAACTATTCTTTTAAATATTTAATTTATCCATTTGAGAGAGAGAGAGAGTGAGAGAGAGCATGAGAGAGAAGGTCAGAGGGAGAAGCAGACTCCCCACAGAGCTGGAAGTCCAATAGGAGACTTGATCCCAGGACTCCGGGATCATGACCTGAACTGAAGGCAATTGATTAACTAACTGAGCCACTTAGATGCCGCCAAAACTATTTGTTAAAGAGACTATATTTTCCTCATTGTATAGCTTTGACCCCTTATCAAAAATCATATATATAAAATTTCTGGACTCTATTTTTCATAGACTATGTGTCTGTCTTAGTGTGGTATGCCAGTAGCATTCTATTTCATACTATTTTGATTACTGTTGCTTTGTAACATGTTTTGAATTCAGGAAGTATGAGTCTTTAAGCTTTTTTTTTTTATGTTTTCTAGTTTTGTTTTTGTTTGTGCTTTTTAAAAGCTATTCTAAGCACTTTGTGATTCCATATGAATTTTAGGATTGTTTACTCTATTTCTCTATAAATGCCACTGGAATTTTGATGGGCATAACTCTGAACAAGGTCCATCTTAACATTCTGCCTGATACAAGGACAATGCATTTTCAGACAAGTTCTGATGTTCAAATTAATTTAATAGCAGAACTGCTTGTTAGCAGTTAGTTAGAAAAATAAAAAGATTTTTAAAATCAGTTTTCTGTTTCATTCCACAGGTTAAATTGTCTTCATTTTCTTAAAGAATTGCATATATATTAGAAAGATTTCCATTCATTGGTTTTCATATTTTATAAAAAATGTGTTAGATGATAAGTGACTACTTCAAAAGCGTAAAAATATTTTTCTGATGATGACAAAGAAGCTACTAAAGCATAAAACCATCAATAGGCATAATTGCTAGTCCTTAAGGAAATAGTTGAACAAATTTAAACTGATGTTATAAAGAATATACAAAAATCTTATGATCCATGCTCCCTCAAAATTTGTCTATAAGATATGAATAAGGTATTTTTTATAGTCCTCACTTAACCCTGAATAATTGGTAATTTAAAAAATTTATAGTTATTTAGTAGGATTGTAAATAATTATTTTCAGTAGCTATAGAGAGGTTCAATTATTGCAAGTTAAACAGATCAGAGAATTTTCAAGGATAAATACAAATTAATATTTCATTAGAAAAAATGTTTACTTTTTAAACTTTTTGGATGAAAGAGTTAATTCAAAGATATTTTACAAGAAATAAGGTTTAACTATTATGGAAGATAAGTTTAATAGTGGATATATATTGTTTGAAGATATTTAGGTGAACAATAAATATAATTTTTAAGTAACACCAAATATTTATATAGGCCATTGAGTATTTTTATGTACTCAAAAAATTAAATGAGTTATGCAATAAGTAAATTAACCATATTAATCAGAATGCAAATGACACCATTAAACTTAACACTTGCACAATGATCACAGATGCAAGTCCCCAAGTTCAAATTTTGCATTGGTAGTAAAAATTAGAAGGAAGTGGGGAAAAAAATGCAGACCTAAACATTGATTAATCCTCAAATATATATTACTTGTTTGTAAAATTAGTACATATTGGTACTTTTTTGTCAGGAATAAGTCTCATCCTCAATTTTTTATTCTTTCTTTCTTGCCTTTTTTTTTTAAATTTTTTCCACTGCCTCACAAGACAAGTCTAAATATATGGATTTACAAATGATGCCTGTTTCCAAAAAAAAAAAAAAAGGTAAAATACCAGATAAAGAAGACCTGAAATGATATTGAATGTATGTTAACAATATTAAATATTACTAAACTGGAGGTGCTAGTTGCAATATACTAATTTGGTTACTTATATTAAGACTTATCCTAATTGGTGTGTCTTAGTATGTGAATAAATGTACATTTAACATATATATAAATACATATGTGTATATGTATTGAAAGATTTGCATTCACACATATTTATGAGTTAGAGTGAAAGGAAGTATAGCCCTCTGAAAGACTGTAGATGATAAATTCCTAATTGGCAATTTATAGAGAATACAATTGAATATTATGGAGTTGATTTTATTTATTTAATTTAGAGACAGAGAATGTGAACTGGGGGAGGGATGGAGGGAAAGGGAGAGAGAGAATCTCAACCAGATTCAGCAGAACCACAGATGGGGCTTGATCCCACAACCCTGAGAGCATGACCTGAGTCAAATCAAGAGCTGGATGCTCAAGTGACTGAGCCACCAAAGAGCCCCTAGAATATTCATTTCTGTGTTAAATCAGTTCAATTGTAAAATTTTTATAGGCTGTTTCAAAAATTTATTAGTAAAAACACATTTATCTAGCAAAGTAAGGGATGGAAAACAACTAATTTTGACTTTTACTTTACCCATCATTGCATTAATCCTCAATGACTGAATTATTTGGGAGATTTGACAGTTCTGCTTCTAGTTGGATATTTACACGTGAATTATCAGGAAATGATAGGCCAGTCAAAAATCATCCACTATTGGGAAGGTAGAATGCTTGAATTATCAGATAAATTCAGTTTTTATAAAGAATAAACCAAAATATCAGTCTAAATATAGAACCACTGTAGTTCCTGAATTATATCCTTTGCCTGTCTTCAGTTAGCAATTTAATAGAATAATTGGCTAGATTTAGAGCTATTAAAGCACAACCTTAAAGAAATAATTTTAATTCTTGATAGCATAGCAGACACATTCACTAGTAATAAAAGTGGCAAGATCTATTATTGAATTTTATGACAGAATATAGTGAATTATGGAGAGATTATAATAAATGTGGTCTAAAATTCTCAATGGAAATATGCATTTGCATACCTTAAGAAGATCTAAGGAAATGTATTTTCAAATTTTCAGCAAATAATATTGAAAATAAAAAATGAGAGAAAATTTGAAACAAATTTGGTCTGTTTACTCTATTGTACTTATTTAGTTAATTATGAAAATATCACCTGTCAAAATGTATCAACACCACCAAGAACTCCAATGTGATTTGGTTATAACAATATGAGTGTTTTATAAATGGCTATATATTTTAACATTTCAAAACCAGTTTGAATATATTCACTTAATAATTATGTGCTTAATTACTTTAAAATATGAGCTCTCTCAGTATTGGCTCTGCTTCTTAATTCAGTGACATGAGCTATGGGTTCAAAGTCACTGCTACGACTGTTTCTGATCATCCTGCTATCAAAAGATCAGACAAAAATAATGACGACTGAGCTGATAAGTCGAATCAGTTTTTATATTGGTTCAATTAACTGTGCACATGCTCCCCAATTATCCTTATACAAGATATGGGAAATCATTTTAAATGACAGTAAAATGGTACAGAGTAAAACACAAAAATAGCCATTAAATAATGCTTATTTTATTGCTTTTTTAAAAGGTTTTATTTATTTATTTGACAGATATAGAGAGCACAAGTAGGCACAGCAGCAGGCAGAGGGAGATGGAGAAGCAGGCCTTCCACCAAGCAGGAAGCCCGATGCAGGGCTAGATCCCAGGACCTTGGGATCATGACATGAGCACTTAACTGACTGAGCCACCCAGATACCTGTATTTTATTGTTTCTTGAAAGAACATAATAAATATATGATTTAAGGACTTGAATTTTTCTTGGTGAATTTCAAACATGTTATTATACACACCATGAAAACATTTCCATTTGTGAAATAATATTTGGAAACAGTAAAATAGTAAGTGAAAGTTTATTAAAAAGGAAGGGGCTCTATTATATTATATCACCTCTTGAAGTCAAGCATTAGGAGGTGCACTCAATGCCCTTTGCTTAATCTCATGGCCTGTCAGCTTTAGTTTTTCCATTTCAGCAATATAACTCTCACAATATTAGTTACCCAGGAGGCTTTATTTCATATCACAGAAGCTCTCTGATTTATATAATCACAGAGATTTCCTATTTAAGGTCAGTTATTATGTTATGTGTCACATCTCTTAAAAATTAAATATAGCCATCTTTATCTTTCTGCTTCACCTGAAGAGCCAGTGTCTCATGCTTATTACCCATCACATAAATTGCTCTTTAAAATGAATTGGATTTATTTGGCTTAAAAAAAAAACTTTGATATTTAAATTAAACACAACTTTAATTAAATTTGTACTTTATGAGGAAAGGCAATAATCTTTCACTATTACTAGAGGGAAATAGCTATAATTGTGCCCACTATTTCAAAGATGATCTATTTTTTTTTTTTTTACCTATTAGTAAGAAATATGTCAATATTCTGGCAACTGCTTTACAAGTTATCTGTATTTTTTAAATCAAATCTGTGTTAATTTCTAGTGTAAATACCAACTTTTGTTTTTATAATTATAAAACTTGTTTTAGTCCTTATTTGATGAAGATTTTTCTGGTTGTTCTTAATTTTAATGTAGCTAATTAAGTTTTTAAATAATATTTCATCCTCTAACACAAAACTAAAATGTTTTCAGTAAATTGAAATAAAGTAAAATATTTTAACATATATACATGTTACATGACCACTGTGAGTATATGATTTGGGAATGGAAATTTAAACCTTTTCTCTGTTCTTTTATAGATATGTGTCTATAGGCTTATCACTTAATAATATTTTTGATCTATAACTGGGAATAATAAATTAAAAATATAAATTAGCACAGAGCCTGAAATGTTGCAATCAATCAAAATAGCTGTAGTTTAATTAACCTTCCTTTAATTATAAAATATTTTATATAAAAACTCAGGTTTTTTTGAAAGTCCAGTTGTATCACTTTGTTTAAAATTTGTCCTAATTTATTTTAATCTGTATTTCCAATAATAATTTGTACTTCAGTTTACTGAAGTTTATGAGTGTTAAATGTGTAGAAATGAGTGAGAAAGCAGAAATTATAATCATAGAATTTTATAATTGTTATGTATCTTAAAGATCATCTCATCCAGATGAGACAGAGACTAGTTACATAAAGCCCATAAAATTATAAGCAGACTATTGATTAGAACTAAGTTATAATGGTGATATTAAGCAATCTACCTAGAAGGCCAAATTGTCCTAAAATATATTCAACTCTTAAACTTCTATTACTTTCTTTTTAAAAATAAATGTATATATTTTTGATGAATAATTATAAATTATTGAAAATTTATGTTCTATTAATTTGGTAGAAAATGAGTATGTTCTTCATCACATCTTTCTTAATCCCTTCCTTTCTTCACTCCCACTGATTACAGAAAAGAACAACTAAGTATATTTATTTCTCTGAATTAGTTCCATTGTATGTGTAGTTGTTGGGAAATTACCATCTGTTGAATCTGTCATTATAGGAATTCAGAACATAATTTGTATAAAATTGTGTTAATTATAATTGCAGTATAACAAATTACCCTTGACTTCTCTGGCTTATAGCAGCATTTATTATCTCAGATTCTGTGGGGCAGGAAACTATGTGCTGCTTATCTGGGTCTGATGGCTTTGGATACCCAAACAGCTAACTTCAAGGGAGCTAAAAACAGCAGTCATCTTAAGACCTTCTAGAGAAAGAACCCTTTCAAGCTAACGCATGTGGTTGTTGGCAGGATTCAGTTTTTTGCACACTATTGACCAAAATCCTCCTTTGTTTCCTTGCTATGTGGATATTTTCACAGGAAATTCACATTTCACAAGATGTTTGTCTTCATCAGAGTGAGAAAACAAAAAAGTGTGTGAGAGAAAGAGAGAAAGGGAACACAATGGAAATGACAATCTTTTGTAGTGTAATCTTAGAAGTAACATATAATATAACTTATGCCATGTTATACTTATTTGAAGCAGGTCATCAGTTCTTGCCTATATTCAAATGGAGAGTTTTACACAGGGTATAAATATCAGAGAGTGCAGAACATTTGGATCCATTTTGAAAGCTGTCTATCACAGAAATTGTAAATGAGGAAGTGATTTTAACAATTCCTAAATTCTTCACATAATTTTTCCACATTCATGTAGAAGTGATTTTCTTAAAAAAATGATCAAGGTGTCTTATTCTAAGTAGTTCATCTTTTTGTTTGATACATTTTTTTAAAAAAATTGTTGAACTTCATGATATCCAATGAATTTTTTTTTTTGAGATGAGTGAAATTTTTATAGAAGCTGATATTTAAGTAATGGTAAGCTTGTAGGATGTACTTTATATTCCCAATTTAGAGTTGAGAATCTATGTATATTTTTGTTTGCTATTTATTTGTAGCTTTCCCTTCAAATTCCAAAACTCACTTTATCACTTTAATTTTATATTGTGGCAAACATACTAAAATCAGCTTAGCACAATGAAAGTTGAAGAAAATTTATTTTGATCTCAGAAGCACAAACTGAACCTTCAACACATAAAAATATATAAAATATTCCAGCAGTGTGTTTTTTAATTACATGAAGCTTTCACTAACCTGGATGTATTATCCATTGTAGTATAGACCAAATGGACTCGTTTTCTACTCCCGAATACCAGACTCATTGAAAGAATATTGAAAATGTAATTCACACAGATGAGAATCTAAGAGAAGGAAAGTGGATTTATTAACTTGGAAACCAATAATCTCAGCAATTACAATATTTAACATAAAATCAGGAAAATGTATAGTTCAAAAATATTCATAAACTTAGCAAAGAAAATTATAAACAAAAAGCATGATAAAGTATAATCTGGATGTCTGAGCAGCATGTTTTGCTTTAAAACAGAAACATGGATTACTCTTCACAAATTTGGGGGAAACTCTCATGAATTTAAATTTTTGTTGGAAGGTTAAATAGAATGATGAATAGTGAATGTATTTTACAGTCAGGTGACTTTCGCCTTATATTTATTTTGGGTTTCATATTCATTTTATATCATGAGACATTTAGGATCTTGATTGCATTATTGAAATAATAATTATGCAAATGCAGTTAGGATAAAAAGAAACAGTGTAATTAACACACTGCTATAAAGCCTTCCCAAGCAAACGCTCAACAAAAGTAGGATACAATATTTGAGGAGTAGAACTTCCATTTGCATAAATCTTGTTCTATTTTTTTAACTTATAATAAGATCACTAATCCAATACGGATGTAGACAAACTAGAAGGTGCAAATAAGCAAACAAAAACATTTTCACTTTAAGTTTATGAACAGGAGATAACCACAATTACCATTTTGTTGGATGTTCTTTCAGACTGTATCCAACTTTTTTTTTATTAAATTAATTTATTTATTTTCAGAAAAACAGTATTCATTACTTTTTCACCACACCCAGTGCTCCATGCAATCTGTGCCCTCTATAATACCCACTACCTGGTACCCCAACCTCCCACCCCCCTCCATTTCAAACCCCTTAGATTGTTTTTCAGAGTCCATAGTCTCTCATGATTCACCTCCCCTTCCAATTTACCCCAACTCCCTTCTCCTCTCTAACACCCCTTGTCCTCCATGATATTTGTTATGCTCCACAAATAAGTGAAACCATATGATAATTGACTCTCTCTGCTTGACTTATTTCACTCAGCATAATCTCTTCCAGTCCTGTCCATGTTGCTACAAAAGTTGGGTATTCATCCTTTCTGGTGGAGGCATAATATTCCATAGTGTATATGGACCACATCTTCCTTATCTATTCGTCTGTTGAAGGGCATCTTGGTTCTTTCCATGGTTTGGCAACTGTGGCCATTGCTGCTATAAACATTGGGGTACAGATGGCCCTTCTTTTCACGACATTTGTATCTTTGGGGTAAATACCCAGGAGTGCAATTGCAGGGTTATAGGGAAGTTCTATTTTTAATTTCTGGAGGAATCTCCACAGTGTTCTCCAAAGAGGCTGCACCAACTTGCATTCCCACCAACAGTGTACGAGGGTTCCCCTTTCTCCACATCCTCTCCAACACATGTTGTTTCCTGTTTTGTTAATTTTATATCCTACTTTTAATATAAACACTGTGGGGAAAATACAGATATAAAATTGTTTCTGCATCATAGACACACACAAGAAATTTAAGGTTCATATTTTTTCCTCTTCATTACTTTCTTAGCTAATTTTCCCACATACACTTGCTTCTAGGGATGGGAAATTGCAAACTTTTATAAGTAACAGAACAAGGGAAATTTGAATGAACATTAAACATTAAAGATTTGCATATTATTAATTATGTGGAATGGCCCACACTAATAATTACAACAAAGTACATGATTCATTGATTTTGCAAATAGTGTAATGATGTATCTTTCAGGGAAATATTATTTATAATATTTATACCCCTCTGGGAGGTAATATATACCTTTGTGTTTTCTACCTCTCCTGTTTTAAAAAAGAGAGGTTTTTTGTTTGTTTGTTTGTTTTTAAAGATTGTATTTATTGACTTGACAGAGAGGGAGAGACAGCGAGAGGGAACACAAGCAGGGGAAGTGGGAGAGGGAGAAGCAGGCTTCCCACTGAGCAGGGAACCTGATGCAGGGCTCAATCCCAGGCAGACACTTAACGAATGAGCCACCCAGACACCCCAGGAGACTTTTTTTTTTTAAATACAATGTTATTCTATTGTTTTATTTAGTTAAATAATTTGTAATTAAAGAGAAAATATCTGTAATTCTATACTTAGTGATAGACACACAGACACAGACACACACAAATATGTGTGTCTGTGTCTGTGTACCTAGGTGTGTGTGTACATATATGACATATATGGACAGTAAATATGACTCCAGACTTTTAAAATTGTTTTAAAAATTATATCTGTATTTTAATTCTAGTTATTTTATACTAATGATATAATGTATAATGTGTCACACAAAGTATAAAGTTGTTATCATTTCAAATACTAATTATATATCATGTCCTATTAAGTATCCATATTTATGAAACAGAAGTTTGGTAAGAAATCACTAACATAATTGGATTTATTAATGTAACTGTAGTTAGAAATTTTCTAAAATAAAAAAATCATAAGTTAAACTCTAATGGACTGCTATTCTTAAAGTTGTATCATTAAAGTGTGTATATATATATACACACATGCACATATATATGCATATATAATATGTATTATATATGTGCACATATACATTACTTCACTATGCCACTAGGAAAATTAAACTGATATTTAGCTTCAGTAATAGAGAGGTGAAGAAATTGCTCAAATCGACTGAATTTAGAACTAGACTCTCAAAATATTCTTATCTAAATATCCATTTCAATCTTATGCTACTCTTTGAGAACTTATTTAATAGATACTGAATTTAATAATTCATTTAATGCAACTTCCTAATTACTAGAGATTGAAACTAGGACTTGTCTTAGGAAGTTTAGGTGACCTGCAAATTGTTACTTTGCTAATATTCGTATTGGAAGGATACATCAGGATCCCTTAATTCCAAACCTTTTGCTCTCTTCTCCACATCAAACTGTTATCTTCTCTTTTATTTTAATACAAAGGTACTCAATCTCCTTTTGAAAAGATGTTGGGATTTTGAACACTAATGATATAAAATGTAATATAACATTAGCAGTATATATTTAGAGTCCACCCCAATGCCCAATATGTACTTTGGTATGAATCTTGTGATAATTTAAGCTCATTCTGAGCTTGCTACCTCAAAAATGTCAAACATCACTTTTTTGGGAAGGGTGGGGTCGAAAGCTTTAAAGAATAGTGAATTATTCTTCAGATATGCATATAATACTAGTAAAAATATTGTCTATAGCAGTCAAAAATAGAAAAAAATCTATAATGTCCTTTAATTTGTTACTTGGATAGTGGGAGATTTATTAAGTGCTTAAGTGGCTGACTGTCTGATAAGCTTTGAGATACATTCACATGAAGTCTGTCCTCACTGGGCTTACAGTCTAGCACAGAAGATACAATCAAGCAATATGCATCAAATGCAGCTGTATTACTTAACCTAAGTTAATTGGATTTGGAAGATATTTTTCAGTAGATGTGTCATTAATCTGAGATTGGAAGGAAAAGTTTCAGTCTGATAGAACAAGTATGAAGCTCCCCAGCCAAGGAAGAGATGCTTAGGAAATGTTAACATGTCCAAGGTCATGAAGGACCATAGGTCTATAGGTCACAATGAATCTCAGTGTCATTGCCTGACTGTCTGTGTTCTCCCCAAATTCATATATTGAAATTCTAACCTCCAAAGATGATGGCATTAGCAGGTGAGAATTTCTGAGATGGTTAGGTAATGATGATGGAGCCTCCATGAATGAGATTAGTGCCCTTAACAAGAGATCTGAGAAAGCTCCCTTGCCTCACGCTGTGAGGATACATGAAGTCTGTGACATGTAAGAAGGATCACACCTGACCTTGCTGGGGCACCCTGATCTCAGACTTCCAGCCTCCCAAATTATGAACGACACACTTCTGCTGTTGATAAGCTACCCAGTCTGTAGTATTTTGTTATAGCATCTCTAATAGACTATGGCATTTAGAATCCATACTTCAGGAGTTTGAGGTTTATTCTAAAATCAAAGAGAAACAATAAAGCATGTAAAACAAGAGTCATGATCCATTTTTAGAAGAATTTCTCTAGCGGCACAGGGAAGCATCAATTGAAGAGTAGTGGGATGGCACCCAATTAAGCCGTGGTAATAATTTCAGAGGAAAGTCATTTTTCAAAACACTAAAGCCATTGTGGGTTAAGAAAGGCAATTAAATTCAAGTCCTCTGCTCATTAAAGGAGGGGAAGGGGTCAAGTTCACCTTCCAAGTTTCAACATGAGTTACTACTGGGTTTATGGTAGTATTCTTCACTAAGATTAAGAACTCAGGATGAACAAGGCACTAGGAATATAATAAGATGAATTTTCACAAGCAACTCACACCAGTTTTTCCAAAACAGAAATGATTCATGTAGATTCTGTAAAATGTTGAGAGAATTCTTGGGTGGTATCATTATTTAAAGAAAAAATATAAATAAAAATATACTGAATTGGGAAAATGTTAAAGATACAGTAAATAAAAATATTGCAAATCTACACCTACAGCATACTATAAAAATGTCTGAAAAAATCTACACAGCAATATTTATGGTTGTATGGTTTATGTTTTATTCTATTCACTTTTATTATACTAGTTCCCAAATTTCGACCACTGTATGCTTCCTTAATGAAAAATAAAGTAGTAAAACATTCATCAGATGCTTTGTTCTTGTGTACTTAAGACAATAATCCAAAAACCTGAAACTTGTTATTTTGTCTCACCATATTGTTTTTCACTATTTCAATTTTCAGTTTTAAGCATCTTATCTGTATTTTAGTGGTACTATATATTAATAATAACACTACTTATGTATTCCTCTACTAAATATCCTTAACTATGCTTCCATTTTTTAATATATTTTCATAATAGCATTTGGTTTCTTGTCAAATAGCATTACCCTTCCACCAGTTCTATTAAATATGTAACTTTTAAATGTCCTATACTTTTCTTTAGCAATGTTTAAGATACAAATACCTCTGTAAAATTTGCAGAGGTACTTATTAGGTAGTAGATGATTTTTAAAGAGAACTTACATATATTTGTGAGATAACTGGCTAAAGTTTTCTGCCAAAATGCTCAACTCTAATATCTAACCCTACCCCCTCACCACACACACACACGTAACATTGATCACATGGTGACAAAAGCATTGACTGGCAACCAGGAAACCAGGACTAACCATGACTTTTTTCAGGTAACAATAAAGGAAAAAAGTCAGATATACTAAAATAAGCTATGTTTGAACAATCATGTAATAGAAGTGTTGTGTGATTATAGTTATGATTCTCATGGATATATAATTAATTTAAGGGATGTTCAATAAGGGAGAAAGTCAAAGCTAATTCAGAGCACAGTGGTCAGAATATCATGAAAAATCTTTAATTTTAACACATAAACAGGTGTGGAGTTTGGATATTTCTAATTATGATAGTAACACAAAAAACAATGCAATGGAAATACTAGTTGGCATGTTAATTTTAATTTGTTTCTTCTCATTGTTATTTTATTTTAAATTATAAGTCGATAATAATTTGCATCTTGCTTTTGATGGATTTTGCAATTGCTTCCAGTTTGGTATATTATGAACAAATCTATTATAAACATATGCTTTAGAAACACATATGCACTTACATGATTACCAGAATAAGCTAGAGGGTGTGAGTGGGTTAATAACACCAACTGTTACATATGTGGTAAAGCCTTCTGCTTGTTTTTTAAATATACATATTATTTTTGTCTAACCATTTGAAAGTAGATTATTTACATCATATACCTTAGTCCTTAGTACTTTAGCATTTATTTCCTAAGAGCATACATTAAGGGGTGTAATTTATGACATATCAATGTTATTACCCAGAAGTTTTCCAAATAGATATTGAATATATACCCTCACCATGAGAGTTCCTTTTTATTGTTGTCCTCAGGGTATGAGTGCGAAAATCTGCGTATGTGTGTTATAATCCATTCTAGTCATTATATGCATTATGTCAGTGTGGTTTTAATTGATATAATTTTTATAAAATAATGTTAAGCACATTTTAATAAGTTAATTGGATATTATGGTATTCCATTTTGTTAAGCACTTCATCAAATTTAATTTCCAACTAAAGCAGAACCTAAGATGAGTTCTAGCAGTTATTTGGAAAGTGATCCAAGGAAGGCTTATTAAAGAAATGGTAGAGTAAGAGAGGGAGAAAGAAAAGGTACAAAAGTCTGTGTAAGTGAATGGATAACTGTTGTGGGAAAATAGGAATGAATTCACTGGAGATTGAGAACACACTTCAAAATTTCACATTTTGAAAAAAAAATTCACATTTTTGGGCTAAATACATTGGGTTATGGAATAGGCAAAGAACATTCCCTCAAAGTGTCTATGTTTCAATTCCCAGAATCTGCAACTATTTTAGGTTATGTGACAAGGAAGAATTAATGTTACATATAGAATTAAGGTTATGGATCAACTGACATTAGAGATTAGTTTAGACCCCCCCAGGTGGCACAAGGAAGTCACAGGGGTCCTGAAATGGGCATGGGGGAGGCAGAAGTGTTAGAATCAAAGATGACATCTTGAGAATCTATCAACCTGTCGTCACTGGCCATGAAGAATGAAAGGGGACACAAATTAAAATATGCAGGTAGGCTAGAATTTGGAGAAGGCAAGGAAATGGACTGGGCCACGGAAACTCCAGAAGCAGCATTAGTCTAGCAAGATACATTTCATACTTATAACCTATAGAACTATAAAATAATAAACTTATTTTATTATAAAAAACAAAATTTGTGTTGAAGTGTTATAGAGCAACAGAAACTAGTATAAGGATTTGTCTATTATATCTCATTCTTCATTTATTGAGAGTCACATCTGGGACATTATCTTTCTTCAACCTTCTCCATGGAAGTTGCTATAGTCCTGAAGCTGGAAAACTCTCATAGAGGCAAATATTCAGGAAGAATTCGGCAGGAACTATATAGGGTATAACATCTATGTTGTACATGGTATGACTGTATAGGGTATAACATATATGTTAGAGCACTAATAGTATCCATTACATGCCTTTCAGGTTTTCTGCCCCTTTTAAAAAATATACATATAATCTTTTGAAACTTTTGAGAGTCAGTTGCTTATATCATACCCTAAACTCCATAATACTTCAGTGTGTATTTTTTAAGAAATAGATTAATTCCATATGTCATCATAGTACTGTTAAAGCACAGTGTTCAAAATTAGAAAATTTAACATTGGAGCACCTGGGTGACTCAATGGGTTAAGCCTCTGCCTTCTGCTCATGTCATGATCTCAGGGTCCTGGGATCAAGCCCCGCATCAGGCTCTCTGCTCAGCAGAGAGCCTGCTTCCCCCTCTCTCTCTGCCTGCTTCTCTGCCTGCTTGTGATCTCTCTGTCAAATAAATAAATAAAATCTTTAAAAAAAGATTTAATATTGATGCAATAATTTTATTTAATACCACCTCAGGAGCTTTTGTTTGTCGTCTTGGAATATCTACTTTGTTGTAATTTTTAAAGGATGATTTGTCAAGACACCTGTGTAGCTCTGTTGTTAAGTGTCTACCTTTGACTCAGGTCATGATCTCAGGGTCCTAGGATCAAGCCCTGCATCGGTTCCCTGCTCAGCAGGAAGTCTGCTTCCCCTCTTCCACTCCCCCTGCTTGTATTCCCATCTCTCAATGTCTCTCTTTCTCTATCAAATAAATAAATAAAATCTTAACAATAATAATAAAATTAAAAAATAAAGGATGATTTTTCATGTTATAGAACTTTAGATTGTTTTTCCCTCCAAATATATTTTTTTCTTTTTTTTTTTTTTTTGTCTCCTGACTTCTATAGTCTACATTGAAAGGTCATCTGTCAGTCCTCTTTTTCCTCCTTGAAGATAATGTATCTTTTTTATCTGGCCACATTAAGATTTTAGCTTTTTCTCTGAATTGGCATTCAGAAGTTTTACTGTGATTTTCTGAGGCTTTCTTTTCTTTGTAATTATCCTACTTCTGGTTCACACCTTTTTTAAATTCATTGGTTTTAGTCTTTCATCTACTTTGAAAAATAATAATCTGTAGTTCAGCAAAAATTGTTTCTCTTATTTTAGCTTTCTCTAATTAAATCACCATTAGACCTTTTTACAAGTACCCATATGTTCACTATAAGTTTTAAAAATACTTAAATCCCTTTTTCCTCTCATGCTTGAAACTGGAAGTGAAAGTAAGATGATCCAGTTTGGAATATGGAGAGTGAAGAGAATGAAAACTATTGCTTGATGTGTTTATTTATTTCCATATTCTTTTCCCCCCCTCTTCAAATTATAGTACTTTGAACCTGGTGAGGAATTTTTATGGGTATTTTTGGCATGTCTGGAAATTTTTTATTGAAATGTCTTCAATTTTATTAACAAAAAATCAGTCCTTAGTTGATATACTTTTCCTTCAGAATGGTTTAATTCTCCTCTATTATTTAGAATTAAGACAATAACTTTCATTCACTTGTGCCTAGTTTATTTATGGTTTCATCTCTTTTTTATTAACATATAATGTACTATTTTCCCTGGGGTACAGGTCTGTGATTGTTAGGTTTACACACTTTACAGCACTCACCATAGCACATGCCCTCCCCAATGTCCATAACCCAACCACCCTCTCCCTGTCCCCTTCACCCCAGCAACCCTCAATTTGTTTTGTGAGATTAAAAGTTTGTTATGGTTTGTCTCCCTCTGGATCCCATCTTGTTTCATTTTTTCCTTCCCTTCTCCCAAGCCCCTCCACTTTGCCTCTCAAATTCCTCATATCAGGGAGATCATATGATAATTGTCTTTCTCTGACTGACTTATTTCATTCAGCATAACACCCTCTAGTTCCATCCATGTCATTACAAATGGCAAGATTTCATTTCTTTTGATGGTTGCATAGTATTCCATTGTATATATATATATATATATACCACATATTCTTTACCTATTTATATTTTCATCTTAGTCCATGGATATAGATTTCACTCCTAGAAACTTTATTAACTTTATTAACTTTATTATTAAAGTTTAGACCTTGAGGGTGCTTGTAAAAAGCCCTTATCACTTTACTATGACATGCCCTATACTTTAATCTCTGCTCCTCAGAACGAGACTATTAAAGTGTCTACTTAGCTTTTCTGCATTTCAGTAATTGCTTTCTTCTTCATATTGTTTTTTTTTTTTAAGATTTTTATTTATTTATTTGACAGACAGAGATCACAAGTAGGCAGAGAGGCAGGCAGAGAGAGAGGAGGAAGCAGGCTCCCTGCTGAGCAGAGAGCCTGATGTGGGGCTCAATCCCAGGACCCTGGGATCATGACCTGAGCCGAAAGCAGAGGCTTTAACCCACTGAGCCACCCATGTGCCCCTCTTCTTCGTATTGTAACTCCCATTTATGCATGCCCAGTTGAGAAGTTGACAAATGACTCAGGAAGACTATATGCATGTAGAATTCTTGGCTGACCAGGGTTTTCTTCTCTTTGAGACCCAGATGCCTTGCTAATTCCTAGCTTAAACCTATCTACAGTATCAGGTGAGACTAGTGAAAAGTCCAAAACAGTATCTTTCTTTTTGGACTCTATTTTTCTTGCTAGAAATTTGTAGATTTCTTTTGAGGAAAAAAAAGTGCTTATATCAGTGTACTTCCCTCTTCTGTTGACCCTTCACATTTTGCCTTTTTAAATTTTTTTTGTATTCTTTTAAGAGTATTTTGTTCATTTTCTTTTATTGTTGTTTTCAGCAGAAAGTATATTTTTATAAAAACTATTTAGTCATGACCCAATGTGGAAGTCTTATTTGTAAATACTTTTAAACATTTTTAAAATTATAAACAATATATTTACATCTATATGAGAAAACTACGTAGTTAAAATTCTCATCTGATGGCTTAAGTTAAAACTGTCATTTACAACTGATATAATAGTCACTGTTATAATATATGTTATTATCACTTTATTTTTCTTGATTTACAAATAATGTTTACTTGATGTCAAATGAAACATAACACACTTCCTCAAATACCATTAGTAACAATAATAATAATAAGTTCCTGTATTTATTTAGGAGCATTCTTTGGTATTTTAAGATTATTTTCATATTTAAGAAGTTTAAGAGTGAAAGAGTGAGTCTTTTATTCCAGTCAACAATATTTTAAAATATAGTCTCCCATATTACATAATTAAAAGATTTTACGTACAAAAAAAAACCCTTCAACAGTGGAAATTTAATACTTTTTCAGTGTCAAATATTCGGAAATATTAGAGGGGGAAATCTCACTTTTTTTTAGCAAGGTCTTTAAAAGAACTTCAGCAAAACTTATAGAAAATTAAGAGCAGTGACACTGGAACAGAGAGTGTTCTCTTAAACATTTACAAGCTTTTACTACTGAAGGTTCTATGCTTAAGTACAGTAATAAAAATGAAAATTATTTCATTTTTTGGCAGAATCTATAAATGTTAAATAGACTATGACTTAGAGTTATCAAATAGAATTACAATTTGGCAACTCTTACCTAGATAAATCTTTCCATTCTGAGCTTTTTCAAGAAACAGCAGAAGGCAATTTGTTAGGTGTTCAACATATTTGGAAAATGATCTTTCATCTTGAAATTTACATAAAAAATTACAATATATGTTTTTATGCAGTCAGTATCATGAAGAATTTCTCTAAGTTGAAACAAAACTTTAGACAATGTATTTTTTTATTTAGAAAATAATGATAGATTTTCTCAAAGCAAACTTACTTTTATTTTTAAATCATTTTATAATTTAGGTATAATTCAAAGAGTTTTCCCTAACTTAACGTAATCTTACATTTTGGCATGTTCTAACTGGTCAAATTTGTTGTTAATTTTTATAAGAAGCATTTGGAGAATATCCAACTATGATGTCTCTTCTTTTTCTGTACCTCTTTCCCTTTTTCTTCCCCATCTTCTTAGGCATATATACACATTATTTCTTCAATTTTGACTTCCATAGTGGTGTACACTTGGGTTACTAAGTAACCTAAGATAAGAAATATATTGTGCCAAAGCTTCATGAAGTAGGATGATATGTTTGTACAAGATAAAAGATCAAGGGTTGCAATTTGTTAGTGGGCATACAGTAATTCAGAAAGACCAATCTGTTGGGTGGCATCATTACAGGTAAAAGGCAAGACATATTTCACACAAACAAGAATCAGAGATATGAAGAACTTAGTCAAGAAGTAAAAAATAGAGCTGAAATCAAAGAGTCCAGAGGGTTCTTGGCACTAAGTCTGAAAGAGACATATAAGCCAAATATCTTCTCATCAAACAGACAACCCCAAAAATTTGCATAGAATTTAGTACCACAGTTTCAGTGCACTGTGGTGTTTTATCATTTAAGGACATTTAAAATGAGATACTGCTTTTTAGTAAACACACAAACACACATATGTATTGTTTTTAAATTGGAGGTATACAGAATTAGAAAGGGAAAATTATTGGCTCCTTCAAACCAGTTTAAAGTAAAAAGCACTTGAGTTTTAAGAAGCAGTGATAATAAAAGTAAAGCATAAGACAAAGTGCTATCTCCAACATATATATGTAGTAGTTGTTCTTACTGCAAAATTCTTAGAGGTATTCTGACAAATTACATACATTATTTCACAGAATTTTGACATAAAAACGATTATTATCACTTCATTACAAATAAAGAAACTGAGATATTTAGAGTTTGAATATTTTTCATAAAGTCATACATTGAACAAACATAGAACATCTAAGCTGCACATGGAAAGTGGTAACAAATGGTACTTATTATTTATAATTTTGATGATAAATTCTCAAATACTGAAACAGAAAAAATCGACAAATCTATGATTGAAACGTTACTAATCAAATTTGTAGAAACTGCTTTGGGAACATTATCAAAACAATTTAAAATTAAATAAATCATTTTCTTCATTTAAAAAAAAACAAGAGAACTTTTCTCCAAAATATATAATATTTTTCTTCTTTTGTATAAAGGGGCTTTATATTCATATTGATATAAGCAACACAGAAAGTGAAATATTTTACTAATTGTGAGAAAATGTAAGTTTATATTTCATTCTTTTAATCAAATACCCAAAAAACATGAGGCATTATAAGGTCAGAGAAAACTTAAATATATGTAGCCCTGAATCTTTTTTTTTTTCTTTTAAAGATTTTATTTATCAATTTGACTGAGAGAAATCACAAGTAGACGGAGAGGCAGCCAGAGAGAGAGAGAGAGAGGGAAGCAGGCTCTCTGCCAAGCAGAGAGTCCGACGTGGGACTCGATCCCAGGACTCTGAGATCATGACCTGAGCCAAAGGCAGAGGCTTAACCCACTGAGCCACCCAGGCACCCAGCCCTGAATCTTTAATGTTGAAAAGATATTTTATGATATCTTTAAGGAAATTGTCTTTTTAAAATAGGGATTGTTAAAATGTAGAAAATACATTAAATAATACAAAATAAACCACCAAGAACACAGTATATAACCTGTCAAAACTTCCTTTGTGAGATTTTCAGGGTGACATGAAAAGCAAACATGTTTCACCCGAGAGCACTGCTTGTCAGGAATGAATCATAGCATAACAGATATCACTGAAAAGATAAATGCTTAATAAAAGAAAATTGATATTTCCAGAAGTGCCACAGAAAATCTGTCATTGTAAGGTTAAATCCAAGAATCTTTCAAATGTAAGAGTCACAATGTTGATGCCACTGCTTTAATAATTATTGATAGAGTTACAACTATCACAACTATTACAACTAATAGTTACAACTATTGATAGAGTTAGTAAAATATATTAATTAGCTAAGGAAGACATTTCTTAGATTTTTAGAATTCAGAGATTATTTAGATACATAGTGGATATTCAATAAATATTTCTTTTATTAATGAACCACTAACTGTCTTCTTTAGTCTATAATATCTGTACCTTCATTCCTGTGTCTGTATTTAAATTAACTTTTTTTTTTTTTTAAGATTCTTATTTATTTATTTATTTGACAGAGAGAAATCACAAGTAGGCAGAGAGGCAGGCAGAGAGAGAGATGAGGAAGCAGGCTTCCTGCCAAGCAGAGAGACCAATGCGGAACTCGATCCCACGACCCTGAGATCATGACCCGAGTGGAAGGCAGAGGCCCAAGGCACTGAGCCACCCAGGCTGCTTAAATTAACTTTTAAATCTCTAGATCTGGATATGACTGTGTATTTTTATTTGTTTCTTTTGTTAAACATAAAATTTTCCACTGCTTTAAAAAAAACATTTTAAATGTGCTTATAATTAATGTAACCGCCCCTGTAGCTGTGTTATTAGCTCATTAAGGTAGCCACTTCATGGACGGGAGAATCTTGTGTGTAAGGATGGCTCACGATGAGTCTTTTCATGACTTTTCCTTCTTCCCTCTTTTACCATTATGTCTCTCATTTCTGTTCTCTGGCATCACATCATTATCATTCCAAATGTACTAATCACATAAAATTCTTCACCTAGAGCTCTGCTTTGGGGGAAAACCCAAATTAAGAAACTCTATTTATTTGAAATTCATAATCAATAATTCATACTTAGAGTCATGAGTGTGACATTAAATTCCACGACAGAGAGAACTTGTTGCCTTTATGTTAGTATAGGATTCTAAACAATGATAATCTGTGTTAAATTTATGTTTGTAATCCCTAAAGAGCCTAGTGAAATTCCTTATATACATGATAAAAAATGAGTTTTATACACTCATTAAATACTTACTGAAATAACTTTACCAAGTGCTTTAATTTGAGTTATCAGGGCTTTCTTACAGTAATGTTTTATACAAGGCTTGATAGTGTAGTGCCAACAACAAATCAAAAATACCTTAAATCTGAAAAATATAAATGATATAATTATTGTGATGTATGAAACTATGTTTACTACTTTAATTGTGAAAGATATTCAAAATCATAAATTTATTTAAAAATTGTGTTTCTATGGGAGTAGAAAGCATTTTCTATTTGCTAATCACAAAAAAATTATTACAAAGAAAAAGTTATTTCTTTTAGTCAACAGTCATCTCTAAATATAGTAGAGTTGATATAGTGTCATTTTTTTGGATTCACTTTTACACACTTTTTTAATTTGTTTTTTTTTTAAGATTTTGTTTATTTATTTAGTTAGTTAGTTATTTGATAGAGAGAGAGAGAGAGAGAGAACAAGTAGCCAGAGAGGTAGGCAAAGAGAAGTGTGAAGCAGGCTCCCTGCTGAGCAGAGAGCCCAATGAAGGGTTTAATCCCAGGACCCTGAGATCATGACCTGAGCCAAAGGCAAACACTTAACTCACTGAGCCACCCAGGCACACTACAGTCTTTAAAAAAAATAATAATAAATAAATAAATTAATTAATTACTTTAAAAAGCATTTTATATATTTATTTCAGAGAGAGAGAGAGACAGCATGACATCTTAAGTCAGGGGCTGGCCAGAGGGAGAAGCAGGCATCTCACTGAGTATGGAATCTGATACTGGGCTCAATCCCAGGACCCTGGGATCATGACCTGAGCCTAAGGCAGATGCTTAACTGACTGAGCTATCCAGGTGCCATGTAGATGCACTTTTACATTCTTAAATGTCTTAAATATTGTGAATAATGTTCTTTCATTTAAATAGCCTGATAATCTTCTTCATTATTACAACAATGACAATGCAGTGCTTCATCTAAGCATAAAGTAAAACAATATTCTATATATAAAAAAACTTGGAAAGCTATAAATTATTGTTGCTAATTTACTCACTGATTACTTCTATTACTACATGAAAGTCTATAATCTTAATCATGAAAAATTACATTCCAAATAAGACTTGTTGTTGATTAATATAATTTAGATACAACCAAAAAAAAAACCATTTTATGTGATTAATATATGAAATTTCCAGGTCATCAAATTATTAAAATACATAATTTAATTTTTGCTACATCATGTAGAGTACACAGTTTTCAGGTTGCAGCTACCCAGCTCTCTGATTTGAAGTTAAAAAGAAATATGATCAATTCAGAGCTGATGTTGCCACATTTCAATCACTATTACTAAGCAAAAAATCCTCAGTTAACAAAGGAAACTGCAATTCTATCTCAACCATTTCATTCAGTGAAATGAAGCAGTTTTAATGCAACACTCTGGGTCCAAGAGAAGGGGGAGTAAACATAAAATATATAAACATAAGACTTCCTTGCTGGAGGTAGTTACAAGGAGTAAAGAATAGGTTCAAACTTAAGGGACCATCAACTTAATATGGAATGCTATATGCAGAAGATGTTACATATAAACTTAATGGCAACTACAAATCAAAAACCAGTAAAGGTGTGAAAAAAAATAAAGAGCAAGCAACCCAAGTATATCACAAAAGAAAGCCAGCAAACCTTGAGAGAAGAAAGCAAGAGAAAAAAAAGGACCAGAGAACCATAAAACAACCATAAAGCAAGTAACAGAACGGCAATAAATACATACCTATCAATAATTACCTTGAATGTACACAGACTAAATGCTCCAATTAAAAGACATAAGTTGAAGGAATGGATAAAAAAGCAAGACCCATGCATTTGATGCCTGCAATAGACTCATTTCAGAGCTAAAGACACATGCAGATTGAAAATGAAGGGAAGAAAAAGCATTTCTCATGCAAATGGAAGTGAAAACAAAGCTGGAGTAGCAATACTTAACTCAAACGAAATAGACATTAAAACAAACACTGTAGCAAGAGACAAAGAAGGACAACACATAATCATAAAGGAAACAATCTAACAAGATAATTTAACAAAGATAAATATTAATGGACCAAACATGGGAGCACCCAAATACATAAAGCAACTAATAACAAAATTAAGGAAGTGATCAATAGTAATAAAATAATAGCTGGGGACTCTAACAACTAACTTCTTTCCTTGTTTGTTTGTTTTTGTTTTTTGTTTTTGTTTTTTAATTTCTTTTCAGTGTACCAGAATTCATTGTTTATGCACCACACCAGTGCTCCATGCAATACATGTCCCCCATAATACCCACCACCAGGCTCACCCAACTTCCCATCCCCGCCCCTTCAAAACTTTCAGATTGTTTTTCAGGGTCCATAGTCTCTCCCGGTTCCTCTCCTCCTCCAATTTCCCTCAACTCCCTTCTCCTCTCCATCTCCCCATGTCCTCCATGTTATTTCTTATGATCCACAAAAAAGTGAAACCATAAGATAACTGACTCTTTCTGCTTAACTTATTTCACTCAACATAATCTCTTGCAGTTCTGTCCATGTTGATACAAAAGCTGGGTATTCATCCTTTCTGATGGAGGCATAATACTCCATAGTGTATATGGACCACATCTTCCTTATCCATTTGTCCATTGAAGAGCATATTGGTTCTTTCCACAATTTGGCAACCGTGGCCATTGCTGCTATGAATATTGGGGTACAGATGGCCCTTCTTTTCACTACATCTGTATCTATGGGGTAAATACCCAGTAGTGCAAGTGCAGGGTCATAGGGAAGCTCTATTTTTAATTTCTTAAAAAATCTCCACACTGTTCTCCAAAGTCCCTGTACCAACTTGCATTCCCACCAACAGCATAAGAGGGTTACCCTTTCTCCACACCCTCTCCAGCACACATTTCCTGTCTTGCTTATTTTGGCCATTCTAACTGGTGTAAGGTGGTATCTCAATGTGGTTTTGATTTGAATCTCCCTGATGGCTAGTGATGATGAACATTTTTTCATGAGTCTGATAGCCATTTGTATGTCTTCATTGGAGAAGTGTCTGTTCATTTCTTCTGCCCATTTTTTTTTTTTACATGATTATCTGTTTTGCATGTGTTGAGTTTGAGAAGTTCTTTATAGATCTTGGATATCAGCCTTTTGTCAGTACTATCATTTGCAAATATTTTCTCTCAATTTGTGGTTTGCCTTTTTGTTTTGTTGACTGTTTCCTTTGTTGTGCAGAAGATTTTGATCTGATTAAAACTCTTCAAAATATAGGGATAGAAGGAACATTCCTGAACTTCATAAAATCTACATATGAAAAACCCACAGCATATATCATCCTCAATGAGGAAAAGCTCACAGCCTTCCTGTTGAGATCAGGAAAATGACAAGGATGCCCACTCTCATCACTCTTGTTCAAAATAGTATTAGAAGTCCTAGCAACAGCAATCAGACAACAAAGAGAAATAAAAGGCATAAAATTGGCAATGAAGAAATCAATCTCTCTCTCTTTGCAGATGACAAGATACTTTATTGGAAAACTGAAAAGACTCTACCCACAAACTACTAGAACTCATACAGCAATTCAGTAATGTGGCAGGATACAAAGTCAATGTATAGAAATCAGTTTCTTTCTTATACACTAACCATGAAAACAGAAAAGGAAATTAGATAATTGATTCCACTTACTATAGCACAAAAAACCATAAGAAACCTGAGAATAAACCTAACCAAAGAGGTAAAGGATCTGTACTCGAGGAACTATAAAACACTCATGAAAGAAATTGAAGAAACAAAAAGATGGAAGACAATTCCATGCTCATGGATTGGAAGAATAAACATTGTTAAAATGTCTATACTGCCTAGAGCAATCTATAATTTTAATGCCATTCCGATCAAAATTCCACCTGTATTTTTCAAAGAGCTGGAACAAACAATCCTAAAATTTGTATGGAATCAGAAGAGACCCCAAAGTGCTAAGAAAATGTTGAAAAAGAAAAACAAAACTGGCAGCAACATGTTGCCTGATTTCAAGCCTTACTACAAAATTATGATCACCAAGACAGCATGGTACTGGCATAAAAACAGACACATAGACCAGTGGAACAGAGTAGAGAGCTGAGATATGGACCCTCAACTCTATGGTCAAATAATCTTCGACAAAGCAGGAAAAAATATACAGTGGAAACAAAAGACAGTCTCTTCAATGAATGGTGCTAGGAAAATTGGACAGCTATTTGTAGAAGAATGAATCTCAACCATTCTCTTATACCATACACAAAGATCAACTCAAAATGGATAAAAGACCTCAATGTGAGACAGGAATCCATCAGAATCATAGAGGAGACTTTGGCAGTAACCTCTTTGAAATCAGCCACAGCAACTTCTTTCAAGATATATCTCCAAAGGCAAAGGAAACAAAAGTGAAAATGAATTTTGGGGACTTCATCAAGATCAAAAGCTTCTGCACAGCAAAGAAAACAGGCTAACAACTAATTTCTATCAATGGATAGATCACTCAAAGAGAAAGTCAACAAGAAAAGAATAACTTTAAATGAAACATTAAATCAGATCGCTTTAACAGATATACTCAGAACGTTCAATCCTCAAGCAGCAGAACACACATTTTTTTAAAGATTTTATTTATTTATTTGATACAGAGAGAGAGATCACAGTAGTCAGAGAGGCAGGCAAAGAGAGGGAAAAGCATGCTCCCTGCTGAGCAGAGATCCAGATGGAGGGCTTGATCCCAGGACCCTGAGATCATGACCTAAGTCGAAGGCAGAGGCTTAACCCACTGAGCCCCCCAGGTGCTGCCAGAATGAACATTATTTTCAAGAACACATAGAACATTCTCCAGAATAGATCACATATTAGTCCACAAATCAAGTCTCAACAAATTCAAAAAAATCAAAATCATGCTATGCATCTTCTGACTACAACACTAAGAAACTAGAAATCAATAACCAAAACAACAACAACAGCAACAACAACAACAACACATAAATACAGGGAGGTGAAATAACATGCTACTAAGCAATGAATGGGTCAACCAAGAATCAAAGAAGAAAAAAAAAAAAAAACACAGAGCAAGTGAAAACGAAAACATAATGGTCCAAAATCTTTGGGATGAACCAAAAGCTGTTCTAGGAAGAAGGAAGTACATAGCAATACAGGCCTACATCAAGAAACAAGAAAAATCTCAATGAAACAACCTAACCTTACACCTAAAGGAGCTAAAAAAAGAACACACAAAACCCAAAACCAGTAGAAGGAAGGAAATTAAATAAATAAATAAATAAATAAATAAATAAATAAAAAGGGCAAAATAAACAAAATAGAAACAACAAAACAAGAGAACAGATCAATTAGCTGGTTCCTTGAAAGGACCAACCAAATTGATCATCATTTAGTTCGAGAGACAGAGAGAGACAAAGAGAAGACACATATAAATAAACCAGAAATGGAAGAGGAGAAATAAAAACTGACACCACAGAAACACAAAGGCTTACAAATTGGGGGACACAAACCATTAGAGTTGTGAACTCTGAGAAACAACTGAGGGTATTAGATGGGAGAGGGCTGGGGGGTTGAAAGAGCCAGGTGGTGGGTATTAAGGAGGGTATCTCTTGCATGTAGCACGGGGTGTGGTCCATAAAAAATGAATCTTGGAACACTGAAAAAATAAAATGAAGTAAAAAGCTTATAAGTAGATGATATTATTAAAAACTATATGCCGAAAAATGGGACAACCTAAAGAAATAGTAATTCATAATAAACATATAACATCCCAAACTTGAATCAGAAAGAAATAAAAAATAAAAAAAAATTTGAATAGATCAATTACCAGCAATGAAACTGAATCAAAGAACTCCCAACAAACAAAAGCCCAGGAAAAGATGGCTTCATAGGTGAACTCCACCAAACATTTAAAGAAGAGCTAATACCTATTCTTCTTAAATATTCCAAAAAATAGAAGAAAAAGGAAAGCTATCAAATCCATTCTATGAGGCAAGTATTACTATGATACAAAAACCAGACAAAGACCCTACAAAAAAGAGAGCTATAGGCCAATCTCTCTCACGATTGTAAGTGCAAAAATCCTTAACAAAATATAAGCATTCGGAATCAAACAATAAATTAAAAAAGATCACTCACCAATATCAAGTGAGATTTATTCCTGGGATGCAGAAGTAGTTCAGTATTTGCAAATCAATCAACACAATACATCCCATCAACAAGAGAAGGAATAAAAACCATACATATGATCACTTCAGTAGGTGCAGAAAATGCATTTGGCTAAGCACAACATCCATTCATGACAAAAACTCTCAACAAAGTAAATTTAGAAGAAACATACCTCAATTATGTAATAAAGGCTAAATATGAAAAACCCACAGTTAACATCAAGCTCAGAAGCTCTCAGGTTTTTCCCCTGAGAACAGGAACAAGACAAGGATGTCCACTCCCACCACTCTTATTCAACATTGTACTAAAGCCCTAGCCACAGAAATCAGACAAGAAAAAGAAAGAAGCGTAGCCACTTTGGTGAGGAAGAAGTAAAACTGTTATTATTTGCCCATGACATGATACTATAGATAGAAAACCCAAAAGATACCACCAAAAAACTACTAGAACTTACCCCTGGGGATAAAAATATATGTTTATCAAAAATAAAAAATTAAAAAAAAAAAAAACTACTAGAACTGATCAAACAAGCACAGTCAACTTGCAGTGTGCAAAATCAACCTACAGAAATCATTTCTACATACTAATGATGAAGAAGAAGAAAGAGAAATTAAGAAAACAATCCCATTAACAGATACATCAGAAATAATAAGATACCTAGGAATAAACTTGACCAAGTTGGTGATGGACCTGTACTCTGGAAGGGATATAAAACACTGATGAAAGAAATTAAAGGTAACACAAACAAATGGGAATATCTTCCATGCTCATGGACTGGGAAGACAAATAGTGTTCAAATGTGACACTACCCAAAGTCATCTACAGATATAATCTATTCCCTAGCAAAATACCAACAACATTTTTCATATAACTTGAATGAATAATCTTATAATCTGTATGGAACCACAAAACACCCTGAATAGCCCAAGCAATCTTGAGAAAGAAGAGCAAGACTGGACATATCACAGTCCCAGATTTCAACATGCCCTATGAAGCCGTAGTAATCAAAACAGTATGGTATTGGCCCCAAAATAGGCAC
>NC_081558.1:195471753-195603830 GCF_022355385.1 Mustela nigripes
GTGCCTATTTTGGGGCCAATACCATACTGTTTTGATTACTACGGCTTTGTAGTGCATGTTGAAATCTGGGTCTGTGATATCTCCAGTCTTGCTCTTCTTTCTCAAGATTGCTTGGGCTATTCAGGGTGTTTTGTGGTTCCATACAGATTATAAGATTATTCATTCAAGTTATATGAAAAATGTTGTTGGTATTTTGCTAGGGAATAGATTATATCTGTAGATGACTTTGGGTAGTGTGGACATTTGAACACTATTTGTCCTCCCAGTCCATGAGCATGGAAGATATTCCCATTTGTTTGTGTCACCTTTAATTTCTTTCATCAGTGTTTTATATCCCTTCCAGAGTACAGGTCCGTCACCAACTTGGTCAAGTTTATTCCTAGGTATCTTATTATTTCTGATGTATTTGTTAATGGGATTGTTTTCCTAATATCTCTTTCTGCTTTTTCACCATTAGTGTGTAGAAATGGTTTCTGTAGGTTGATTTTGCACACTGCAAGTTGACTGTGCTTGTTTGATCAGTTCTAGTAGTTTTTTGGTGGTATCTTTTGGGTTTTCTATCTATAGTATCATGTCATTGGCAAATAATAACAGTTTTACTTCTTCCTCACCAAAGTGGCTACACTTCTTTCTTTTTCTTGTCTGATTTCTGTGGCTTTAGTACTCTGTTGAATAAGAGTGGTTGGAGTGGACATCCTTGTCTTGTTACTGTTCTCAGGGGAAAAACCTGAGAGCTTTTGTGGGTTTTTCATAGATAGCCTTTATTACATTGAGGTATGTTCCTTCTAAATTTACTTTGTTGAGGGTTTTTTGTCATGAATGGATGTTGTGCTTAGCCAAATGCATTTTCTGTACCTACTGAAATGATCATATGTATGGTTTTTATTCCTTCTCTTGTTGATGGGATGTATTGTGTTGATTGATTTGCAAATACTGAACTACTTCTGCATCTCAGAAATAAATCTCACTTGATATTGGTGAGTGAGCTTTTTTAATGTATTGTTGGATTCAGAATGCTTATATTTTGTTAAGGATTTTTGTACCTATGTTCATCAGAGGAACAGGCCTCTAGTTTTTTGTTTTCTTTTCTTTTCCCCATAGAGAGACCTTAATTTCTTCCTGATTTGCTTGATAAAATACATTTTTAGCAATCATAAATGTTACCATAATAATCATCCTCCTACTCTCCTACTCTCCTATATTACTTAAATAAGGTTTTCTATGATTTTAGGTATCTTAATACAGAAGCAGGGAGAAGAACTAGGGATTTCTCAGTCCACACAGAATTCAATATCCAAGCATTTAGTAGTTTTTAAGGTCCTAGAGTTGACTTCCTTTGGTCCGACCTCTAGAGATTAAATCTGGTCTTTGCCAGAACTGTTTCCTGGCTGAGCAATAGAATATTATCATCGAAATACTTATTCTATATGATTTGTCTATGTCTAATGCCAATTAGCTCTTTCACATTCAGAATACCTGGTATTTTTCTGGGCTTATGTGACAAAAGTTCAGGTTCCTTTTGTTGGCTTTGCCTCTTTTCTGTGCTGAGACTTAGATTTCAACTTCTGCTCTGTTGAGTCTGTTGAATCACCATTTTTCTCAGTTCCTAAAAATAATTGATTCCTTTCATCTCTGCAATATAGCAGACCTTAAGGATTTATATTTTTAACAGTATTATTATGATTTAATTCAAACACAAGATAGAAAGAGAAGCAAAATTACGTTCAATACATTACGTTTTTCTTCCTAATGCCAATTGACTCTTAAATTATTTACCTTTTCAATTCTTTTCTGTTTGTTTAAATTTGAATTATTTTGTTTTCTGAATATTCCCCCTGTACTCTGGTTTGCACTTTCTATTTCCTTTCATAATTCTCTTAGCTTTTATCCAAATTCCAGATTAATTCACATGGTGTAAGTTCCCAGGATAATTTCATCTCACAAAGTGACAACCATATTCCTATCTTCTCAATACATGATATTAAATGATTAAATTCCAAAGACATAAATCATGGAGAATAAACATGTGTTGTAGAAATATGTGCTGTATGTATTTGTGTTTGTGTAAAAGTATTTGTATTACTTTTGTTAGTATGAATGTTCCTATTTATGTAAATAGTCCAAAAGGAAAACCAAGGAGATACTTAAATTTGGGAATGTATCTCTTCCTTACCCTAGATATATGGTAAAAATGCTAACTTAGGAATTTCTCAAACTTTAAAAGAAAATTTTTAGAGATTTTGTAAAGAAAATTAAACTAGAATTTTACAATGTTAAAAATATTAATAAAGAACTAGTACGTTTATTGAAAAAAATAAGTGATTAGGTGATTATTAAGTGTTACGTGTGCTATTAGTTAATTAATTTACCACAGCTATATGTAAAAAATAAACATGATATAAGATCTGTAGAAGTTTTTATTTAGGAAAGGGTTGAGTGTTCTTTTGGCTATAGGTAACACATACTGGACACATTATTGCATTGTAAAAAACAGAATATTAAAAACAAAATGATAAGTATAGGATTATGTGTTTATACATGAAAATACATATATAATATAAAATCAAATTATTGAAGAAAATATGTTCTCTAAAGACAGAGATGTACTTAATCCTACCTTTTGTTGTTGTTGTTCTAAGGGTAAAAGCAGTAAAATTAATTGCTTTGACAGTTATAATAATAACTAGTGGGCAACAAAAAATATGGAGGTTGGAAACAAAAGATAATGCAATGTATTTATAACATTTGTCAAAAGTTGTTCAATAAAAAGGCATCACATTTAATTGTGACTAGCATACCCTATTTAATTATAAAGTAATTTTAATGTTTGATTATTTACAATCCTTGAAAATGCAATTTTGAAAAACAAATTATTTTATAATACCACTTTTTAAATTTATTTCATGGGTAGTGAAGCATCCTACAAAAATATTAGTAGTGAAAATTATTTGATATATTGATTATTTGGTCATATTATTTGGTCATATAATTTGGTCATATAATTATTTGGTCATATAATTTTCCATAATTCTTTAATTTATTTATGCATTTCATAAAAGAACATTTTAAATACAAGCAGTAGGATCCCATAGTAAAAGTTAAAATAAAGCTGACTGGCTATTAAGATTAATCCTAAAGTTACTATACAATCATTTTTATTATAAAGGAGACAAGCCAAAACAATAATAAATCAGTTAACATAGAAACATCAAGAGAAAGAAGTAAGAATTGGGAAAGTGAAGATTACTTTGATTGACATAAACAATAAAAAATGGGAGAGTGAGTAGTCTTATCCACAGTAAGAGAAGCAAGAAGGCATTGTAAACTCATTTTTATGTCAACCTTACCTATTTTATATAGTCTTTCCTTTCTTTTATTTTACTTTTCAGACATTATTCAAGCATAATTCTTCAGTAGCTTCTTGCCTTGGACATACAGCTAAAGGTTAAAACTCTACATTAAAAATTCTATTAATGGTGGTGATTACTTCCACCTTAGGTGGCAGTATTGAGTTCAACATACTGAATTTCATAATTACCTTTCATAAAAAGTGAAAGAAATGAAATCAACCAGTAATAATCTTCTACTATTGACTTAAATAAAACTGAATGTGTTGATTATATCCTCTTCCAAGAAACCTGTCTTTTATACTGAGCAAACATAATTAAATAAATTTATATTGATAAAAGGTGAAAATAAACTTAACACCTTTGCAAAAAATTAAATTATATGTGTACAGTACTGTATTGCTATTCTTCTTTACTATTAACCAGCATTTTCCAATTGTGCTTACTTTAATATATTCCAAAATTCTGTAATTATACAGGATTTTTCAATACTAAAATATCATATTTTGTTATTAACTCTAAAGATAAGAGCATTGATTCTGACTTAAAATTAACTGAGAGTTAATTATGTTTAATTCCTTGGAATTTCATATCCTTTAGATAAGAAAAAAATAGCAGGTTTTAAACAAACAAATAAACAAACAAAGAGACATAAATAAATATATTACAGATAATTAATTTGCTAATTGTCTTTATGTGAATTTCCTAAAAAAAAAAAACTTTGCATTTCTTCAAAAATATTATTTAATTTAATACATATCCCCATTTCAATTAAATATTATTTAAGTGTCATTAGAGATCTACACCTCAAGAAAATAACAGATTTGATAGCACATATTATTAACTTTTTCTTCTGGATAATTACTGTCATTATGGGAGAATTAACCACTTTAACATGAAATGTTTTGGGGAATAAAAGTAGTCATTTTATACACTTTATAAAGGCTATACATCAAACTTAGTCTAAATTCCTATTTTGATTGCACTTTTTTTTAATGAACTAAACTCCAAACTGTATTCAAATTTCACAAGGTTTTACATTAATGTTCTTTTTCTGCTCTGAGATACAGTACAGATTACCACATTGCATTTAGTTGTCATATCTTTTTAGTCTCTTCTAGTAGTATGTGATAGTTTTCCTTGTTCTTCATGACCTTAACAATTTTGATGAGTAAGGATCAGATATTTGGTTGAAATGAATTCCAAAGAGGCAAAGTAACCTCATCACATCACATTAAGGAGTTATAGGATATCCATATGGCATCACTTATGAGGTTAACTTTGATCCCTTGGTTAATGTAGTGTTTGGCAGATCTTTCCAGGGTTCTCTTTTCAGTCCTATAGAATTCCTTTTCTGTACTCCTATATTTTGAAAGCAAGTCACCAAGTCTAGACCACACTCTACAGAGGGAGATATTAAGCACCTTTGGGAGGGAGATTCCCCTACACATCTTATTTGGAATTGCCCTGTAAGAAATATATTTCTTCCTTACTGTTTATTTTTTCAATAATTTATATCAATTTGTATTTATTTTATAGTTAGTATAAAATATATATAGTTAATATAAAAGTAATGTTATTTTTTTGCTCCAGATTAGATCTATTTTATTTTATTTTATTTTTATTATGTTCAATTAGCCAACATTAATACATCATTAATTTTTGATGTAGTGTTCAATGATTTATTATTTGTGTATAACACCCAGTGCTCATCACAACATGTGCTATTTTAGGTTGGCCCCTGTGTCCCTTAACATATTCGCATCCTTTTGTATTTTGAACTCTTCCCTAGGTTTCAGGATTATGCAAGATAGTCCAGATCCATTTTGTATTTGCCCTGTCCCTGCTGTAGAACCAGCCATTTCTCATAGATGTCTTGGTCCTATTAATCTATTAGTTAAAGAAAGGTATTTAGATTTAGGAAAGCTTAGATCAGGGTTAAGGAGTGCCTGTTGGGGCACGTCATTGGTCAAGATCCTCTGAGCAGACAGAATTAGTAATATATTAACATAGACCAGTCCATGTATACATGAATATTTATAATTGTTTCTTCATCTATTCATGTGCATTTATATTAAGCTAAGCATAAATTCACATTGTCTTCAATTCTAACAGTTTATTCTAGTCTTCCCTTTTGCTTATCTGCAACTTCTATGCTAAGAGTTAAAATTGCTCCCATCATAAACCATGTATTTACACATTTATTTAACCAATTATACATGTAAAGGAGTTTCAGAATGTTAAAATTTTATGGCTAAAGAAAATTAATTTACAACATTAATACAATATTTACTATGCACAATTCATTTTGTCTTTAGCTGTATAGATTCCAGTCAAAACAACTTTTTCCAATATTACTTAGGTCAACTCCTTCCCCCCCCAGAAACATTTTAGGGTAGTTATGTCCATGTATGTATCATACAGTTAAATTCATTTCTCACACTAAACATTCTATCCTAGGATCCCGAACCTCCTCGTTGATTTTCTTATTGTTGTTTGTGCACATTAAATTTCACTATTTTTTTATTTATTTATTTTTATTTAATTTTTTAAAAAAGATCTTATTTATTTATTTGACAGAGATCACAAGTAGGCAGAGCGGCAGGCTGATGGGGTCGGGGAGCAGGCTCCCTGCTGAGCAGAGAGCCTGAGGCGCAGCTCCATCCCAGGACCCTGAGATTGTGACCTGAGCCAAAGGCAGAAGCTTAACCCACTGAGGACCCAGGTGTCCCAAATTTCAATATTTATTGTGTATAGCTCTTTGAGTTTCAACATATGCATAGTAAATAGTCATGCATTTACCACCCCAACACTATAACATTCCCTTACCTTAAAATGTCCCCTTCACTGTTCTTTTATAATCACTTCCCACGCACCAAAATCTGGCAAACATTGACCTTTCCCCAGTCTCTATAGTTGTTTTTCTTCATTGTGACATAATTCACAAAACCATACAATTCAGTTTTTAAAGTGTATAATTCAGTAGTTTTAATATGCTCATAAGTTTATACAACCATTACTAGTTTCTAATTCCAGAGCACTTTTATCATGACTTAAGCCCTCTATCAGCATCATTTCCATAATTTTCCCTCCGCTAGCTACTGGCAATCACTGATTTATTTTTTATCCCTAAGGATTTGCCTATTACAGACACTTCATGTAAATGAAATTATACAATATGTGTTTTTTCTTTGGTTGGGCTTCTTTAATTTAGCATAAACATTTTCCAGGTTCATCTGCTTTGAAATATGTATCCATACTACATTCCCTTTTATGGTTGAAAAATATTTCATTGTTTGTATATATCATGCTTTGTTTATCCATTCATCACTTAATAGGCACTGGGTTTTTACTTTCTGGCTATTATGAATGATGCTATTAAGAGCATTTAAGTGCAACATTTTAGTGTTAACATATTTTCAGTTCCCTTGGGAATTTACCTAAGAGTGGACTTATTGGCAGGAAATGTATAATGGTTCCAACTTCCCCATATTCTTATGAACATTCATAGGGTTAAGTAATTATGAAGGAACACAGTGGAATTTGGTGGGTTGGTAGATTTTTCCTTATTTTGATTTTTATAACAGTTACAGAACTATATGCCTTATCAATACTCACAAAACTTTACACTATAAGAGGATTAAATATACTGTATGAAAATTATGTCTTAATAAAATATTATCTTTAAAAATGTAAATTTAAAACACCACAAAAATTATGTAAAACAGAAACATCACTGGGAAGATACTGGTACAATTAGATATACGGGGTTGAGTAGTTCATTCACTTTTTGTGAAAGTTGCAAATTTAAAAGATAATGTTTTTTTTTAATTTGAAGTTCATGGATAAGTATGAAAATTTACCTAAACATTTGCATTTGTTTAACCTAACTTACTCAGTGTTGCATAAAAAAAAAAACTCAACAAATATTTATATGAGGGTAATTAATAGTGTCTGACACATTTATCATCACATTTCCACAAATGCAATATATAACTTAATTTTTTGTGTTATAAAATTTGCTTTCTCTTTGAAATAAACATAAAATACTTCCAGATTTATATGTATAGCACCCAAAAGAAAAGAAAACTCTTTGTAGGCTGTGATACAAATATTATTAACTTCTCTTCAGAATAATGTAAAATTTTATCTCTGTTTTGACTATTATGTAAAGAATCTAGGATAGATATCAGTAGGACTGAATGTGTACTTTCCTGTGTTTGTGTGTGTGTCTGTGTGTGTGAACAAGATAGTGTGAGAAAGAAATAGAGGGAGATCACATTTAAAAAGCTTCTCGAAGTACAAAAGGGAAGGAATATAAAAGAGCAGTTATTAATATTTAATGTACAGTCTAAATCTAAGCCTATCCATTCCTATGCAGAATTGCCAAATGGGCAAAGTTTCAATCATCTAAATTGCTCTTCATTCACAGTTAAAAGTAAAATATATTGAAAGTCTCTCATAACAGACTCAGTACTAGTCACTGGAACTATTGTGATATATAAATCAAGCCCATGCCATGGAGGTATTTATAGCAAACTGAAAGAGAGAGGCTTGTCGTCAGATAAACTCACCAAAAGTCGTAAGTGCTTTAAAAATAACAAAGGTGAAACTGGAGATGGCAGGCTAATCATAGTATACCCACTGTTTACTGAATGCCCTCATCATTTTCCAAATTAAGTTCATTTAAAAAATACCGATGACATTGTATTCTGACTACTATACAAGTCTGAGATTACTTAACTGTGCAAAACTATTCATCAAGAAACTCATAGTTAAATTGCACAATTTCTATTCAAATGATGTCTATACAGAGTACCTATTTATTGTATGTACATATATAAACCAATTTCCCCAAGTACAGTATTACTCTTAGACAGATGTCTAGCTAGATAAGCTTTTCCTTGATACGGCTCTCCTCCCTATAACATATTGAAGAAAACTATTATGGAAGAATAGAAAAAAAAAATTAGAAATAAGAATACTAGCTATCCATCTTGAAAAAATAAATGTATACATGTGCGCCTATTCACTGATTATTTGCTATTATAAAAAAAATGTGATTCATTGGATAGACATTTAAAGCTGTTCTATGTCTGGATGAGGACAATATTAAAGATTATGTACCTGATTCTAGTCTTCCATTGTCTTTACTTTGTTTTATAACTCTGCAGTGGTAGTAACAGATAAGCAAGCAGAATTATTTCTATGGATATTTAAATTCTGTTATGGCCAGGAGATTTTCAATTAACAAACTTCTTAGACTCTAAAGAAAAAAAAAAGCCTCCATTTATATGCTCAACATTCCTGATTTATATATGTATTTCTTCTTTGGATTCCTTTTTGAATCTGTTACATCATCAGATTCAATAATAACCTTTCATCATAATGTCAATTCTTGTTCCCACAGAAAAGTGACTGAATAGGTACAGAGGAAAGGATATTTCATCAGAGGGTGCAGTGTGGCTAGTCTTATGTGCACCAAAAGATTACATTCAAATTTTAATTGTTCCAAGCCTAAGACTTCAGTATATAGATTTTCCATGTTTCCAAAGATCTCAGGCAGAGAATAGGATGCATTATATTAGTACAGCAAAAGCTGTACTATAGGCTCTTTTCTGATCATTTAGGTACTTGTTCTTCACTCAAGTTTGAAATAGTCCTGCCTTCTTTCTCAAGCCTAGTAAAGCGTGAACCCTCAGTAGCTCCAAGAAATGATTTAGACTCGAGATTCCTTCCTTCCTTCCTTCCTTTCTTCTTTCTTTCTATCTTGCTTTCTTTCTTGCTTGCTTGCTTTCTCTTTCTTTCTTTTTTTAAGATTTTATTTGAGGGAGAGAAAGTAGGAGCAGAGGGAGGAGAAGAGGGGGAGGGAGAGGTGGAGAGAGGTTCTCAAGCAGACTCCACGCTGAACATGGAGCCCAATCTCATGACCCTGAGATCATGACCTGAGCTGAAACTAAGTTAAATGCTTATTTTACTGAGCTCCCCCAGGGTCCCAAGACTCATATCTTTCTTAGAGAACTTCTTGCTCAAGTGTAGTGTATAATTTCTGCCATGCTAACTTGTATTCAGAAGCACAAATTGTCCTAATTACAAACTGCAATTCAGGTAAGTCTATTGTCCCAGTAAGGAATTATTCACAACTCCCAAGTTCTCCAGTCAGTCATTTCCATCCCAACCTGCTGCTAATGAAAATTCCTCACCCCACAAAATGAAAGGAATTCAGATACACATTTGGCTTTTTACAGGGCACTATTTGACATATTTTCAAAGAACTAGAAATATTAGTATTTTGGATTCTCTTCAATCATTAATACATGAATTTTATTTTACTATGTAAAGAGTATTAGAAAAGAATGACAGAATTAAAAAAATATTTTTAATTATGAGCCACTGGCTTTTTTTCCTTTATAAAAAAATAATAGCAATAAGAACAGTAATGCAAATCAGGTTCATAACTACCACTTTTGTATCCCTTTTCCTACTGTTATTAAGTGACAGAAATAACTGTTTTAAAATAACTGAAGCCATACTTTTTGAACACAATCATAATTTTATCTATTCTAAATATCTTTGAACAGCTTCACAGTGGGGTCATGGTCTCTAGCAAAGCCTATTCTCTGCTTTAAAGAAACACCTATAAGTATTTGAGAAGAAGTCAGGCATTTTCACTTTTTTTACACACAAAAAGGAAACACAGTTATATTAAAATCCTGCTAATAATTAAATGGAGAACTAAAGGACCAATTTGCAATAAGCTTTTTAAAGAGGCAAGTCCATTGTGCTGAACTGAACTTACAATTGTTCATGAAATAATTGCATATGAAAATTATCTACATTCCTCAAAACAGTGAGTTGAGATTGGAATTCTCTTTCAGTATACTTGAATGCATCTATACATGTACAGTGAATTAGAGAAACATGGTTAGTTATGGGTCATTCATGTCCTAGGTGTCACAAAACTTTGTCAAATGAATTATTTTTATAGAAAACATGAAAGTTTCTCTTCTATTGACTCCAATATCATTTAATAAGCATGGATCTGCAAAAGCATCTAAAAATGTCTACTATTTAAAATGACTTTGTTATGACATCCCATTAGATAATTCCATTATTTTTATCAGAGATTTTATTATTTTTTGCACAATTTTAATTTAAAATTGAAAGTGACAATAGGATTTGAGAAACTCAAGCGGACTCTGCACTGAGCATAGAGCCTGACCTGGGCCTTGATCTCATGACCCTGACACCAGGAACTGGGCTGAAACTAAGAGTTGGATGCAACCAAATGCAATACCCAGGCACCCCTTAACAAACTGTTATTAACTGAAGTCCTGGATTTATTAAAATTCCTTAGTATTTACCTAATATTTTTGTTCCTGGATTCCACCAATATACCACCTTACATTTGGTTGTCATATCACCACAGTTTCCTCTGAGCTGTCATAGTTTCTCAGAATTGCCATGATTTTGATCACTTTTTGCAGATTACTATTTTGAGGAATACTGGCCAGGTATATTGTAGGATGTCCTTCTATTAGAATTTGTCTGACATTTTTCTTATGAGTAGGCTGGGGTTATGGGTTTTGGGAGGAAGATCACAGCTATACAGTGGTATTTCCATCACGTCATACAAAGGACACATACTACCAAGTTTTATGATCATTGATATAGACTTTGATCTGAATGAAATTCACTTTGTCAAGTTTAACACTCTAGAGTTACTCTTTTTTTTTCTCCATCTCCACACTGTACTCTTTTTGAAAGGAAGTCATTATGCATAGCCCACATTTACATGGAGAGTTATGTTCTCCTTCCTTAAGAATTCAGTATCTATGTAAGTTATTCGGAATTCTGCATGAGTCATTTGTCTTTTCCATTTATTAAATTATTTGATCATTTATGTGTATCATATAAACTCATGTATATATAAACTCATATATATATTTATTGTATAGTTTGAGTTATAATCCAATGTTACCTTACTTATTTTTTTGCTCAAATTATTTCCATTTTAGCCACTTCAACTCTTTTGTTTGGCTCTTTGGCCCTTTTGACATACTTTTATCAATGTGAAAATTATTGTTTTTTGTTTTGGTTTGGTTTGGGTCTGTTTTTTTTTTTGTTTGTTTGTTTTGTTTTGTTTTCTTGAGTGCTTTTTTATTTTTCTGATACTACATGATGCTCCAGGTCCACATTTTATATTTCCTGTCCCAGTCCTAGAATAAGCCATTTCTCCAAGGAGTGCTAGTTCATTTTATTGAAGAATGGTTTTAGAAACTAACACCCAGGTGCTAGGTGTGGTGTTGGTAACTGAGAAGTGATTTCTTCTAGGACATGTTAGCCAATGGAGAAAAGTATGGTGTAAATGCCAATCTCTGGATATGTACACAGACCTATAAATATTCTCTATATAACCAGCTGCATTTATATTAAATTAAACATGAATTCTGTTATCATCAACTTGTATTCATTACCACATGGACTAATCTAGCTTCCTCTACTGTAAATTCTCATTCCAACAGTGAGAAATTTGGCTCCACAACCTTCCATGATTTATCTGATTCTTAAATTTCAGAACACATTTACAGCAGTAACAGAATTTTTAAACTATAATCCTATGGGTACAACTTTATCAACCAAAACATATCAGTTATCCTTCATTTTTATAGATTGCTTTAGCATTTGCACGATTTATTTAAAATTAATCTAGGTCCACTTTCAGTTAAGTCCAAATTCAAATTCAGGAACAGTATAGTGACTTTATAATACAGGAGTCCTAATTTCTTCCTCACATTGTCTATTACATTCCAGTTCTCTATTAAACCTTATTTTAACCTTTATTATTCCTTCTCTGAAACTCTTCTTTAGATAGAGCTGTGTTACAGACTTCTATAATGTCCCTCCTCTCTAAAAAAGAAAAAAAGAAAAAGAATCTAATATTTTTTAATTCCTTCCATTCCTATTGCCTGAGAAAGTCATTTTTCTCCTTCACATTTTAAAGAATAATTTTTCTGGATATAGAATTCTTAGTTGATCGGTTTTGTTTGTTTTTCTTTTGTGGTTTTTGAACACTTTAAATGTTTCAAACCATTTTCCTCTTTTTTTGCATGGTTTCTAACAAAAAGTCTTTCATAATTTTACACTTGTTTCTCTGTAAGAAAGGTATTCTTTTTCCTCTGGCTTCATTAAAGATTTTTTCTTTGTTTTTTGTTGTTGTTGTTGTTGTTGTTGTTTGTTTGTTTGTTTCCAGCAGTTTTAATATGATATGCCTAAGTGTAGTTTGTTGTTGTTCGATCAGTCGGTTGGGTTTTACTAGCATTTATTCTGTTTGTTTGTTCTCAGAGCTTCTTGGATCAGTGGTTTGGTTTCTGACATTAATTTTTCCCAAGTTCTCAGCCATTATTACTTCAAATACCCTCTCTGCTCTGTCTTTTCCTTCTGGTGCTACAATTATGAATCTGTTGCATTTTTTTAAGTGCTTCACAGTTCTTGGATGTTCTTTTCTGTTATTAATTTTTCTCTTTGTATTTTAGTTTGGGAAAATTTCTATTGACCTACTTTTAAGTATAATTATTCTTTCTTTGGCCATGTTCAATCTACGGATTAGTACATCGAAAGCATTTTTTTTAATATTTTATTTTTTTTATTTGACAGACAGAGATCACAGGTAGGCAGAGAGGCAGGCAGAGAGAGAGGGGGAAGCAGGCTCCCTGCTGAGCAGAGAGCCTGATGTAGGTATCTATCCCAGGACCCTGAGACTATGACCAGAGCTGAAGACAGAGGCTTTAACCCACTGAGCCACCCAGGCACCCAATCAGAAGTATTTATTACAGCGTTTTTCATTTCTAATATTTTCTTTTAATTTTTTCTTAGTTTCCATTTCTTATGTCACACAATAGTTATTGAATGTTTTGGTTGTTGTTGTTGTTGTTTTCCTGTTAAGGCTCTTAATGTATTCATCAAGGTTATTTTAAATCCCCTAGCTGATAATTCCAAAATCTGTGTAATTTCTGAGTTTGGTTCTAATGCAGGCTTTGTCTTTTCAGACTTTGGTGTTTTTTCTTCCTGTCTTTCAAATGCCTTATATTTTGTTGTTGTTGAAAGACAGGCATAGTATATTAAGTAGTAGGTACTAGAGTAAAAAGGCCTTTAATGTGAGATTTATGTTAATCCACCTAGGCGGGGCTGTGTTTCAAGTTTGTTGTAGCTGTCATGCCACAGGCTTCACCTTCCTCCATGTCCTTGCTTTTTTCTTCCCTATTTCTTCAGGTTACCCATTCATTACCACTGTGAAATTTGTGGACTCAGTAAGCCAAGAGTTTATATTTGATCCCAACGTTTCAATGATATAAAGATTATATACTACCTCTGCTGCTATTACACATTTCCAGACTTGAAAATGTTTATAGCATATCTTGTATGCTTTCTTTCTTTTAGTGAGTAAACCAATAGAAGTTTATTAAGTGAAGATACAGATAAAGCTCTCAAGAGTGAAAAAGGTCCTGACAGGGTTGTTCTTTTCTTTCCTCCCTTCTTTCTTTCTTCCTTTCCTCCTTTCTTCCTTCCTTTCTTTATCTTTTTTTTTTTTTTTTAAGATTTTGTTTATTCATTTGAGAGAAAGAGAGAGAGAGCTCAAGCAGGGGGAGGGACAGAAGGAGAGGGACGAGCAGAATCCCTGCTGAGAGGGGGGGCCCTATGACACAGGGCTCCTTCTCAGGACCCTGCATTCATGATCTGAGCCCAAGTCAAGGCTTAACCAACTAAGCCACGCAGGCATCTTTGTACTGTCTTTTATTCCTCAAGCGAGAACCACTTCTCTCAAATTATGTTTTTATTATTCAAGCACAGACCCATACATAAAACTAGCCTGTAAATAGAAAAATGTAAAATACACAAAATCACCATGCCAGTTCCCTCATGTTACTAATAAATCTTTATAGATGTAGTGTTAATGATATGAGAAAAGAAAGAAAATTTACCTGTATAACATAGCCATTTTGCTTTATCTGTATGACCACCAAATCTCATACCTTAAATTTTACCATTCCTTAAAAATGTACAATTATAAAAATTAAATAAATCCCAGTGTCAAACACAGTCTTTGATGCTTTGTTACATCCTGTGTCTACTCACTAAATCTCTGTAGAAACAGTGAAAGAACATAATATGACAAGCACACTCCAGGGATCTTATGTATGTGCACAAAGCAGATTACAGAAAGTAATAACCTAAAAAGAGAAATATGCCTAAATAAAGCATGAAGCTGGGTGTCTCAGGGCTGAGTTACCCATTGTCTGCTATCAGCTCACTATATAACCATTTAAAGTCTTTGCCTGATTTCCATCTAAAAGTGTGTAGGTGGTTCAAGGGATGTGGGGGTTGATGAAGAAAAAACAACATAGACCATAAGAAGCAGCAGTTCACAATTAAGTTTTACTGAGTAATGCTTGGGCAGGATTTCATAAGAGGGGAAGTCCTTGAGACCAAGAGACCATTCAGAAACTTAAGGTTAGGGGACCACCACCTGGAAAGGGAGGAGGATAGTAGAACTGCCAGGGAAGAGGGGGATAAGAGAAAGCACTTACATGTCTAAGTAATGTTGCTCAGGAGCATGGCAGAGAGTCTCTGCACCAGAGAAATACAAAGGGCTATAGAAGTGTGGGGCTTTAGAACTCCAAGGTACTATCTTATCAATGGACAACACACACAGGGTGAAGTGTGCAAAGTAGGCAGGCTCTAAATGGTTAAAAATATGCTTTTTGATGTTACTTTTGAAATAATTGGATGTGTAAAAGTTTGAGTCTGGTGCTGATGGCCTTTCAAACTAATGGGTGTCAGCCTGCAATGAAGAAATAAACAACCTAGGGATCGATACACTGGGCCATCTTTGGCTCATTTATATAACAAAGTGGGATGATAATTTTCACTACATACCTGCCACTTGAGTGTTGGGGGATTAATGAAATAATATTTATAAAGCCTTTTGGGGTTCTTCTCAAGAAAGTACCTTATTAATACAAAAAAGACTATTATGGCAAGAGACTTTTCCAAAAATAGCTCACACACAACCATTGCTGGTAGATTCAATATAAATGAAATAAGCTGTTCATGATGATTATAAAGAGTAAAATTATTCTTTTAGATTTTATTGAGAGAGAACTAGTTTTCCCATTAAGGATATTTCATGGACTATTTTAAAAATTCAAGTTAAAGTATGGTTTAAATAGAATTATAAATTGAATATTTGGCTTTGAATACAAAGGTGTAAATGATTAGTTTTCCAAGGATTATTTCTATTTAAGTAACATTTTTGTTAAACTAAGGGAAATATTCTCAATATTTTAATAACATAAAACATGGTCGGGTCAATAACTGTGTTTCATTATACACACACACACACACACACACACACACACACACATACTAGTGCCATACAATTTAACCTATATCTACAGCTGTACCTAAATCCCTTAGGGAAAAAAATATTTTATTTGACATTTTAAAATAAATGAATTCATTTTTTTTTATTTCTTTTCAGTGTTCCAGAATTGTTTATGCATCTACCAGTGTTCCATGTAATACATGCCCTCCATAATACCCACCATGAGGCTCACCCAACCCCCACCCCCTGTCTTCCAAATCCTTCAGTGTGATTTTTTAGAGTCCACAGTCTCTCATGTTTTGTCTCCCCCTCCGATTTCCCCCAATTCCCTTCTCCTCTTCATCTCCCCATGTCCTCCGTGTTATTCCTTATGCGCCACAAGTAAGTGAAACCATATGATAATTGAATCTCTCTGCTTGACTTATTTCACTCAGCATAATTTCTTCCAGTCACACCCATGTTGATGCAAAAGTTGGGTATTCATCTTTTCTGATGGAGGCATAATACTCCATTGTATATATGGGCCATATCTAATTTATCCATTCATCTGTTGAAGGGTATCTTGGTTCTCTCCACAGTTTGACGACTGTGGCCATTGCTGTTATGAACATTGGGGTATAGATATGTGTGAGCTGTTTTGGGAAAAGGCTCTTGCCATGATGGCCTATTTTGTATTAATAAAGTACTTTCTTGAGAAAAACCCTAAAAGGGTTTCTTTTCACTACATCACTATATTTGGGGTAAATACCCAGTAGTGCAATTGCAGGGTCATAGAGAAGATCTATCTTTAATTTCTTAAGAAATCTGCACACTGTTTTCCAAAGTGGCTGCAACAACTTACATTCCCACCAACAGTGTAAGAGGCTTCCCCTTTTTCCACATTCTCTCCAACACATGTTGTTTACTGTCTTGTTAATTTTGGCCATTCTAACTGGTGAAAGATCATATCTCATATCTTGATTTGAATCTCCTTGATTGCTAATGATGATGAACATTTTTTCATGTGTCTGTTAGCCATTTACATGTCTTCTTTGGAGAAGTATCTCTTCATGTCCTCTGCCCACTTTTTGACATGATTATCTGCTTTGTGTGTGTTGAGTTTGAGTAGTTCTTTATACATCTTGGATATCAATCCTTTGTCTGTAGTGTCCTTTGCAAATATCTTCTCCCATTCCGTGGGTTGCCTCTTTGTTTTGTTGACTGTTTCCTTTGCTTTGCAGAAGCTTTTGATCTTGACGAAGTTCCAAAGTTCATTTTCATTTTTGTTTCCTGTGCCTTTGGAGACATATCTTGAAAGAAGTTGCTGTGGTCGATGTCGAAGAGGTTACTGTCTATGTTCTCCTCTAGGATTTTGATAGATTCCTACCTCACATTGAGGTCTTTTAACTATTTTGAGTTTATCTTTGTGTATAGTGTAAGAGAATAGTCGAGTTTCATTCTTCTACATATAGCCGTCCAATTTTTGAAGAGACTCTCTTTTTTTCACTATATTTTACCCTGCTTTGTCAAAGATTATATGACCATAGAGTCAGGTCCATATCTGGGCTCTCTACTCTGTTCCTCTGGTCTATGTATCTGTTTTTGTGCCAGTACCATGCTGTCTTGGTGATCACAGCTTTGTAGTAAAGCTTGAAATCAGGAAATGTGTGTGATGCCTCCAGTTTTGTTTTTTTCTTTTTCCCACTTTTCATTAATAATTCATGGTCTCTTCTGGTTCCGTACAAATTTTAGAATTGTTTTTTCAAGCTCTTTGAAAAATACCGGTGGAATTTTGGTCAGGATGGCATTGAAAGTATAGATTGCTCTAGGCAGTATAGACAATTTAATAATGTTTATTCTTCTGATCATAAGCATGGAATGGTCTTCCATATTTTTGTGTCTTCTTCAATTTCTTTCAGGAGTGTTCTGTAGTTCCTTGAGTATAGGTCCTTTATCTCTTTGGTTAGGTTTATTCCCAGGTATCTTATGATTCTTGGTGCTATAGTAATTGGAATCGATTCTCTAATTTTCTTTTCTATATTTTCATTGTTAGTGTATAAGAAAGCAACTGATTTCTGTACATTAATTTTTTGTTTTTTTATCCTGCCACATTACTGAACTGCTGTATGAGTTCGAGAAGTTTGGGGGTGGAGTCTTTTGGGTTTCCCATATAAAGTATCATGTCATCTGTGAAGAGAGTTTGACATCTTCATTGCCAATTTGAATACCTTTTTCCTTTTTGTTGTCTGATTGTTGTTGCTAGGACTTCTAAGTACTATGTTCAACAACAGTGGCCAGAGTGGGTATCCTTGTCATGTTCCTGATTTCAAGGGGAAGGCTGTCAGTTTTTCCCCATTGAGGATGATATTTGCTGTGGGTTTTTTATAGATAGATTTTATGAAGTTGAGGAATGTTCTCTCTATGCCTATACTTTGAATCATTTTAATCAGGAACAGATGCTGTATCTTTTCAAATACTTTTTCTGAATCAATTGAGAGGACCATGTGGTTCTTCTCTCTTCTTTTATTGATTTGTTCTATCACATTGGTTGATCTGCAAATGTTGAACCACACTTGCATCCCGGGGAAAAATCCCCCCAGTCATGGTGGATAATATTTTTAGTGTACTGTTGGATCCTATTAGCTAGGACTTTGTTGAGAATCTTAGCATTCATATTCATCAGAGATACAGGTATGAAATTCTCCTTTTTTGGTAGGGTCTTTGCCTGGTTTGGGGATGAGGGAATGCTGACTTCATAAAAACAGTCTGGAAATTTTCCTTCTGTTTCTATTTTTTGAAACAGCTTCAGGAGAATAAGTATTATTTCTTCTTTGAATGTTTCATAGAATTCTCCAGGGAATCCATCAGGTCCCGGGCTCTTGTTTTGGGGGAGATTTTTGATCCCTGCTTCAATTTTTTTTACTAGTTATTGGTCTATTCAGGTTGTCAATTTCTTCCTGATTCAGTTTGGGAAGTTTATAGGTTTCTAGGAATGCATCCATTTCATCTTGGTTGGTTAACTTATTGTCATATAACTGTTGAAAATAATTTCCAATGATGGTTTCTATTTCCTTGGTGTTAGTCATGATATTTTCCTTTTCACTGAGAATTTTTTTAATTGGGGTCCTCTCTCTTTTCTTTTGGATTAGTTTGGCCAATAGTTTTTTAATCTTATTGATTCTTTCAAAAAACCAGCTTCTAGTTTTGTTGATGTGTTTTACTGTATCTCTAGTTTCTATCTCATTGATATCTGCTCTAATATTGATTTACCTTCTTGTGTGTGCTTTTGGTTGGCTTAATTTGTTGTTGATTTTCCAGTTCTTTAAGGTGTAAAGAAAGCTGGTGTATTCTGAATTTTTTGATTTTTTTGAGGGAGGCCTGGATGCCTAATATTTTTTCCTTAGGACTGCCTTTGCTGTATGCCATAGATTTTGGACTGAAGTGTCTTCATTCTCAATCGTTTCTATGAATTGTTTAAGTTCTTCTTTGATTTCCTGGTTGATCCAAACTTTCCTAAGCAAGGTGGTCTTTAGCTTCCAAGTGTTTGAATGCCTTTCAAACTTTTTCTTGTGGTCAAGTTCCAGTTTCAAAGCATTGTGATCTTAGAATATGCAGGGGATAATCTCAGTCTTTTGGTATCGGTTGAGCCCTGATTTGTAACCCAATATATGGTCTATTCTGGAGAAAGTTTCATGTGCACTCAAGAAGAATGAGCACTCTGTTCTTTTAGGGTAGAATGTTCTGTATAATTTATGAGGTCCATCTTGTCCAATGTGTCATTCAATGCTCTTGTTTCTTTATTGATTTTCTGCTTGGATGATCTGTCTATTACTGAGAGCAGCATGTTAAGATCCCCTACTATTAATATATTAAGATCAGTATGACTCTTTATCTTGATTAACAGTTGGCTTATGTAGTTGGCTGCTCCCATATTAGGGGCATAAATATTTACAATTGTTAGATCTTCTTGGTGGATAGACCCTTTAAGAAAGATGCAGTGTCCGTCTGTATCTCTGACTACAGTCTTTAGTTTAAAAATCTAATTTATCTGATAAGAGAATCATTACCCCAGCTTTCTTTTGAGGCCCATTGGCATGAAAGATGCTACCCCATCCTTTCACTTTCAGTCTGGATGCATCCTTTGGTTCCAAATGTGTCTCTTGCAGACAACATATGGGTGGGTCCTATTGTTTCATCCAATCTGCAACCCTGCACCATTTTATGGGAGCATTCAGGCAGTTCACATTGACTGTGGCTATTGAAAGGTATGTTTTTATTGACATCATGTTGCTTGTGAAGTCCTTGTTTCTACAGATTGCCTCTGTAAATTTCTGTTCTATGACACTCTTGGGTTCTTTCTTCTTTTATAGAATGCCCTTCAATATTTCTTGTAGTGCTGGCTTGGTGGTCAAGACTAGCCATTTTTTTTTCTTTTTTAAGATTTTATTTATTTATTTGACAGACAGAGATCACAAGCAGGCAAAGAGTCAGGCAGAGAGAGAGAGGAAGGGAAGTAGGCTCCCCAGTGAGCAGAGAGCCTGACTGTGGGGCTTGATCACAGTACCCTGGGATCATGACCTGAGCTGAAGACAGAGGCTTTAACCCACTGAGCCACCCAGGCACCACAGTCACATACTCTTTTAAACCTTGCCAGTTTTTATCTCTTTATCTCTCCATCCATTTTGAATGTTAGCCTTGCTGGATATAGTATTCTTGGCTGCATGTTCTTATTTAGTGCCCTGAATATGTCTTGCCAGTCCTTTCTGGATTGCTATGTTTTTTGTGGACAAGTCTAACGTTATTCTGATGGACCTTCCTCTGTATGTAAGGAATCACTTCCCCCTAGCTGCTCTCAAGAGCTCCTGTCTAAAATTATGATTCATCAGTTTTCACAATCAAGTGTCTCAAGGTATTTCTAAATTCTATGATCTTGGGGGGTGACCATTCTACCTCTTGGATGTGAACACTGGTTCCATTCCCCAGATTAGAAAAAATTTTATGTAGAATTTTTCAGCTATATCTTCTAGTCTTCTTTCTTTCTCTTTCCCCTTAGTGATCCCCCAAATTCTGACATTGGAATGTTTCATGGTGTCATTGTCATGGTGTCATATTTCCCTAATTCTGTTTTCATGACTTCTAAGCTTTTTGTACCAGGCCTCCTACTGATTCTTTATCTCTACCATTTTGTGCACCAGAACTACTAATTCTATCTTCTGCCTTGGTTACCCTAGCTTTTAGAGTTTAGATTAGGTCAGATCTCGTTGGTAGAGTTTTTAACTTCTTCCCAGGTGGCTTTCACTTCTGCCCTAATCAATTCCATGTTGTCATTAATGATTTTCTCCAACCTAGCCATTGCTGGATAATTGTTACCCTGAATTCCATTTCTGACATACTGTTTATGTCCATATCCAATAGCTTCTGATGGTGAGGGCACAGTCTCTGAATTTTTCCTCTGTTGGGCATTCCTTCTCTTAGTCATTTTGGTGAGGGGTGATTAAGGGGTTGCGTAGCTGAATATATCAACTGTGATCCAGGCAAGGTGCACCCTGGAACACTTCTGAGCAATTAGAAGTCACCACCAAAAAGAAAGAAAAAAAGAAAAAAGATTGAGAGAAAGAGAGATACGGGGAAAAAAAAAAGAGAGAGAGCGAGCGAGCGAGAGAGAGACAGAGAAGAGAGAAAGAGAAGACCCAGCCAGAATGGGTCCAATGGTAAGATTTATAAGGTATACAAACAAAAGTGGGCAAACAAAAAGACTGGCAAAGGTAATTGACAAGAAAAAAAGAAGAACCCAGCCAAAATGAACCCCAAGTATAAAATTTATATAATACCAGATCAAAAACAAATACACAAAATCACTGACAGAAGAAAAAGATGGGAGAATGACTATAAATCCTCAATGTGGGTGAGGAAGGTTATTTTGATATTTTCTGGGTGTATCTTGATATATTTGTTAAATGACTCAACTTTCCAGAGATAAATGGAGATTAAAACTAATTTATATATAGGGGTAGTATTGATTAGGGAAAGAAAATTACCTTGAAGCTTATATCTATATGTATATTAAAAAATAGAAAAGCAAAAGAAAAACACAGGTATATGTATGTGAAAAGTTTATGTTAAAAGGTTATTATGGGATTTGTTGTATTGAACCTCTCGTTGTATTAGTAAGTAGGTTAAAATAAATTAAAAAGAACATGAATAGCAAGGGGGAATTAAAAATAAAAGTTGTGGGGTGCCTGGATGGCTCAGTGGGTTAAAGTCTCTGCCTTCAGCTCCTGTCTTGATCCTAGGGTCCTGGGATCAAGCCCCACATCAGTCTATCTGCTCAGCAGGGAGCTTGCTTCCCCCTCTCTCTCTGCCTGCCTCTCTGCCTACTTATGATCTCTGTCTGTTGAATAAATAAATAAAATCTTTTAAAAAATTAAAAATAAATAAATAAATAAAATTTGTATCTATGAAATGTACTGGTTTTAGGGCAATACCAGGAGCTTAATATCTTGTTTTCCCCAGATATTGGGGTTTTACAGTTTTATGAGGACCCTGTGGTGGTTGTCCTCTTGTTCTTTTGGTTGGCTTTCTGGGAGTTCAGGCTGCCGCATTGTTTTTTAGTCAGTCTTACTTGGGTTGAGTCCCCCTGCTCCCTATCAAGGGGCTGGGCTCTGTGGATACCAGTTTTTCAGGCTTTTGTTCTCTGGAGGTTTTTGTTCTTTCACAGCTTTTTGCAGATTTTCAGAGGTTTAGTGGAAAGCAAACTGCACCCAGACCTCCATCTCAGAGAGAAGCCTCAGTCTGCTCCCCTCGGGGTGGAACAGAACACACAGACTCCTCCTCTCTAAACTCCACTGAGCAGTGCAACCTCCCACAGGCAGTGCACATCCCAAGCCACTGTCTCAGCGGTCTCTCAAAGCACCCGCTTGTCTCTGTATCCCTATACCCTTAAAACCAAGAGCGATATTGGTCCAGGGAGCCCACTTCCAGTTGCTGCCTTTACTAGGACTGCTCTCTGGGGTCAGTCCACCAGAGAGATCCCAACTAGTGATTGTGTACTGAGATTTTCAAGCCTGTGCTGGGAGTGTTCAGACTCTTGACTGGTCCTAGAGACCACCAGACAACACCAGCACAGAGCTCTCTTGGAGAGGGTGGGGAGCATGGTTTGGGCCCACATCATGCAGTGTGTTTGCAGAGTGCAAAAAGTTGTGGTTCTAGAGAGCACTGGCTGGTGTCCACACGAGACTCTCTCATGTACATGAGTGGGAAGTGCACCAGCCTTGTGCTGGTGCAAGCAGCTGAAAGCTGGGGGCTCAGGGACCACAGTCTGGAGGCTTCACAGCATGCTCTCTGGCATCGGTGGTTGCCAGCAGTGGCCATCCTGGATCCATGGGCTTAGGCCAGTGTCCATGACTGCCTGATTCCACCAGTTGCCCTTTCAGATCTTTTGCTCTTTTTGAGTGCTTTTAACCAGACTCCAAGTTAATGCTGGTCCCCAAACACAGGGCACTCTCATGTTTTGGTATTGTTTTCCAATGGGTGGCTTCTGGTGGCTCCCTCCCCATTCTGCTTATCCTCCATTATCAGTCTGATCATTCCCAGTATGCTTTACCTTTCCACTGGGATCTTCTATCCCCGTAGAGATCCAGAATTGAATAATCCTACATCACAGGCTGATTTTGTGGGTTTTCAGAGTGTTCTGGTAGATAATGAGGTCACTTTAGGGGATCAGTTGAAACAGAGTCTCCTACTTCTCTGCCATCTTGCCGCAGCCTGCCTGAATTCATTCTTCATATTTTAAGTCATATTTATATTCTTCGTATCCATTCTTCATATTCTTTAAGTCACCTTAAATAAGTTAACACTATAAAACAGGTGTGGGTATGTTTCTGGTCAACTTCTCTAATTTTTTTAAAGACATAAATCATCTCAGTAGTTTATTATTTTAATCAGAATAAAATTAGTTCTCCCTTTACACAGACATGCACACACATCTACATATATTTAGTGATATTAAATGTACCCATTTAAAGATATTGTCTGATTGATATACCAGGGGAAATATATAGTGGCTAATGCATGCTTTTTGTATGATTTATTTACATTTATAGTTAATGTCAGCACAGCAAAGCTGAGTGAGAAGTTAATTCAAATAGTTTCGCATATTCTTATTAGTGAATTATATATATTTTTCATTGTTAACTCTTTATTAAGTAAATCCTAAAAAATGATAACTGATGTTTGTATTTCCTCTCATTTTTTAATATATCTCCTCTTTGAAGTATAAGTTTATGAAAAGAAAAGCATACATGTATGCTGGAGAAAAAGGATATGTAAAAATTGCATAATCCAGTTCAACTGATTAATGTTAAGGTATTGTTTAACATTTATTTACCCAAGAGGTTAGTTTTCCACTTCATTGTACTGTATGAACTTCCTACATACTACCTTCCATGCTCTAGACTCCTGAGAAACAAGCAAATGGACACCCCATATTTCTGCTTGGAGTATGTACTCTGAATTTATCCTTAATCATTGGTGATCAGGCCTGAACAGTAATTAGTGTCAAAAATGTCTATTGTTAGAACTGCCCAATGATCAAGCAATTTCACTTCTAGGTATTTACCTGAAGAACACAAAAATACTAATTCAAAGGGATACATGCATTCTGATATTTATAATCACATTACTTACCAAATTATGGAAACGGTCCTAGTGTCCAATGACTGATGAATAGATATAGAAGATGTGGTGTCTGTCTGTCTGTATAGTGTGTACATATCTATACATAAACACACACACACACACACACACACATATATATACACACAGACACACACAATGAAATATTACTCAGTCACAGAAAAGAATGAAGTCTTGCCATTTGCACTGACATGGATGGAGCTAGGCAATATTACACTATGTGAAATAAGTCAATCAAAGACAAATACCACATAATTTCACACATATGTGTAACTTAAGAAACAAAAGCAATGAGCAAAGGGGAAAAAAGAGAGAAAGGGAAACCAAGAAACTAACTCTTGACTATAGAGAAGAAACTGATGGTCACAGGAATGGAGGTAGATGGGGGGATGGGTTAAATAGGATGGGGAGGAAGGCATGCACTTCTCTTGATGAGCACCAGGTGTTGTATAGAAGTGTTGAATTACTATATTATACACTTAAAACTAATATTACACTTGTATGTTAACTAACTAAAATTTAAGTTAACACCTAAAAACAGATACCTAGTGGTATAAATACAGATATATTGGGTAATTTAAGAAAACAAATTGAGTTAAATAATTTAACTCTTTTTCTGTATTTCTACTAAGCAATTAAACATATCCTCCAGTAACTAACAGGAGTAACAGGAGAAACAGGAGAAACAACCTGAAATACTTAGTATAGTCAATTTAATGGTTAATGATCAATATAACAATAGAGATAGAATAATTTTGCATTTTTATGTTTTAATCCAGAAAATTGATATATAATGAGAAAAACCTATTCATAGTCAGTTTTCCCAGCCGAATCTAGGATGAAGCAAATGACCAAGGGCCAGGAAAGAGAGTCAAGAAGATCTGAGATTGTATCTAGTAAGTACCTTATAAAGTCATGTTAGCCCATTCAAATCCATCTGTGCCCTTATTATCAAGGTAGTATCCAACTCTGTAGAAATGGTAAATTTTATAACAAATAATTTACCTTCACTTCTAACCTCTAAGAGTAGACATACAAATCCACACCATCACATAACTTCCTTCATATTGGTGACCAGCCACAACATCTACTGCAGCTGTTCCCAAGGGTGCAAATGATCTTTTCCCACAATCCATTCAATATTTCCTACACTTTTCAAACAGAATTTCTACTGGTCTTTTTTCTGACTAGTAATGGGTCTCAACTATCATCTTGGAGATGCTTGTTCTTTTAGTTAACTTTCTCCTGTTATAGGTAACTGCTGCAGCTTACTAGTGTGAAAACTTTGTTTTAATTTCTGACTATCACCAATACAAATCCCTAATTTGTCTGTGATGGAGCCTTGGGTCTATTCCTTACTTACTTATCCATCTATCATCACTTAGTTGTAGAGAAGACCCCCATGAATCTCTAGTTTTGAGGTAAGTAATATAGTTGTTTGGACCACTTATTGTATAATTTACTCATGTCTTCTAGATATTCTAGCCTGATTTCAAACAAACCACTTTCAATGGACAGAAGATTATTTCAGTTTTTATTTAACCTCATCACTTGGTGATTCTTTTTTTTTTTTTTCTATGTTTATTTTTTTTATTTTTTTTTTTTTATAAACATATATTTTATCCCCAGGGATACAGGTCTGTGAATCACCAGGTTTACACACTTCACAGCACTCACCAAATCACATACCCTCCCCAATGTCCATAATCCCACCCCCCTTCTCCCAAACCCCCTCCCCCCGGCAACCCTCAGTTTGTTTTGTGAGATTAAGAGTCACTTATGGTTTGTCTCCCTCCCAATCCCATCTTGTTTCATTTATTCTTCTTCTACCCACTTAAACCTCCATGTTGCATCACCACTTACTCATATCAGGGAGATCATATGATAGTTGTCTTTCTCTGCTTGACTTATTTGGCTAAGCATGATACGCTCTAGTTCCATCCATGTTGTCGCAAATGGCAAGATTTCATTTCTTTTGATGGCTGCATAGTATTCCATTGTGTATATATACCACATCTTCTTGATCCATTCATCTGTTGATGGACATCTAGGATCTTTCCATAGTTTGGCTATTGTGGACATTGCTGCTATAAACATTCAGGTGCATGTGCCCCTTTGCATCACTACATTTGTATCTTTAGGGTAAATACCCAATAGTGCAATTGCTGGGTCATAGGGCAGTTCTATTTTCAACATTATGAGGAACCTCCATGCTGTTTTCCAGAGTGGCTGCACCAGCTTGCATTCCCACCAACAGTGTAGGAGGGTTCCCCTTTCTCCGCATCCTCGCCAGCATCTGTCATTTCCTGACTTGTTGATTTTAGCCATTCTGACTGGTGTGAGGTGATATCTCATTGTGGTTTTGATTTGTATTTCCCTGATGCCGAGTGATATGGAGCACTTTTTCATGTGTCTGTTCGCCATCTGGATGTCTTCTTTGCAGAAATGTCTGTTCATGTCCTCTGCCCATTTCTTGATTGGATTATTTGTTCTTTGGGTGTTGAGTTTGCTAAGTTCTTTATAGATTCTGGACACTAGTCCTTTATCTGATATGTCGTTTGCAAATATCTTCTCCCATTCTGTCAGTTGTCTTTTGATTTTGTTAACTGTTTCCTTTGCTGTGCAAAAGCTTTTGATCTTGATGAAATCCCAGTAGTTCATTTTTTCCCTTGCTTCCCTTGCCTTTTGCGTTGTTCCTAGGAAGATGTTGCTGCGGCAGAGGTCGAAGAGGTTGCTGCCCGTGTTCTCCTCAAGGATTTTGATGGATTCCTTTCGTACATTGAGGTCCTTCATCCATTTTGAGTCTATTTTTGTGTGTGGTGTAAGGGAATGGTCCAATTTCATTTTTCTGCATGTGGCTGTCCAATTTTCCCAGCACCATTTATTGAAAAGGCTGTCTTTTTTCCATTGGACATTCTTTCCTGCTTTGTCGAAGATTAGTTGACCATAGATTTGAGGGTCTATTTCTGGGCTCTCTATTCTGTTCCATTGATCTATGGGTCTGTTTTTGTGCCAGTACCATGCTGTCTTGATGATGACAGCTTTGTAATAGAGCTTGAAATCCGGAATTGTGATGCCACCAACGTTGGCTTTCTTTTTCAATATCCCTTTGGCTATTCGAGGTCTTTTCTGGTTCCATATAAATTTTAGCATTATTTGTTCCATTTCTTTGAAAAAGATGGATGGTACTTTGATAGGAATTGCATTAAATGTGTAGATTGCTTTAGGTAGCATAGACATTTTCACAATATTTATTCTTCCAATCCAGGAGCATGGAACATTTTTCCATTTCTTTGTGTCATCCTCAATTTCTTTCATGAGTACTTTATAGTTTTCTGAGTATAGATTCTGTGTCTCTTTGGTTAGGTTTATTCCTAGGTATCTTATGGTTTTGGATGCAATTGTAAATGGGATTGACTCCTTAATATCTCTTTCTTCTGTCTTGCTGTTGGTGTAGAGAAATGCAACTGATTTCTGTGCATTGATTTTATATCCTGACACTTTACTGAATTCCTGTATAAGTTCTAGCAGTTTTGGAGTGGAGTCTTTTGGGTTTTCCACATATAGTATCATATCATCTGCGAAGAGTGATAATTTAACTTCTTCTTTGCCGATTTGGATGCCTTTAATTTCCTTTTGTTGTCTGATTGCTGAGGCTAGGACCTCTAATACTATGTTGAATAGCAGTGGTGATAATGGACATCCCTGCCGTGTTCCTGACCTTAGCGGAAAAGCTTTCAGTTTTTCTCCATTGAGAATGATATTTGCGGTGGGTTTTTCATAGATGGCTTTGATGATATTGAGGTATGTGCCCTCTATCCCTACACTTTGAAGAGTTTTGATCAGGAAGGGATGCTGTACTTTGTCAAATGCTTTTTCAGCATCTATTGAGAGTATCATATGGTTCTTGTTCTTTCTTTTATTGATGTGTTGTATCACATTGACTGATTTGCGGATGTTGAACCAACCTTGCAGCCCTGGAATAAATCCCACTTGGTCGTGGTGAATAATCTTTTTAATGTACTGTTGAATCCTATTGGCTAGTATTTTGTTGAGTATTTTCACATCTGTGTTCATCAAGGATATCGGTCTATAGCTCTCTTTTTTGGTGGGATCCTTGTCTGGTTTTGGGATCAAGGTGATGCTGGCCTCATAAAATGAGTTTGGAAGTTTTCCTTCCATTGCTATTTTTTGGAACAGTTTCAGGAGAATAGGAATTAGTTCTTCTTTAAATGTTTGTTAGAATTCCCCCGGGAAGCCGTCTGGCCCTGGGCTTTTGTTTGTTTGGAGATTTTTAATGACTGTTTCAATCTCCTTACTGGTTATGGGTCTGTTCAGGCTTTCTATTTCTTCCTGGTTCAGTTGTGGTAGTTTATATGTTTCTAGGAATGCATCCATTTCTTCCAGATTGTCAAATTTATTGCCGTAGAGTTGCTCATAGTATGTTCTTATAATAGTTTGTATTTCTTTGGTGTTAGTTGTGATCTCTCCTCTTTCATTCATGATTTTATTTATTTGGGTCCTTTCTCTTTTCTTTTTGATAAGTCAGGCCAGGGGTTTATCAATTTTGTTAATTTTTTCAAAGAACCAGCTCCTAGTTTCGTTGATTTGTTCTATTGTTTTTTTGGTTTCTATTTCATTGATTTCTGCTCTGATCTTTATGATTTCTCTTCTCCTGCTGGGCTTAGGGTTTCTTTCTTGTTCTTTCTCCAGCTCCTTTAGGTGTAGGGTTAGGTTGTGTACCTGAGACCTTTCTTGTTTCTTGAGAAAGGCTTGTACCGCTATATATTTTCCTCTCAGGACTGCCTTTGTTGTGTCCCACAGATTTTGAACCGTTGTATTTTCATTATCATTTGTTTCCATGATTTTTTTCAATTCTTCTTTAATTTCCCGGTTGACCCATTCATTCTTTAGAAGGATACTGTTTAGTCTCCATGTATTTGGGTTCTTTCCAAACTTCCTTTTGTGGTTGAGTTCTAGCTTTAGAGCATTGTGGTCTGAAAATATGCAGGGAATGATCCCAATCTTTTGATACCGGTTGAGTCCTGATTTAGGACCGAGGATGTGATCTATTCTGGAGAATGTTCCATGTGCACTAGAGAAGAATGTGTATTCTGTTGCTTTGGGATGAAAAGTTCTGAATATATCTGTGATGTCCATCTGGTCCAGTGTGTCCTTTAAGGCCTTTATTTCCTTGCTGATCTTTTGCTTGGATGACCTGTCCATTTCAGTGAGGGGAGTGTTAAAGTCCCCTACTATTATTGTATGATTGTTGATGTGTTTCTTTGATTTTGTTATTAATTGGTTTATATAGTTGGCTGCTCCCACATTGGGGGCATAGATATTTAAAATTGTTAAATCTTCTTTTTGGATAGACCCTTTGAGTATGATATAGTGTCCTTCCTCATCTCTTATTATAGTCTTTGGCTTAAAATCTAATTGATCTGATATAAGGATTGCCACTCCTGCTTTCTTCTGATGTCCATTAGCATGGTAAATTGTTTTCCACCCCCTCACTTTAAATCTGGAGGTGTCTTCGGGCTTAAAATGTGTTTCTTGGAGGCAACATATAGATGGGTTTTGTTTTTTTATCCATTCTGATACCCTGTGTCTTTTGACAGGGGCATTTAGCCAATTCACATTAAGGGTAACTATTGAGAGATATGAATTTAGTGCCATTGTATTGCCTGTAAGGTGACTGTTACTGTATATGGTCTCTCTTCCTTTCTGATCTACCACTTGTAGGCTCTCTCTTTGCTTAGAGGACCCCTTTCAATATTTCCTGTAGAGCTGGTTTGGTATTTGCAAATTCTTTCAGTTGTTGTTTGTCCTGGAAGCTTTTAATCTCTCCTTCTATTTTCAATGATAGCCTAGCTGGATATAGTATTCTTGGCTGCATGTTTTTCTCGTTTAGTGCTCTGAAAATATCATGCCAGCTCTTTCTGGCCTGCCAGGTCTCTGTGGATAAGTCAGCTGCCAATCTAATATTTTTACCATTGTATGTTACAGACTTCTTTTCCCGGGCTGCTTTCAGGATTTTCTCTTTGTCACTGAGACTTGTAAATTTTACTATTAGGTGACGGGGTGTGGGCCTATTCTTATTGATTTTGAGGGGTGTTCTCTGAACCTCCTGAATTTTGATGCTCGTTCCCTTTGCCATATTGGGGAAATTCTCCCCAATAATTCTCTCCAGTATACCTTCTGCTCCCCTCTCACTTTCTTCTTCTTCTGGAATCCCAATTATTCTAATGTTGTTTCGTCTTATGGTGTCACTTATCTCTCGAATTCTCCCCTCGTGGTCCAGTAGCTGTTTGTCCCTCTTTTGCTCAGCTTCTTTATTCTCTGTCATTTGGTCTTCTATATCACTAATTCTTTCTTCTGCCTCATTTATCCTAGCAGTTAGAGCCTCCATTTTTGATTGCACCTCATTAATAGCTTTTTTGATTTCAACTTGGTTAGATTTTAGTTCTTTTATTTCTCCAGAAAGGGCTTTTATATCTCTCGAGAGGGTTTCTCTAATATCTTCCATGCCTTTTTCGAGCCCGGCTAGAACCTTGAGAATTGTCATTCTGAACTCTAGATCTGACATATTACCGATGTCTGTATTGATTAGGTCCCTAGCCTTCGGTACTGCCTCTTGTTCTTTTTTTTGTGTTGAATTTTTACGTCTTGTCATTTTGTCCAGATAAGAGTAAATGAAGGGGCAAGTAAAATACTAAAAGGGTGGCAACAACCCCAGGAAAATATGCTTTAACCAAATTAGAAGAGATCCAAAATCGTGAGTGGGGAGAAAGGGGATAAAAAGAGGCTCAAAAAGGAAGAAAGAAAAAAAAAAAAAACAAAAAGAAAAGACAAAAAAAAAGAAAAGAAAAGAATTTTTAAAAAAAGAAAACACCTAAGAAAAATGTAAAAAGGAAAATATATATATATTAGATAAACTAGTAAAAAATCGTTAAAAAAGAAAAAGGTAACAGTTAAAAAAAAATTTTACCCGAAGGCGAGAAAAAAAAAAAATGAAAAAGAAAAAATTAAATTAACTGCAAGACTAAAAAAAATCACAGGAAAAAAGCCATGAGTTCCGTGCTTGGCTTTCTCCTCCTCTGGAATTCTGCTGCTCTCCTTGGTATTGTAACCGCACTCCTTGGTAGCTGAACTTGGTCTCGGCTGGATTTCTTGTTGATCTTCTGGGGGAGGGGCCTGTTGTAGTGATTCTCAAGTGTCTTTGCCCCAGGCGGAATTACACCGCCCTTACCCGGGGCCGGGGTGAGTAATCCGCTCGGGTTTGCTTTCAGGAGCTTTTGTTCCCTGAGCGCTTTCCGTAGAGTTCCGGAGGACGGGAATGCAAATGGCGGCCTCCTGGTCTCCGGCCTGGAGGAGCCGAGAGCCCAGGGCCGCACTCCTCAGTGCGAGCTCAGAGAACCGCGCCCAGTTACTCCCGTCTGCCTGACCTCCGGCCGCGCTCCGAGCTCACCGAGCCTGCGACCGGTTCAAGGTAACACGGAGCTGCGAGCTTACTGTCGGCTCTGTCTCTGTAGCCGGCTTTCCCGTTCCAATACCCGCAAGCTCTGTGACACTCAGACACCCCCGATCCTTCTGTGACCCTGCGGGACCTGAGGCCACGCTGACCCCGCGTGGGCTTCGCCCCGGTTTAGCCTCTGGAGCGATGTCCCTCAGCGGAACAGACTTTTAAAAGTCCTGATTTTGTGCACGGTTGCTCCGCCGCTTGCCGGGAGCCGGCCCCTCCCCCCGGGGTCTATCTTCCCGTCGCTTTGGATTCACTTCTCCGCCGGTCCTACCTTTCAGAAAGTGGTTGTTTTTCTGTTTCCAGAATTGCTGTTCTTCTTCTCTTCGATCTGCCAATGGATTTTCAGGTGTTTGCAATCTTTAGATAAGCTATCTAGCTGATCTCTGGCTAGCTGAAGCAGTCTCAGCTTGCTACTTCTCTGCCATCTTGACTCCTCTCTCACTTGGTGATTCTAATACCTACTTCATGAAGGTCTTAATAGAATTGCATTATCATTTGATGCCCCATATTTCAATGCTCAGTATTAAGTTTGTACAGGAACTGTTTTAGACATGATGGTTAATTTTCTGATAAGGAAATCATAGCCTTGCTCTGGAATCTTTAGATTATATTCTATTACTGTTCTACTGAAGCTAGCCAGCAGAGTATCCTCATCAATGACACATACTTCTATTCTACAGCTATCAGATCTGCAGGGTTATATGGCTCGAGTAGTAATGTAGTTTGTAACACACTCTCAACTTGCTCAGAATTTGCTTTTGCTCTGGGATCCTCTTGAAACTTTCAGCCTTCTAACTCTACCAAAATGTCCACAATAGTTTTTTGAAACACATTATGCTGTCTCTACAGTACAAAGAGGCTCATTTAGTGCTGTGCCTTAATGATAGGAGAGTGAAGTTAAAACAAACAAAAAAGCCCTACCTTAGTAGTCCTAATATGGACTTGACTACTGGATTCCTGAAACATTTCCTTGTATAGAATAGGCTTCCGAATCTTCATGGAATTTATCTTTTATGTCTTGGAAGGAGTTTGTTTTATAAGAAAATTGTATTATTTTAGGGCCTAGTATAAGAGGTCTTTTTTATGGAGCACCTGGGTGGTTCAGTGGGTTAAGCCTCTGCCTTCAGCTCAGGTCATGATCTCAGGGTCCTGGGATAGAGTCCTGCATCAGGCTCTGCAGGGAGCCTGCTTCCCCCCGCTCTTTCTCTGCCTGCCTCTCTGCCTACTTGTGATCTTCGTCTCTCAAATAAATAAATAAAATCTTAAAAAAAAAAAAGAGGTTATTTTACAGCTTGACTGAGACTGCCTTTTACTTATCTCTGAAGAAACTTGTTATTCTACTACATATCTTTGGCCAAATTAATATCAAATGGGCTAAATAATAATTTATAATATTTAAGAATCTAAATTCCCATACTGGCTCCCAAGGCTGGCTTGTTTATTGGTGGCTAATGTGACAAGGATATAAAACATCCTGCTGGAAACTGTTATGGAATTTTCCTAAAATTCACATTTTTCACACAAACCTTCATCATTCAAAATCTGAAGACTAAGAAATAGCATTGTGAAAAAGAACACTGAGGGATATGCCTGGGAGTCTTTGGGGCCTCCAAACTTGTCCACAGTCATTTTCCCTTCCTGTTCCTATCACTTACCCTCAATAGAGCCTTACAATAGGATGCTATGTGGAGTTTAGCATCCATGGAATTCTCTGCTTTGTATAATATTTGTGGTTCCCTAACAGCAGTGTCAACTAAGATTCAAAATCTAGGAGTTCACAACTGGCTATTGATATTTTCAGGTAGGTTGCAAGGAACATACATAACCAGCATACATGCACCAGCATGTGTTTTTGTTTGTTTGTTCTTTTTTTTTTTATTTTTTTTTGTTTTAGTTTTTTTTTTTTTAATTTTTTATTTTTTATAAACATATATCTTTATCCCCAGGGGTACAGGTCTGTGAATCACCAGGTTTACATACTTCACAGCACTCACCAAAGCACATACCCTCCCCAATGTCCATAATCCCACCCCCTTCTCCCTAACCCCCTCCCCCCAGCAACCCTCAGTTTGTTTTTAATTTTTTAAAAAAATTTTATTTATTTATTTGACAGACAGAGATCACAAGTAGGCAGAGAGGCAGGCAGAGAGAGGAAGGGAAGCAGGCTCCCTGCAGAGCAGAGAGCCCAATACGGGGCTCCATCCCAGGACCCTGGGATCATGCAATTTCCATGACAACAGTGCCCACATTAACTCTCATCTTCAGAGAATAGCCACCATGGAGTCCATCAAAAATATCAGTAGTCCCCTCAACTACATTCCTTATTTTTCAGGGAAAGGAGTATTTTCTGGGCTTATCCAGGCACAGACTTCTTAGATGTTATGTGCTAAATATACTCTGAACCTCCTTATCCCTTCCTCAATACTCCAACAAAATGGTACTGTCATTTTCACCTCACTTATTCTAGACTATCATCATGCTCAACTTTTGAGGAGACATTCAAGAAAACTGTGAGGACCAGGCCCAATTTCCCTTCCAGGATATAGTATTGTGAGCAACAGTTGTGGTCTTATCAATAAATTCTCTACAACCCAAATTGTATCTCGTTTGTCCTACTTTTACACTTTCCAGTCTACCTAGGAAGCCTTGCCTCAGGTTTTAAACAACTTATTTACCAGATTCTATCCTCTTAATGACAAATTTCTTTTTGATGGATGAATCACACAGCCCTTTCCTGGGCTCTGAGGAATGGTCCTGATTAATGGCCTAAAGGCAATGAGAGGTGATATAGACAGACACTGAGGAGAAAAACTATCACCTTTTGGGGAACTTGCTTCCTGTGAGGTCACTGTACATGTTTAGGCAGGAGGACATTCCTCACACATAATACTGGAAGTGGTATTCTGTTTATGTAGACCCAGAGGGTTCAGAGCAATATAAGGGTTTGATATTTTCAGGTTCAATTTCCTCAATCTCCTCGCCAGTTTGAAAGTCCCCAATATTTACTTATCAGAGACTTACCATAACATAAGAACACTGTCAAAGCTAGCTATTAATTTTAATTGTCAGCTTTGCTACTTTTACAATTAGGTCTGTGACTTAATTTTCAATAAAAGCTTAAAAGCTGCCCTAAGCCAATAAGAGATGACAGTCTACCCAACACTGCCACAGAAGCTCTTTGCTTTTACAGTTTTACAGCACACCTTCAATTTCCAGTTGGCTTGTCCTAAGCCTATAATTTTCTTTCTGCAGGCCTTCCAATGTCATTAACAGAAGCCCATCCACTCTTCAGTCATTATCATTATCTTTGCTCTCGTACCATTCAAGAGCCACAGTTCCCATAAATCCAGCACCTCTCCATCCACTTACACCTAATCTCAATTAATCAAAGGTGAAATCCTTAACACTTGTGAAGTGAATACAGGCCATATTTTACCACCAGTTTATTTCTGGTATCAGCTCTTTAATTGTGGGCTCTTCACAAAGGAAACCTTGAAGCAAACACTCAGGAAACTACTTTATTAGGACATACAATCCAAAAGAAACCAGAGCGGGGAACAGGTGAGCAAACCAGGGAATGCCAGTGAGGAAACAAAACCAGATGTTACCAGGGTAGTTACCATGAAGTTTGTATCAAATGAAACCATTTTTTGGAGAAACAGTATGTGTCACAACCGAGCCCTGGAGTGGAAGGATAAGCATTAACCTGCTGGCTTCTATCTTTCATTGCTCAAAACTTTGCTTTAATGTCTCTTCAAGGTCAGACATGTGAGGCTGATATGCATGGTCCATGGATTTGCATGTCTCAAGGTCATAGGAAATAATTGAGGGGGAGGTAAGGGACACTTGCTTTGGACATAAGGAAAAGAGATGCTGGATTGTGCCTGCTACTGGGGCTAAGCTTGGTTGAGCCAAAACAGAGGTTGTCATGATGGTTAGCTGGCAAAACACAAGTTGAGGGGCGCCTGGGTGGCTCAGTGGGTTAAAGCCTCTGCCTTCGGCTCAAGTCATGATTCCAGGGTCCTGGGATGGAGTCCCCCATTGGGCTCTCCGCTCAGCGGGAAGCCTGATTCTCTTCCTCTCTATCTCTCTGCCTACTTGTGATCTCTGTCTATCAAATAAATAAATAAAATCTTTAAAAAAAAAAACATACAAGTTGAAAAGAGTTCCAGACATATGCAAATCACAAATTTATGAAATAGTGTAAATGCAGTGGCTTAGACAAACAGCTACGAAACCCAAACAGAACAGCAGTTCTCTTCCCCACACACTCTACCCCTTTGATTCTTATCTCCTGAAAGGAAAAACTTTCAGCTCTTTTTAACTTTTTTTTCATTATTAAGCAAAGTAGTTTTAAATAACATACTTATTAGTATTTGGGCAAACATTTAAAAAATAACACGTTTCCACTATTCTTCCCCCCCCCTTTAATCCTTTAAAATAATTTAGGCATTAATTCATGAATTTCTTCTGAAACTAACAATTAGGTCTCTTGCATTGCAACTACACACACATGCACACAGAATACACACATTAATAAACATACACACACAAGCACTGTGTATGCAAGCACACACACACACACATCTGTCCTACCCATTTTATAGCTAGGATTGCATAATAACTGGTTGAATTAATATCAAGAGCACCAAAATGTTGTTCACAGCTAGTCCACATTCCTTTATACTTTTTTGTTGCTGTTCCATTGCCCTAGTTTTAATAATTCACTAATTTATTTATTTACATCATTTCACCTAATGTTTTTACTATTTCAGCATCAACTTAAAAAAAGACATTCTACAATCTGAAACAGAGCAAGAGAAGATCATACACAACTTTTTTGTGTGTAATTACTTTATTTTTTTTTTATTTTTTATTTTTTTTTTTTAAAGATTTTATTTATTTATTTGACAGAGAGAAATCACAAGTAGATGGAGAGGCAGGCAGAGAGAGAGAGAGAAGCAGGCTCCCTGCTGAGCAGAGAGCCCGATGCGGGACTCGATCCCAGGACCCCGAGATCATGACCTGAGCCGAAGGCAGCAGTTTAACCCACTGAGCCACCCAGGCGCCCGTGTGTGTAATTACTTTAAAGAAAGTACAGGGATTTTACAGGATCCATGAATTTCATGCAGCTTCACAATATTTTGTTGTTAGACACAATATTTTGATGTGACAGAAGGCGATTTACAAAAAGTGATAATTTTCTTCTTCATTAAATTTGGTTTTAGAAAATAAAGTTTTTAAATGTCACACTCTAATAAATTGATGTTGCATTTTTGCCCTGTATACTTTGCAAAATATTTTAAAAGCAGTATCAGTCTGTGGCTTGAGATAGATGTGTATATGAATTATTAAAAGTGAAAAGGAGTTAAATATTCTGTTGCTAAGACTATAATTACAAATGTGAGGCATTTTTACATCAAAAGCTCCCTTTAGAGAAGTAAAAGCATAATAAAGAGCTTCTTGTCTAAAAGAGAACAAATATGTTCAGTAATGGAAAGAATGAGAAGTAGGAAGTGCTGTAACCTGTATAACCGACATTAAAGAGATTAGCCTTGGTTCTGTAGGAAAGTCAAATTAGCCAATTCTACTTTTCAACAAGATTGTGCTAAAGGAATTTAATAAGATACAGCTGAAAATTCTTGATGTCCTTAAGAATCACAATCTTCTGTTTTCAGATGGATCACCAATTTACCCCCATATATTCTGTATTGTCAGAAACTCTAAATTGACTTCCTTTCCATTTCTAACTAACTTTATTCTAATCCCTAATGTTTTCCTTTAGTAATAAGTGCATTCTCATTTAAACATGTTCAACATTGATTCAATTATATTGGCTAGATTTATTTAAGGTTTTCAGTGTTTTTTTTTTTTTTAAAGTTATTTATTTATTTGACAGAGATCATAAGTAGGCAGAGAGGCAGGCAGAGAGAGAGGAGGAAGCAGGCTCCCTGCTGAGCAGAGAGACCTATGTGGGGCTCGATCCCAGGATCCTGGGATCATGACCCGAGCCGAAGGCAGAGGCTTTAACCCACTGAGCCACCCAGGCACCCCCCTCAGAGGTGGTTTTTAATACATAAATAGTCTAATGATTTATTACATAGCAATGACATTGCGAACAATAATAATGGATCTAAAGGTCTATGGCCTTTTAAAGTATATATGAAAACCTTTTGGGTGAATGATTAATACAAAGTACGTACAAAGACAGATGGTGTAAGATCTTTGACATTATACCATGTTAGTATTTCAGACCAGTTTGTTATAGAAAAAGGTCACTCAATATTAGAGACAGGCTGTAATAGAAAATGTATCTTGAAAGACTGAAGAAATAAAAGTTGAGAATGTGGTAGGAACTCTCTAAGTACAAGGGGTGTTATGACTGCAGATTTAAGCAAATTTATTAAAAAGTCCTTAAAGTACCAAAAGGTAAAAATGTGCTGTCTTTGATACAACATACTAGAGTATTTTCAAGTATTTTCACTCCCAATTAACTCAGTACATAAGCAGATACGATTTTTAAACAGTATTTTTTTAAGCAAAAATTTGCCTTTGCTTCTCTAGCTTTACCTCTGTGATCACTTTTTCCCATGCCTGTAAATATCATACATACTATTGACTCCCTAATCTATGATTTTTCAGCTCCATCATCTCCATATCTTGCATATATAAATTCCCTTGACATCTGCATTTGACAACCTAGAACACATTAATGGTAACATAGACACAAACAGAATGATGGATTCCTGCCCTCCCCAGTGACTGATGCCTCCTCAGTTTTTCCTGATTCAGTTTATCTATCCCATCTACCCAACATAAAAATCAAGGACATATTTTTGGTTCTTCCCTTTCCCAAACCTTATCTCATCCATCATTAAATTCTTCAATCTCTTTCTAAGATGTATATTAAATTCCCTCACATATTCCATATCTACTTCAACCATCCACATCACTACTCTCTGTCTCCTAAGCTATTCAATACATACATTATGGCCTCTCTGCTTCTTATCAGGCCTTTATAATTCACTTTCCACAAGCCAATTATTCCAAACAAAATTATTTATGGAATTTCCCTGCTTATATTGTTTCACTGGTTTCCCAAGTCAGTAAGAATAAAGCATCACCTTTTAAAATTGGATTACAGAACTGTCTACTCTCCCACATTCTCACTATTTTCCAATGGCGCTGGCTTTTAAAAATGCTCCAGACAGTTCCTGCCCCAGGGTCTTTCCAATACTTGGCTGCTTTTCTTGAAAAATGTTTTTCCTTTGTTTTCATGTAGCTGACATCTTATATTTTCATGTCTCAGCCTTAATGGCCCCATTGCAGAGGAAATGTCTTTCCTCAACCAAACACTAAGTATTGCATTATCACATCCTTCTATTTATCTGCAGTGCGCTTTCCACTCTCTAATAGATATTTTCACTTATTTTGTGGATGTTTAAATTAATTTCTGGCTTCTGACCAAAAAAATGGCATATACAAAAATGAAATAAAAACTAAAAAGAGGGACACCTGGATGGCTTAGTGGGCTAAGCCTCTGCCTTTGGCTCAGGTCATGATCTCAGAGTCCTGGGATTGAGCCCCACATTGGGCTCTTTGCTCAGGAGGTAACCTGCTCCCCCCCCCCCTCTGCCTGCCTGTCTGCCTACTTGTGATCTCTGTCTGTCAAATAAATAAATAAAATCTTAAAAAAAAAAAAAAAAACTAAAAAGAAAACATAGGACCCAAAGCAAAGGATAAAAGGGGAATCCTGGAGTTACAATGAATAGAAGATGTAAAAGATTAATGCAGAAGCTTAGACTTTAAACTTCTTTTTCTTTTTTAAGATTTTTTTAAAATTTTTATTTATTTGACAGAGAGAAAGAGATCACAAGTAGGCAGAGAGGCAGGCAGAGAGAGAGAGAGAGGGAAGCAGGCTCCCTGCTGAGCAGAGAGCTTGATGTGGGACTCGATCCCAGGACCCTGATATGATGACCTGAGCTGAAGGCAGAGGCTTAACCCACTGAGCCACCCAGGTGCCCCTAAACTTATTTTTCAAACATAAATTCACCTGGACAATTTTTAGCAAATTACCAATTTTTTGCCACCAAGTTAAATATGTCTCATATTTGTATATCAGATGATGGCTAATACATCTTTCTAGTTCCTCATGTAAAATTCCCTAAAATCTTCACTTCCTTTTTCAGTAAAATTCCTTATTACTAGTGTTTTTTTGTTTTGTTTTGTTTTTAATTTTGCTGGGGGGAGGGGGTTTGGGAGAAGGGGGTGGGATTATGGACATTGGGGAGGTATGTGCTTTGGTGAGTGCTGTGAAGTGTGTAAACCTGGTGATTCACAGACCTGTACCCCTGGGGATAAAAATATATGTTTATAAAAAATAAAAAATTTTAAAAAAAATTCCCTAAAATCACCTTTTTTTTTTCTTTCATAAGCTATATCTTAACTTTTTTATTTTTTTTTAGTTATGCCTTTCTAATATACCAGTAATTTGGTGACTTATTAACACATACGTTACTCCATTTTGGATTAAATTTCCATTTCACATGGTTATCTGCAACAGCCTCCATAGAGATCTTAATAAAAGTAATTCATATTATATTTCTCTTCTGCTCAAAAACCATCCATTCCTATCTCATTCAGAGAAGAACTAATGGCTATTAAAATGGATAGCACGGATGAGAGGATTTGGCTTCCCAGTCAGATCCTGTGTCATCTTCCACATATTCTCTCTGATCTTGTCACAAAGGCCTCACTGATCTTTTAAATCAAACCAAGCCTGCTCAGTCCTCCAGGATTTGTCATTTCCTTGGCTCTCTGCCTTAAATACTGTCTCCCCTGCTATTCACCTGGATTGTTCACTCATCAGCTTCAAGTCTTTTCTCAAATTCTAACTTCTCAGTGGGAGATACCTAACCATGAAGTTTAAAATCAAGTTCTCTTTCCTTATTCTTCCTCTCTCCTCATCTTATTTTTATAACACTTTTACTATGTAATCTGTAAACATAACTTAATTTGTTTACACTCTTGTTCTAGTTCTCTTTTAAATAAGTATAAATCATGTAAGTGTAGGGATATTTGTCTGTTGTGTTCAATTCTTTAATCCATGAACTTGGTAGAAAGGATGGAGATACTAGATGTTAAATAACTACATAAATACATGAATTAACAATTAGTGAATGCATCTAACACACAATATGAGCACTTTAAAAGAGAAAAAAATTTAATTTTATGGCATGACCTTAAAGGATGCATAAAATCAACATTTAACCCATTTTCACAGATAAGAATGATCAACATTACAAACTTATCAACCTTCAAATAGGTTCAGAGATTCAATGAAGTTTAAATCAAAGTGATAATAAACATTTTTTTTTCCTCTTGAAAACTTGGTAAACATTATATAAAGTAATAAAGACCCAAGGATAGCCAATATATTAAAGAAAGTTACATTGGTTGCACTTCCCTGCCAGATAGGAATGCTAATTTTAAATACACCTTGTGGTAGGCAGCTTCAAGGATGGAGTTTAATGCTCTGCACTTCTTGGTCTTCACACACTATAATCCTCCCACCTTAAGTGACCCTAGATTTACTGACTTAAATGTAATAAATAGTATAGAGCAGATATGATGTGATGCTAATTTAGGTAATATGTGAAAAAGTAAAAAGACTGTGGCTTTTGTCTTGAGTGCTTTTCTCACTCTTCCTCAGGTGGCTCTCTCTGTGGCATGGGAAATGGTTATCATTTCATGAAGCATCCTTGTGGAAAACTCTAGGTGGTGAGGGACCAAGACAGATCAAATCTGGATGTAGATCTTCCCCCAGGCTGACACTCTAGCCCAGACCGTATTTGGACTACAACCTCCTGAGAGACCTTGACTGAGAACCACATGACGAAGTCATATTTAAATAGATGACCCTGAAATAGTATGAGGTAATAAACATTTGTTGTTATTCTAAGCTTAGGTATAATTTTTAATACAGCAAGACATAAATAAAAATTATGGTTATTAGGAAATTATGTTTTGGAACGAAAATTTATAAATATTAAAAGAAGAGAGCAGAATCCAGAAACATAACTATACATATAGAAACTGATACAAAATATATAGGGAATTGCAGGTTAAAAACAGAGGAAAAGAAAGAGTACTACTTATTGCTACCTTGTGTCTAATTAAGTCTAAAATGTTACTTTTTTCTTATAAAATTGCCAAAGTAAAATGGAAAACTGCTAGCCAATCCAGAGAGCCACTTGTTTTCTTGGAACTGATGCACTGAAAATTTATTCCTAGTTTGTGGAAGGTCAGATTATTATGGCAAAATCCTTATTGTTAGTAGACTATCAAATGCTAAAACAAATTGGTACTGACAGAAGGATTTGATTGAATTACCAAATGTACTCAGCCAAAATTCTAATACAACAAAGTCAATTACATTCCTTTTCCTCTGTCATTTTAGCTCATTTATCTTAAATAAATGGAGAAAGAAATGGAAAAAAAAAAGTCAGGAAATAATTTCACTCACTCACCAGTATATCCCAATTTGGACAGAATAAACACTATATAAATGAACCAGTTTTAATGCTGGCAGTATTCTGAATTGCCTGCTGTAACAAACAGGATATGAAAACCCTAGTTATTGCCCACTATCTTAGTAAGTGTATATGTATATATACCCAGGTAGCTAATTAATCATCAAAAGCTATTAGAAGATATAGTGGTAACTAATACTAATCATCAGACATTTTACACAGAAGGTTGTCTGAACAACAGAAGTTAAGTACCTTGTCAAAAGTCACATATCAATCTGTTAAAAAATAAAAATCTATCTCTTCTCTCATGATAAAGACAAATTGCTCTGTTATCATTATACAAATACTTCTTGAATAAGAATGATTATGGATAGCCAATCATTGTTACTGGTCACTACCCTTTCTATTAATGTCAATTAAATATGTACTTGAAATAGAACTGTTTTCTTTCTATATCTGTTCTAATTTTGTAGCTTCTTGCTTTCATATAATAAGATATAAGCATCAAGATGATCTCCAACAGTATATAGTTTCTTCATTTTGATAACTAAATTTATGAGCTATATAAAAGGAAGAGATTAAATTATAGCTTTGTCAGACCATAACGAAAAACTCAAAGTATCTGACCTCATAGACTTTATATGAATTAGTATCCATTAAGGATGATGAAAAGCCATTAATTGAAAAATATGAGTATATCATAAAAGTTCTAATAGAAGCTTAGGGTTCCCATCATCCACTGATAATACATAATTTTAGGAATTTTTGGCAAACTCTCAGACTTAATTGTGTGATAGAGTTATTGATATGCATGTAATGATCTTAGCAATATATTTTTCAGTTAAATATAGAGTGAATTTAATTTCTAAGATTCCTTAAAATAAACTTCTGGGAGCTTATGATCATATGATCTTATATGTTACATATATGTAGCACCTTTAATTCCCATACAAAATATCTGAAATGTGGTGAGGCCTCAGGGTTCTATTATTTCATCTCACCATACTATATATATACTCTTTCTATCTTGCTCTTAAAAGATAGTTCTGTCACCAGTCATTGGAGAAAATTATAAGAATTAATGACTGTTATAACAGGCTATTTAAATTTCACATATAATACAAATTCCAAGATAATAAAATATCAACTATTCATATATCAAAGTGAGATATACATATAAGATATATTATCTGCAAGATAAGCAAAGAAGTTTCCCAAAAACCGGTCTGTGACTCGTTCAACATCACCCACATCAGGACACAAAATGGTCAGAACTGGAGATTAAGATAGAAGTAGGTTCACTAGGGCACCTGGGTGGCACAGTCAGTGAAATGTCAGACTCTTGATTTCAGCTCAAGTAGTGATGTCAGGTTCAGGATCTCAGGATTGTGAGATTGAGCCCCACATCAGGCTCTCCGCTCCGCATGAGGCCTGCTTAAGACTCTCTCTCTCCTTTCCCCCATGTCCTTCCCACCCCCGCCACACACTCTGTTTCTCTCAAATAATCTTTAAAATAAAATAGGTTCACTGAAGAAAAACCAATAAATTATATGCCATCCAAATTAGAAACTTCTCTGCAAAAGACCTTATGAATTAGATGAAAAGAAAGACCACAAAATGGGAGAAACAATTTGCAAATTATGTGTCTGAGAAAGGATTTTTACCGAGACTATATAAAGGGTTCCCTATACTTAACAGTGAGAAAGCAACAGATCCACTTAGAATATGTGCAAAAGAGTTAAACAGACACATTCATTAAAAAAGATAAGAGTTTATAGAGTGCCTGGGTACCTCAATTGGTTAGGTTCTTGATTTCAACTAAGGTCCTGATTTCCAGGTCCTAGAATCAAGCCCCTTGGTGGTCTTCCCATTCTGTGGGGAGTCTGCTTGAGGACTCTCCCTCTCCTCCCTCTGCCCCACCCCACTCATTCCCTCTCTCAGTCTCTCTCAAATAAATAAGTCTTTAAAAAAAAAAATTAAAGGATAGAAAATAAGCACATGAAAAGATGTCTAACATCATTAGTCATTAGGAAAATGCAAATTAAATCCATGTTGAGATAGTACTACACACATATTAGGAAGGTTAAAATTAAAAAAAAAAAAAAAAAAAAACCCTGATTATTCCAAATGGTGGGGAAAATGTGGAGTTGAATCTCTCACACATTCCTTAAGGCCAATAAAATGATACAGTCATTCCGGAAAACAATTTGGCACTTTCTTATATAAATAAAACATGGATTTCCCATATAACCTAACAATGACACTGTTGGCTACTTATACTAGAAAAATGAAAAATTTGCATTCATAGAAAAACCTTTTTATCCATATTCATAGCAACTTTGGGCTTATACCAAGCCAAAAACTAGAAACAATCCAAATGTTCTTTAATGGGTAAACATGGAAACAAATTGTGGTACACCAGTGCAACTGAATACCATTCAGCAGTGAAAAGGAATTTACTGTTGTTTTAACCCAACCACTTTGAAGGATTTCAAGGTTATTACGCTGAGTGGAAAAGAAAAAATGAAAAAAAAGCTAATCTCAAAAGTTTACATACTGTGTAAGTCCATTGATACAATTTTCTTAGTTATACAGTTATTGTCCTTCATGTATTAAGGTTTGGAGGAAGTTGTAACACAAGGGAACTTCTTTTTTTTTTTTTAATTTTTAATTTTTTATAAACATATAAACATGTACCCCAGGGGTACAGGTCTGTGAATCACCAGGTTTACACACTTCACAGCACTCACCAAAGCACATACCCTCCCCAATGTCCATAACCCCACCCCCCTTCTCCCAACCCCCCTCCCCCAAGCAACCCTCAGTTTGTTTTGTGAGATTAAGAGTCACTTATGGTTTATCTCCCTCCCAATCCCATCTTGTTTCATTTATTCTTCTCCTACCCACTTAAGCCCCCACTTCTTATGGTAATGAGACATGTTTTGTTTTCTGGTTGTGATCATGCTTATACAAATCCACATATGTGATAAGATTATATAAATAAGATTATATAATATGATACACCAACAAAACTGTGCACGAAAAAAAATAAATAAAGTGAATCTGAATAAGGTCTTTAACTATGTTAATCACATTATGCTGAAGTCAGTTTCCTGGTTTTGGCATTGTACCATGGTTATAGAAGATATTATCATTGAGGGAATCTGGGTGAAAGATAAATGAGAACCCTCTGCATTACCTGTGCAATCTCTTGGGAGTCATTTTCAGAACGAAAATTTACAAAAAAAAAAAAAAAATTAAAGACTCTAAAATTCAGCAGAACTATTAATGTAGCCATGATGGGGTATTTTAGTGGCATTGATTCTTGTGATTACTGCCTTTAATTCTCTGAAAAGTGTACTAATAAAATACAGCCACTGATTGTGTTTGCACCCCCACTCTTCTCAGTGACAGCCATAAAGGTTGGGAGGTACTTGTGCTTACTTCAACCCTAGGAAATGGAGTTTCACCAGAACCCTGCAGAACATTTGATATATTTTCCTTGTGTTTTCAAGAACTCAGTAGACTTGTATCAGAATCACCCTTAAACACGGCTAAGAAAAAAGAAAGTCGGTGTTGCGAGTTATTACATGGAACAACCCAGAACACGGACTATGCTATGACTGTCCTGTAACCCAGTAGGGGTCCAGACAGCCATGTCAAGTGACAGAAGGCAAAAGGCACTGGGATGGGGTTGAAAATAAATCACGGGATACGAAGTTCTAAAGATTTCCAAAATTCTTGCCTCTTTGACTTATATTTGGCAGATAAAGTTAAAACTGTCACATTTCACTTAAGAAGTGGTAACTTTTTTTTTTTTTAATGTGGTCACAACAGAAATTTCAGTCATTAATTTATTCTCTGAAAACCTGAAAGGATTAACAGGAAGTGTTCTACTAAGAGTATTATGGAAATTTCTTTGCCCTAACTCCGGTAATCCAAAATCATGGGAACCTTTCCTCTCTTGAATGTTTTTCTACTACTACTATCCCTAGAAATTTAGGGTTTCTTCTCAGGCTGCATGTTCTGGATTCTGCCCACCATTTTTTTAATATACACTTTTTTTGTTTTGTTTCAAGTATATTGGTTTCAGGAGTAGAATTTAGTGATTCATCACTTGTATATAACACCCAGTACTCTTCACAAGTGCCCTCCTTAATGCCCGTCACCCAGTTACCCCATCCCCCACCCTTCACCTCCAGCAAACTTCAGTATATTCTCTATAGTTAAGAGTCTCTTACTGTTTGCCTCACTCTTTTTTTCTTCTATATGTTCATCTTTTTTGTCTCTTAAATTATACATATGAGTGAAATCATAGTGTATTTGTCTTTCTCTCACTGACTTGTTTTACTTTATGCAATACTTTCTAGGTCCATCCACATTGTCATGAATTCTGCCCAATTTTTATAGGTTCTGTTGTCCACACAGGTGATGAAAGCAGCTTTGTGGTGATGTCCAAATGCTCTGATAGGAGTGCAGATGAAAGCTATCAACACCAACACACTGATATTTTTAATCCTTTCACTATTACTTGTCAATAGGTCAAATTTATAGAATTTTTTATGTAAAATAATTTGGGGGGAATTTCGTGCCTTCATACTTTCTGCATATCACTCCTTATTCAACAGAAATATGCAAATATATCAGTCTTGAAAATAAATTTGTTTGTTAATGTCTATTTCTAATATTTGCCACTGAATTGTTTGTGTGGGTTTTTTTTTTCTAGATAACTGAACAGTTACAAGCCATCGTTTTCTTTTTGACCAATAAAAATATAGCTCATTTATAACTATGATTCATATTAACAGTATTATATGTTTTATCACTTCTGAATATATTAAAATTTTCCCAGTTCATTGTTAATAGACATTTCTTAAAAGTCTTGCTAAACTTACTACCATTTATCATTTGGGTCTTGTCCACATTAAATTTTATATGTATATTCTTTTGAAAAAATATTTTTGATATATAAGTTTAATTAGGTAAGGCCTTAGTCAGTACTATAAGGCACTAATATGAAAGTTAGATGATAAAACAAAAACTACTTAGAGAAAAGCTAAAGGCAAATATCATGGTATCTTATAGGGAATTCATGAAAATAAATTCTATGTGTTAAAAAGTATCTATTTTTCTAATTATATAAACCATTACTAAATAAACTGCTAACATTTTATCTTTCTGTTTGCAACTTAACAGAGCATGAATACTTTTTAAATATTGCTCTAAACATATTACTGTGTTTTGTTCTTAAATTAGGATTTGTTTTTGCTTTCTAAGAAATGGTTGAAAAACAATTATTTCTAGGCACGGGTCTTTCTAACCTTTCTAACCTTTCTGCCCATGGGTCTTGTCCCCATGCTTTACTAAAACTGTCTTTTCACACCAGAAAAAGAAACTGCTTCTAAGTGTTAATTTTTACCCATCTTACAAAATAGCAACATACAAAGGGTGTTAATGTGTAAGGACCCCAGGAAGCAGTATTCTAAAACTGAAAATAATTTCTAGTTTTATTAGCATTCAGATTGTATAAAACTAAGTATTAATACAAATCAAAATTTCTGCCCTTGGATGTCAACTTTCCATTATAGCAGTTAGAAAAAATATTTTTTTATTCTTCCATATACCTTATTTTTTTTATTACATTCTATTTTTAAGGAAATAAGAAGTGAAAGCCTTTTTTTTTTTTTTTTTTTTTTTAATGCAGAAAGTGTGGGTTATATTCCTGACCAAAAGAAATCACTAGCAAAGGAGACTACTCCAAAATACATGGAGCCCTTAGCAGTCATGGAGGTATGATTCATGGGGCCTCATTCACCCATCTGCTTCAAGCTAAGCAGCCTTACTTTAATCTCTATTATCTATTAGCTATCACAGGAAATCCTACTCAAAGAAAAAAATCTGCTGTTGGAAAACAACAACAACATCAAACTTCCCCAATGGCTTTGGAGTGATTCGGAGTTAATCACTCTGTGTGTGATAGGCTTCTTGAGTTTATGTAGAATCTGCCCACTTTTACATCATCTTGACCTAATTCATTTTTCCCCTTTTTCTTTGCCCATGTTTTCTGCCGTCTTTATTTCATTCATTTCATTTATTTTCTTTTATTCATGAATTTTTAACAAATATGAGAGATGATTTTTTCCCTCTGCTCATGTTACTTTTCCTTCTTTGAATAGTTAAAAGAAAAACAGAGTATTATACGAGTTACAACACACAAAAACTTCTGGGGTAATTTTGTTTCGATTTGTTTCCTTTGTTGTTATTCTAATTGTTGGCTGTACTTAACAAGGAATTGGAAGAACAGGAATAAGAATGTAAGTAATTTAGAGGAAAATATTCTCTCAGGAAATAGGTGTATTAAGGTCACAAAAATTCAGATAACATTATCTGTTTAATTTATAAAAGGTATTCTTCAATGTTCTAATTTTATTGCTTTTGTTTATTTAATTGTGCTTCAGTGGATAACTTCTTGTGAAAATGTTACATCTGCGTGGTTGGTTGGTTTGGAAAATATATGCATATATTATCTGTCTTTTGGTTCAGTTAAGGAATGTAGTTGTCCCTCACAGAAGAAGAGTACTTACGTTTCCTTAAATATGCACTAACCAATCCATTGCATGCATCAAAAGTTATGTTCTCTCTTTGTAAAGCTTATTTCAAGCATGTGTGGCTAGAACAAATTAAAACAGAAGTCTGACATGTTGTCCTCCCTCCGTCAAGTATTATCAGTCTCCTGTGATTTTATTTTGATCTATTATATTATGGGAACAAGAAAATTTAGGGCTTAGATATTGTCAAGTCCGTCCTCACTTAGCATCAGCGATGACATCATAGGCAAGAAAAAGTGCACAAAAGTTCAAATCACTCATCTTGCCTTAATATAGTGTGAGAAGATATTGTGTCATATGTTAAAGAATAAAAATATATCAGTTGTCATTATTATTTAAGAGGTTTAAAATAACTATCTTTGGGGCATGTTTACAATATGAAAATGATACAAAAATTTCTATACCTAAAAGAAACTGCTAATTAAAAACAGAAATGTATATGCAAAGTAATTTCTATGGAAGTTATTAATATTAAATGTATGAAAACAATGTACTCAGTTCTGTATATACCATGAGAATTTAGATGTCACATATTAGAACACAAAACTCTAGCTTCATGTTTTTCTACTTTCATTATTAAAACATTTAATTGCATTTTCTTTCAAATGCATTTAAGTTATTTTCTAATATCAAAATCTCAATTATTCTCTACTCAAATACTTTCAGTTACATTTCCAGAAACTATTTTAGTTGTGATAGCTTTCTAATATACCAATTGTTTCCTGTGCAATCTAGCTCCAGAAACTTCTATATCGTTTCATTTCTCCCAATGCAATGAAAAGGGTATGAAGCAATAAGATGTGACACAAAGTGCTTTTCTGGGGATGGTTTCCTATGTCCTAAGTCTTATAACTACAAAACTGAAGGCTTTTTCTTCCTATTTTAAAGCAAGACATATGCTTTTGGGTAACTTTCTTAAGGGGTACAGATAATTACGCATGTGGGCTTATGATCACAAAAATAAAATATACAGCCAATTGGCAAAAGTGAAACAAGAATTCACAAATTACATGGAGAAAAAAAAACAAGAATTCACCAAATTAAGTGGAGAAAGAACAAGAGAGAACAATAGAAACAAGAAAGGTCCAAAGGTGTACTAGAAAAACCTTTAATCCACAAAAATGCAGAGGATTATCGGTTTTAAGAATCTCATTTAAGATAAAATTATATTCCGGTGTTCTCTTTCAAAATCTTTGCTTGTGAGACATGCAGCAAATTAAGCTTTTGAAAATTAGCTTCAATTTAAATAAAAATGGAAGTCTGAAAATGCAGAAATATATCACATGTCAATAAGATTTGTTCATATATATTATATATACATGTATATATAAATATATATGTGTACTTGAAAAATGTGTGTATAAGCATAGATTATTTATGAATACAGAAAGCACTAATTACTCTAAATGGATATTAAAATTAACAGGTAAATAACTATATATTTGAAAAAAAGCAAGTATTTAAAAATTTTTCCAACCCTTGTTCATACCTTATTTTAACCATATATTTTATCACAAGAGTTAAACACCCAGTCGTGGCAGTTACGAATTAGGCTGCCTTAAACTTTCATGTTAAAGTGATTACACAGACATAAGTTTTCAATTCTTTGTGTAAATAGCAAGGAATGCAACTGCTGGATCATATGGTAAGGATATGTTTTGTTTTGAAAGAAATCACCAGACTGTTTTCCAAAGTGTCTAGATCATTTTAGATTTCCACCAGCAGTGAATGAGGGTTCCTGTTGCTCCATTCCTCAGAAGCATTTGGTGTTGTCAGTGTTCCGGATTTTGGACATAATAATAGGTGTGTAGTGGTACCTCACTGTTTTGTTTGTTTGTTCGTTCATTTTTAATATTTTATTTATTTGTCAGAGAGAAAGTGAGAGAAGGAGTAGGCACAAGCAGTGGGAGTGGTAGCCAGAGGGAGAAGCAGGCTCCCTGCTGAGCAAAGAGCCTAATGTGGGGCTTGATCTCAGGACCTTTGGGATCATGACCTGAGCTGAAAGCAGATGCATAACCGACTGAGCCACCCAGGCATCCCCCTCACTGATACTTTAATTGCATTTCCCTGGTGACATATGATGTGAAGCATCTTTTTATATGCTTTTTTGCCATCTGTATATCTTCTGTGGTTAAGATTTTTAATTTTTTAATAGGGCTGTTTTTTAATAGGGTTTTTCTTACCTTATTTTTTTTTTAAAGATTTTATTTTTTTATTTGACAGAGAGAGATCACAAGTAGGCAGAGAGGCAGGCAGAGAGAGAGAGGAGGAAGCAGGCTCCCTGCTGAGCAGAGAGCCCAATGCGGGACCCTGAGATCATGACCTGAGCTGAAGGCAGTGGCTTAACCCACTGAGCCACCCAGGCGCCCTTACCTTATTTTTAATAGGGTTTTTTGTTACCTTATTGTTGAGTTGTTCAGAAGTCTGTGCATGTTGGATAACAGTCTTTTAGCAGATATGTATTTTGCAAATATTTTCTCCCAATCTAGGGCTGTGTTCTCATTCTCCTGACATTGTTTTCACAGAGTATGAGTTTTTAATTTCAATGAAGTCTAGTTCATCAATATACTGTTTGTGGATCATGCCTTTGGTGTTATATGTAAAAAGTTTTCATTATATCCAAAGTCATGCAACTTTTCTGCTCTGTTGTCATCTGGGAGTTTTATAGTTTTGATGTTTACATTTTTCTTAAAGCTCTTATTCATTTATTTGACAGACAGAGATCACAAGAAGGCAGAGTGGCAGGCAGAGAGAGAGAGGCAAGCAGGCTCATTGCTGAGCAGAGAACCTTGCTGAGCAGAGGACCTTGGGATCATGACCTCCTGAGCTGAAGGCAGAGGCTGTAACCCAGTGAGCCACCCAGGTGCCCCACTGATTTTTACATTTAAGTCTGCAATATATTTTGAATTGACTTATGAAACATGTAAAATCTGTGCCTGGAGTCTTTTTTTTTTTTTTTTGCATGTGGATGTTGATGTTCCAGAACAACTTAAACTTAGTATCAATGCAAGAAAGGCATTTTAAGGTGTATATAATGGGAGATAACAGTGACAAGATCTATTATTTTGGGGATGTGCACTTAGGGAATCAAAACTTGGGTTAATTTCTTCCTTGCGTTACTTGATAGCTTAACTATGTGGCTTCTTCAGACCCTATTTTTTTTTTTAAATCTATACTATGGAAATAGAAATAAATATTGTGTGATGTTTATTTGGTTATTTAATGAAATTATGAATTTGAAACTGTTTTATACATTCTTGGATGCCCTACATATTCTCAACCCATTTGAAACTATTGAGGACTCCTTGAAATACTTTTATCTAGTTTCAAAGACATCATGGTGCCCGGGTGATCTCATTGATGAGTACTACTTTTCAATCTTGTCGGCTGAATTTCCTCCTCTTTCTGACCCTAATTATTGGAGTTCTCTAGGAATGTGAGTTCACATTTTATGGCTTCTCTCTCTGTCTACATACTAGTTGAATGAATTCATCTAGTTATACAGTTTTAATACCATGCATATGCTTCCAAATGCCCAAATATCTCTCTCAAGTCCTGAAATGATCTTGAAACTGCAAACTTATTATCCACCTGCCTGGATGACTAATGAGTAATTTTAAATGAACACGATTCCCTGCCTCAAACCTGTGACTCTTTCAGTTTCTCTATTCTGGGTTTTTCCCACATTAAAAGCTTAGAATACATATTATACTCTCTCGTATAGTTCATTTCATCAGCAAATCTCACATCCTCCAGTTGTATTATAAATCAGATCACTTTTCACCAATTCTATCCCTAAGACCTCAATCCCACACTATTATCTTCTCATACCTCCTACCAATTGCTCAGCTTTTATTTTTTTCCTTATTTGCAGTCTCTTCTCCACAAAGGCCTCAGTGTAGTCATCGGGTCACGCCAGTTCCTGCTTAAAGCCAAATGGCATCACATTTAAAATAAAATCGAGGTTCTTTCCATGTGCTCTTGTGACTCTTAAAAAAGAATAAAGAAGAATTTTTAATAAATGCATTATACCTCTTCAAAAACAAAATCATTGTTTCAAACCACATTTCTACTCTTCCTCTAATTTATTCTACTTTTCTTAGTCTTCTTGACATTCCTTTAAATACCAAACATTTCCATTTATGGCTTTTTAATTTGGCAAATGCTATTTACTATGGCTTTCTCTTACAGATTTACAAAATAGTTTATCTTTGCAATAGTCTAAGAAATTCCACACTAGAAATAAACTGTTAATATGGATGGGTTTCCAAAACTCTTTAGTTAACCTCTGCAGTCAGATACTCTTCTTCAGAATCTACACCTCCTTGCTAATGAGCTTCATATCTGCTATTGCTTTGCCTTACCATTAACGTGTCATACAAGTGGTAGTTTACATAATTGTTGGATTATCTGCCTCAAACACTAGAATATAAACTCCACTAGGACAGTCTTTATTTATTTGTTTACTGCCTTATTCTGAACATTTAGCACAATGGCTCACATGTAGTAATATATGACTGTCTCTCGAGTGAGTATGTGTGTGTGAGAAAGATAGAGAAACAGAGAGAAGAGGGGAAGGGGAAGAAAGAGACAGATTGACAGAAAATAATTTAGAGCACTATGGAGTCATTTTATGTCCATATTCCACAGCCAATATTTATGTTCTGTTTCTCTTTCTAAAGTTCACATCTTACATATTGTAATTTACATATTAATTTAATTATATGCTTAGTGTATACATTAATTTTTAATAATGTAGTTTGTTATTTTTTTTTCTTGTTTTCTATATGTGTTAATGATTTAAATCACTTTCCAGAATTTGGTACATGCAAATGCTTAACATAGTAAAATTAAGTTGAACTAATTACAAATTGACTATTGTGATGAAAGTAGTGATTGGGTTGAAAAAATTGATTTTTTTTATTCTTGCAACAAATATTTATTGAGTGCCCAGTATGTGCCAGGCATAATTTCAGCCACTGAGGTAAAATAGTGAGCAAAACTGAAAAAATTCTTATTGACATGACTAGAGAAGCAGACATTTTCATATATTAGAATATTTTGTTATCACACAACTTTTTTTCCATGATGTATAGGCTTACTCTGGTTTCTTTACCTTGTAAGAGAAATTCTTTTTGTAGTTGGAAATACATTTCTAATTATGTCAAAATGCTATAAAGTACTATATTATTAGTTGAATAAATAAACACTGAAAACTAGAATCAATAGAAAGTAGGAAAAAGTCAGCAAAATCCAATATGGAATGTGCTGAATATTTTATTTTTGAACCCCTTGTAAGATTTATAATGTTATTATTTACAAAGAAATAATTCAAATAGTATTCCATTCTAACTGATACAGATCTTAAAAATACTTGCTAAAACCAAGAAGACAAATTCCACTCATACATGGAATCTAAAACCAAATGAATAAACACCGAAGAGGCAGAATCAGACCTATAAATACCAGAGAACAAACTGACAGCTGTCAGAGAGGACGGAGATGGGGGGAGAGGAAAATGGGTGAAGAGGAACGGGAGGTACAGTCTTTCAGTTACGGAACAAATAAAGAAATAATCTCAATAATATAGATCCTGAATATTGCAAGACAGTCTCCTGCTTTCCTTGGTGCTTAATATTCTTTTTTTTTCTTTCAAAGATTTTATTTATTTATTTGTCAGAGAGAGAGAGAGCACAGGCAGAGTGGCAGGCAGAGTCAGAGGGAGAGGCAGGCTCCCTGCGGGGCACGGAGCCCGATGTCGGACTCGATCCCAGGACGCTGGGATCATACCTGAGCCGAAGGCAGCTGCTTAACCAACTGAGCCACCCAGGTGTTCCAGTGCTTAATATTCTTATGTATATGGCGTGCTCTTGTATCCGGTAATGCTCAAGACTACTTGTGCTCAAGATCTTGAAGTCTAAAAAGTTCATTGGCGAGGGAATAAAGGATTGGATTCTTTCTTGGTCCTATATGTAAACAGAAAGCACACAAACAAACAAAACCTCAATATCAGTTATAAAACAATTCTCTATTTCTTAAATTTGGAGAATTTACTAATTACTTGAGTAGAGTTGAAAATAAAGAAAAACTATCAAAATGACAGACTTTATAGATTAGAAATCTATTCATACTAATGTGAATGACATTATGTCTGCCTAAAAAGAGTTTTCAGGTCTCCCTCCCAATCCCATCTCCTACCCACTTAAGCCCCCAGGTATATTTTGAAATTTCATGCCATTTTACTTTTATTTAACAAGAAGTTTCTCAGGTTCCAATTTCATTTACCCAAACTTGTGATGACTTAAGAGAATTAAAACACAGAACCAGAAGATTTACTACTCAAGCTTATAAGTATTTACATTTGCATAATTTACTTAAAAGTTCATGGTTAAATTACAACTGAGGTTAAATTAATAATAAACCCACCAAATTTTATGTATTTAGATTTTTCTGTATGCCATGTTATTTACATGCAGTGAATCTAACCTGTATCTGAATAAGGAAAAATCCATATATCCAGGTTTTGTATCCATATATCCATGTATCCAAGTTTTGCTGCTATAATATCTCCACACCAGTGTCAACTGTAAAAAAAAAAGAAAAGGTAAATAAATTGCTATATTTTGTAAAATTTGTCAAATATTTATTTTTCAAAGTTGAATGCCATAAATTAAAAAAATATTCACCAAGCTATTATGAATATAAAACATGCAATTAATAAAAAAGTTATAAAATGCTGATATAAAAGCTTGAAATCACAGCCATGTTTAAAATATTTGATGGGTTATGACTTATTTTGGGAAGTATTAAATCAGAGAACATAAAATATGTATATCTTTAAATAATTTATTTTCAATCTCTGAAGCACATTAAATAGAAAACTACATGAATTCTAGCAAACATATTTTCCTTTAGGTTTGATAGTTACCAGTCATTTGTATTATGAACCAAGAAAACTGATGTTCTTCAAATTTAGATGGTATAAGCAAGCCACTCTTGGCTTGGTCATTAAGCATCTGCCTTTGACTCAGGTCGTGATTCCAGGGTCCTAGGCTCAAACCCAACATCAGGCTCCCTGCTCAACGGGAACCCTGCTTCTGCCTCTCCCACTCTCTGTGCTTGTGTTCCCTCTCTCACTGTGTCTACCTTATCAAGTAAATAAATAAAATCTAAAACAAACAAAAAACAAGCCATCTTTTTTGCCACAGTTCCCCCCCTTTTTTTTCTTTCGTTTTATAGTAAAATAAAATCCTACTTCGCTATTCCTTTTCAGGATAAGTTGATGGAGAGCACTAGGAATATAAGAAACCAGTGAAATAAAAGTATCCCTAGAAACATACTTAAGGAATACCTTTAGTTTTAAAGCTCAGCCATTTTGATTTGCATTACATTTATCATTAAGGAAGCTTCAATATTTGTCTACAATAAGGAAAGATACTTTAGTCAAACAGAATAAACAAGGATGTCCAACTCTAATTTAAAATAAGATGAAAAAATAAGATGAAACAAACTAAAAAAGTGATGTTACAATGTAAAGTTACTGTCCTCCTCAGTATTTGGCAAAACCAAACCAAACCAAACCAAACCAAACCAAAACAAAACAAAGTAGAATCCTGTTTTCCTTCCTGTAGACCTCTTTCCTAGTGTCCTGTCTTCCACCTCTAATTTGACCTACTTACTCTTCAGAACTGCACTAAAGCTATTGCTCATAAGAAAACAGAATTCTTTTATTTCTGCTTAATATTCAATTCCAGTACTGCAACCATTAAGTAATGTTGCTGTTTTTATGTGCAATTGTAGTTGAGTGAATGATAAAAAATTGTCTGTTTTTTTGAACTTTCTATAAACTTTAGTAGTTTATAGAAATGTATTTTATTTTTTAAATATTCATTTCTTTGAAGGGGAGAGGACACAACAGGTGAGGGGAAGAAGGAGAGAGAGAGAGAGAGAGAGAATCCTTAAGCAGACTGAACACCTGACATAGAGCTTGATCCCAGGACCCTGAAGCCAAAATGAAGAGCCAGGTGCTTAACTGGCTGAGCCACCCAGGTGCCCAGCAGGATATTTTAGGTCTTAATTTCTTTTTCTTCTTTTAAATTTTAAAAATCAGTCAGGAAAGCCTGGTGCAAGCTAGCTTCCTATGCAGACTTCCATTTAAAAAAAAAAAAAAGAAGAATCAGAAATGACAGGAATCAGGAATAATCTTTCTATTTATATAGAAATGCCCTTTATAACTTATTATCTTTTATAATTTGTCAAAGAATCTGCTCATAACAAGAGCCTACTATTTTTCAATGGCCTATTTTATTGTTTGGAGACCTGTAACTACCAGGAGGTTGTTTTATTGTATACTGAGATTGTTCCCCGCATTCTCAGCCACGGGGCACTAACTACCGGCAGGAATTACTAGACCACATATAGCTTTGGCTTCTATTATATTCTCAGTAGGAAGCTTTGCTGACTGAGAAATCTTTATATGATTAGTTGGTTGCTTGGAAGTTTCACCCACTAATATAATAAATACTTTCTATATATTTACATTCCACCCATGGAATCTTCTGCATTTATTTTTTCATGAATTATTATTTAGTTTCAAAGTCTGCCTTCCTTTCAACTGGCTTCAAGAAGCCCTTGGCATTATACTGACTTACAATCCATTATATCTAATTCCTCCAGGATCCCATCTGTGGTCTTGTCAATCAAGCTTTCTTTCTCGTCTCCAGTACCCAGTGTTTTCTAATGATCACTGTATACCAAAGAATAGCCCCTATACATAAACTACATATTGGAATCAAAGTCTGCAACTTTATAAGATGCAGAAATCCCATGTGTATGAAAATATTCCAGAGTAAACAGAATGAGCATTTAACAGATTATGTTATAAATCATGTATGACTCATATTCAAAACTATCTAAAAACAAGAAAACTTTTGCAATCACGTTAATAAATATTAACACAAAAACTACAAATAAAACATTAAAAACAGAAGACAGTGGAGAAGTATTTTCTTTGTCATATTAGTAATTATGATGGAATATATGGAGAATTTAAAAAATAACAATGTATTTAATCAAAATAATATACTACGTTAAAGTCATATAGAAAAATCTAAAATTTATAAAATTTAACTAAACATATGATTATGGTGAAATACATGAAATCATAGAAATATACTCTACAGAATATTTTTATACATAAAGCAGATGACCTGCAATAAAATTTAGGATAAAAGTCATTCAAAGGCATGGGTATTATCAATGAATAGCATTCCTGAAATCTGAGCCAGAAAAGCAACATAATTACATATAATTGGAAGGAAGTTTCAGTCCAACTCTTCATTTCCACTCAGGTCATGATTTTGAGGTCCTGGGATGGAGAAGCTTGGCAGAGTCTGCTTAAGATCTTGATATTCGCCCCCTCCCCCACCTTTTTTTTTAACACTCCTCACTTACTGAAAACCCTGCCACATAATCGTTTGCTTTGAACATGAATTAACATTTTCTTTTATGCCATTTGTGTTTGTGCATGTATGAGTGTGTGGGGGGGTGTATGTGATATTTTGAAATTAACCTTATTTTTTCTGTTTACAAAAACAGGTCTGCTTTATTTCTGCACTTATCTAGATTGGTAACATAACATATGTTTAGCAGAATCCTGTTTTCCTTCCTGTAGACCTCTTTCCTAGTGTCCTGTCTTCCACCTCTAATTTGACCTATTTACTCTTAAGAACTGCACTAAAACTATTGCTCTGGTATTACCCCCTGCATGGTTTCCCACATGGGAGTGACTATTTCTGGTTCTCATATCTTTTCTCTTCACTTCTTTGACTTATTTCAATTTTTGTGGACTTTAATATAATCCATATGCAGTCCATTTTCATCTCAAAGTTTGAAGAGTTGTTGCATGATTTTCTGGCATCCGGACTTGCAGATAACAAGACTTGTGCCAACATGACATGCATTTCTTTGTAAATGACATGAATCACTTGGGTTCTCTTTGTTCTTGTAGACATGAGACTCCATAAGTGAGTAATTACTATGTGTCAGATTATTTGATACAGTACGCAGTGGACCCTTTTTCTTAGAAAGCTATTCTCCAAATGTTCTTGGAAACTTTATTATTTGATTGATAATCTCTTTTCTTACAGGTTCTTAGATTGTTATTTTCAGCTATTGTATCTTTTTTATCTGTTACCATTTCTCATATATTTTCCTTACTTGTATCTTTGCTCCTAATTTTAAGAGAATTGTCTTGTAGATAGTTTCTTTTTTTTATAAACATATATTTTTATCCCCAGGGATACAGGTCTGTGAATCACCAGGTTTACACACTTCACAGCACTCACCAAAGCACATACCCTCCCCAATGTCCATAATCCCAGCCCCTTCTCCCAAACCCCCTCCCCCCAGCAACCCTAAGTTTGTTTTGTGAGATTAAGAGTCACTTATGGTTTGTCTCCCTCCCAATCCCATCTTGTTTCATTTATTCTTCTCCTACCCACTTAAGCCCCCATGTTGCATCATCACTTTTGTAGATAGTTTCTTATACTTCTTTTGAATCTTTGGTTTCCTTGTCAATCATAATTTTTACTTGCATCAACTCTATATTTGTCCTATTGCTTATTTCTGCATAATATCCTTTTAATCCTATACTTCTATAATTCTTACACTACTGTATTACTATATACTGAAGAGTATATAGTAAACCTCTTGTATATGCATTGATCTCTAAGGAAGTATTTTTATGTATTTTCACCTATAAATTAAATTATATTTCTTCCCACATCTTTAATCATTTTTTTTTTAAATTGTGTTTTATCTTATCTATATAGCTCTTGTCACTTTTTATACTAAAAACTATCAGCTTGGTTGTCCAATGTGTGTTTCTTCTGCCTTAGTCTATATAAATCTGTACCTCTGGGAACTATATTGGCATATATATTTGGGCATATATTTAGATGAAGCTGCATGTTGCATGCTTGCTTGAAAACTAGTGCGACCTGCCCCACAGGTGGTATTTCATAAATAAATGCTTGCCCTGGATGATTACCGAAACTATAAAAAATTTGCTTTCCCCGAAGAGTGTACAATTTCTTCAGAGAATTACTCTATATCTTTTTAATTTCTACACTTGATGTTGTATCTTTACATTTAAATCTTGCAATCAACTGTCCCTGCCAACTTCCTGCCAGACCTCTGCCAGCATTTCAACTGGGACCCTGACACCATATTCTCTTTTAGTTACCAAAGCTACAGCTGCTTCTATTCTGCTTACATTTAAACAATATTTGTCAATAATTCAGATTCAAGAATATAGTTAAATGGATTCATTTAATGTTGAAGGTTCATTCTCAAATCATTATAACCTTTTTACTGTTAGGCTGTTTTTCCTTTCTTTATTTGGCATTGTTACTTAGTAGAAACACTGGGTATGGACACTTACATGATCTTTTTATTCAGTGATTGAATTATATTGGATTCCAGTATATCAAATAGGATTTTTGTCAAGACTAAATAAAATTAATGCCATCTCTTTCAACATTAGTTCTAAACTGTTTTAGAGCTATTCAATTGACTTGAATTCAATTCTGAATTATCTTTAATTATCTTTTATAACCTGACTCTTTGGGGCTAAAGAGTAAAAGCTTATATGAAAACCTAATCTAAGAAACTCTACTGAAGTCTTTGATAATGCATGGTGGTATATCTGTTATAAACTATATAGTTAAGAGTAAAAAATAATATCAAACAAAGCAACAAGAGCAAAACTTTTATAGGTTAGTAAAAAAGACATGTCCTTCTAAAGGAACAATCCATTTTAGCAAGTATTTGTTTAACTGTTATATATTAGACATACATATATATGTACTTTTTTTTAAAACAAGCTCACTAAAAATTTATTTGTAATAAAGTAGATTGGCTATACCTAGCTACATAATAAATAATGTTTTCATTCTCATAGCATATTTTATATTTATTATTTTTGTTTTGGGTATTAAATAAATATTTTTCATCTTTTGATTTATTGTGATTTCTGGTAAAGTGAATTTCTATGTTTTATTGTGTAATATATGGCAGCATTTTTTAATGAATAAAATTAGCCAACTTCTTTTTATTTTTTTTAAAGATTTAATTTGAGAGAAAGTGTGCATTAGCAGGAGGGATGGCCAGACAGGGAGGGAGAAGCAGACTCCCCACTGAGCAGGGAGCCTAATGACAATAAAGGGCTCCATCCCAGGACCCTGAGGTCATGACCTGAGTAGAAGTCAGACACTTAACCAACTGAACCACCCAGTGGCCCCAGCTTTGAACTTTTTAATACTTCTTGGCTTTTATATTTTTATAGCCTATCATAATATTTTTACCAAAAAAAAAAAAAAATCACTTCCCCCCATTTGCCATTGAAAAATGATGACTATAATCAGATTAAGTTCAGAAATTCTTATATTAAACTTTTATAAAAAAAAAAAAATACTGGGGCTCCTGGGTGGCTCAGTGGGTTAAGCCTCTGCCTTTGGTTCAGGTCGTGATCTCAGAGTCCTGGGATTGAGCCCCATATGGGGAATCTCTCTCTCTCTTTCTGGCAAATAAATAAGTAAAATCTTTTAAAAAAGGAAAAAAATCACTTCTAACCATTTTTCAAAAATAAAATAAAATAAAATAAAATAAAAGTTCACCTGTGACCATGAAGAATCAATGTGAAGACATTTTAAAGACATTGCTGTCCTTCTCAATCCACAATTATCTTTTAACATATTTTTTGGAAATACATTTAATTGTTCTAAAATATCATCCCTTATAATCTACATCATACATTGGAAAAGAATGCTCATGAAATAAATGCATTATGTAAATGAAAGCTTCAAGAGAATTAAATAAACAATATTTTAGAGCTCATGTAATTAAGCTCATTGTTTTATTTAAACTCATTGCATTTTCAGGGTGGCATATTAAGAAGTGATAGAAAGTCAGTGTTTTCCTTCATAAAACAAAATGCCAGGAATTTTAGTTTTTCTTGACTAGATTAGATTTGGATACAATATATTGTCATTCATAAGAAAGAAATACATATTCACACAGTGTAAGTTCTATTTTTAAAAATCTACTTAATTGGTTGTATAACTTCCACTGCAATTTACTTTTTATCATAGAAATGTAAACATCAGTACTTTCAAAAAATTATTATTATATCCAATTAGCTTACATATAGTACATCATTAGTTTTGGATGTTAAACTTCAATACTTTCAAAACAATTCTCCCAAATATGAGTCTGAACTCTTTTTCTTAATCAATGTGGTGGTTACAGACTAGCTCCATATAGTAAGCATACACTGAAGGCTGGGGCTATTCAAATATCTCCCTAAATTAAGGAATGCAAAGATCTTTCCCTTTGTCACTAATTTTTATCTTCAGCTTCCTTAATTGCTATATCTATTGTATTTCTTAACTTGTACAACTTATGTTTGTGGTACAAATCTAAAAAAAAATGAACTACTATAACTGATGTCACAACTCACACATTTTTTATTTTTATTTTTATTTTTTTTAATTTTTTTTAAACTCACACATTTTTTAACTGACATATGCTGAAAGGATGACAAGCTGAAGAATATAATCTGTGCAGCGACATGACTTTTATTGGCACATAACATCTATCTTCCAACTGTAACAAACACTTTGCTTACCCAACATTCTGGCTGACACTTCTGAAAGGTCATAGGACATATTTACATAGTGTTATAAAATCACAGTTCACACAGCTGGAAAGTTTCTGCTGGTAGTAGGCTTCATTATTTCCATGTGCTATAAATTTTATGTGTATTTTTATAAGGGTTTCAAAGTGTTCTATGATACTACATCTTAGAGGACACCCAATTTTTAAATCTTTACCTTTATTCTTAGATCTTTACCTGATTTTGCCCTTGACATTCTAGAGAGAGTCAAATAACTGTAAGAATATCTCTTTTTCCTTTTTATTTATTTATTTATTTATTTTAAAGTTTTTATCTATTTATTTGACAGACAGAGATCACAAGTAGGCAGAGAGGCAGGCAGAGAGGAGGAAGCAGGCTCCCTGCCTAGCAGAAAGCCTGATACGGGGCTCGATCCCAGGACCCTGGAATCATGACCTGAGCCGAAGGCAGAGGCTTTAACCCACTGAGCCACCCAGGCGCCCCTCTCCTTTTCCTTTTTAAATACAATTCTAGTCACTTGGTCATCCCCCCCCCCCCTTGTTCATTTTCAATCTAAAGATCCAGGCTATATCTCCGTTCTTACAATGCTGGTATACTGTGTGCATGCACATGTGTAATACTCCTGCTCTATTTTTCCCTCTTTTGCAGGATTCTTTTTATATATTTGCTCTTATTTATTGCTTTTATATATGCTTCTTTTCTCTTCCATTTTCTGGGATTATTTTCCTCCACCACATTTGAAAACATTTCAGAATTTTTATCTACCAGTCATTCCATGGAATTTTTATTTTGACCAGTCATGTATCTAATATTTAGGACTTTTTAATTTTTAGCTGCTTACATGCCGTATTTATTATTTAACTGTGGTAAGTGCTCAATATTTTTTACTAAAATTAATTAAAAGTGTGATTTTGATTTAACTTTCTTTTTTCTTCTGACTTACCTCTATGCCCTCATCCTGGTTATCTTGTGTGTTTCCAACCCCACACACAAGGTACATGAAGGCCCTACCTCATTCACATTTCTACTGCTCTTATGTTCTCCCAATTCTACTCTCCTTCTCTCTTCCAGAATTGTTAATCTCCTGTTTCATGCCTGTCTTTTTTTATTTTTCAAATCTTTTATTTTTTGCATTTTGTAGTGTTAGTTTCTCATAAAAGGTAAGGTGAACACATGTGACTTTTGAGTGCCATGTTAATCCAAATGTTTAGATTTTATATAGAAAATATATGTGACAATATAATCCTAGCATATTTTTTAAATTGAACCCTACATAATTAATGGAAAATGAATATAGTTTATGTAAGTATATCTTAAATATCATTTAGTCTATAAAATAAAATTATTTAAATCTTTTAGAAGATCTCAAATATGGTGGACAATAAGCTGTAAATACACAATAGTGTTTAGTAGTAACAATAAAAATAAAATATGCATTAATAAGAAGTAAGTTTTTTGTTTGATTGCTATGATCAATTTTGTACCGTTAAAATATGTATTGTTTTATAAGTTGAATTGTGTCTCCCCCACATTATTTTTTTTTAAGATTTTATTTATTCATTTGACAGATAGAGATCACAAGTAGGCAGAGAGGCAGGCAGAGAGAGAGGAGGAAGCAGGATCCTGACTGAGCAGAGAGCCCGATGTGGGGCTCAATCCCAGGATGCTGTGATCATGACCCGAGCTGAAGGCAGAGAGGCTTTAACCCACTGAGCCACCCAGGTGCCCCTCTCCCCAACTTTCTTATGTTGACTTACTAACCCCCAGTATCTTAAAATATGACCTTATGTGGAAATAGGATCACTGCAGATGTGATTAGTTAGGATGAGGCCTCTTGAGTAGTCTCTAATTCAGTATGACTGACATCCTTATAAAAACAAGAAACCAGAACACAGACACACACAGAGAAAATGCCATGAGAAGACTGCAGTTACACTGCCACAAGCCAAGGAGCTACCAGAAGTTAGGAAAGATATCTGAAAAGATCCTTCCTTAGCATCTTCAAAAGGTGCATGTGTCTTCCCACACTTTGATTTTAGACTTCTGGCCTCCAAACTGTGAGAAGATACATTTCTATCATCCTAAGACACCCAGTTGAGATATTTAGAGCAGCCCTAGGAAACTAATACATCTTATCTTCATGAAATATTGTCTTTGGGCCTGTTAATTTGTATTTGCTAGATTTTGTCTCATTGCTGTTAGGATAAATATAAAAATAATATTGATACATGCAAAGCTGTATATGATCTGGCATCTGCCATCCATTCAGCTTTGTTCTATAATCTTACATGATTTAAGTCCTTGCTGTCTGCTCCAGCCACACTGGTCACTGGAATACTACTTACATTCTCTTACATTCTCTTCTCGTCAGTGACAGCAACATCTTTCTGTTGAATGGGCCATTTTCTCTCCAATAAGTGTCCTTTCAAATGTTGTTTTTATCTGCTTAGAAACACAGATCACTATTACTTATCTATTTATTTATTGGCTTGCTTCTTGGTCAATATCTGTAAACTTTTGGAAAGCAGATCTGTGTCTGTGTTCACTCATCATTGCATTTCACTGGCAAATGCATAAATAGATGGACCACAGAGAAGCACTGCTAATTTTAATAGTTGTAGCCGAGATGGTAAGTGTAGATGTAACAAAATTATTTCCGTTTGGCTACACAGGCTTTGAATATTCTTTATTTATATGTGAAAATAAGCATGCGCTAGCTACAAAGAAGTAACTCCTACCACTCTTCTGACTCTCACTGTTTCAATACATACCCTCTTTCAATCCTAAGAACAGGATGAGATATGTATAACATCTTCCCTTCTTTTATAATGAAGAAGCGGAGCATTATTTAAGTTAATTAACTACCATGATCATCACTGCTAGCTATCCTATGACAATAATGTGTCATGAGCTACAATTTAAGTAAATTTCAAAGGCATTGTAGTCACAGACGGCAGGAGAAGTTTCAGGTGTTAATGTTTGAATAATGTTTGAGGAAAGACATAATTTTCCAAGAAGAGAGTCAAGGGCGAGAGGAGACATAACTGAAAGCAGGAGCAGAATGAATGTTCAAAGCTTCCCTTCCATCATCCCTATAGGTGAACTTCCAGTTTCTCATTTCAGTGATTGCTCGATATAGGGTCATGTTTATATTAACGAATGAACAACTGAAAAGTGCTGTAATGAATTGCCCACATTCTTAAATTAAACAGAGCATCTCTTAGGAGGATCTGCTAGCCCATTAAATTATTCTCTCCCTGAAATTTTACTTCCTTTGTAATGGAGAGCGAGCACATGCACTTGCCTGCAGAGAAGAGAAGGGGAGAGGAGCAGAGGATGGAGAGGGACAAGCAGACTCTGTGCTGAACTCCGAGCCAACGTGGGGCTCAGTCTTATGACCCTGGGATCATGACCTGAGCTGAAACCAAGAGTCGATAACTGAACCAACTGAGCCACCCAGACAATCCATTCTTTCAAGTTCCTTTTTGGTCTAGCAATTTTTTGGGATGGCCATTTTTCTCACACTTTGTTGTCACATATGCTTCCTTTGGGGCTTTGATAATACCAGCAGATATATTTCTGGGGTCATGTAAGATCAAAACAGAATGAAGATGGGATATATTTTTGAGGAGATGGATAGAAGGTTATCAGAAATGCCTAATATTTGATCCCTCCCAGTATTTAAACTTCAATATCCAGGAACCTGGTATTTGCAAACAGAGAAGCCTAAGGCGATAGAAGATTCAAGCAGTGCTGCAGTTATCCACCACAGAAGAGCAAAACTCAACCAAGTTTTTAGCAATCTCAGAGTTCCGGCTATCCTGGAAATGGTTCTTGCTCTAGCAATGACATCACCATTAACAGCAGCAACAATAGATACTAACATTTTTTCTGTGCTTACTATATGCTAGACCATGTTTAAGGTTTTTCATATGTACAAACTGGTTTAATTCAAATCCTATTTCCCTGTTTACTTACAGATAGATGATACAGACCTAAACTGGTCTGATTCCTGCAGCAAATTCCTTAGTGAAATTTAAAACTCTCAAATTTTTTACTATAGAATTGCTCTAAACCACCAGCAAGAAAGGTTTCCATGAGTTTAGATTGATAAGTAGCAAAATTGTATTAATTACATCAACAACACAAATTGTGGGCTACCAGTCTGATCTCCTGCCACTGGGAGATCCCTCAGACTGCTGCTTGGGGCTCTGCCTCAACTGACTCAATAAGCCCTCTGAGGCCTTGCTTCTAGACCACTACCTTTTTGTGTAACTTCAGCCTGTCTGACTCCAGCCTGATGCAGTAATAATGCCTACAAATTCTAACCCAATAAATAAAGTGATAAATCATGTGTTCACACCTAAATAAAGAAATATATAAAGAGGGAGAAAAAGAGTTAAGCATTTAGATTTGAACTACACTTAATGGACAGAAATGATGGAATGATGCAGATTTTTAAAAACGGTCTTTTACCAATCATATTAATCATTGTTTCAGGTAAGATTCAATAACTGATGCTCAGATCCACTGATAAAAAGTTGATGAGAGACATATATATACATATATATAATACATACATAAATTAAAAATGACAAAAATTTTAAATCTAGGTAAAAAGTATAAGGAAATTATTTTACTATTCTTGCAACTGCATTATGTTAAGTGTGTAAAAAGTTATAAAAAAGGGAAACTTCTTAACACTCATGACCTCAATTTTATTTGGTACAAAATGGGATTTATAATTTTGATTAAAAATATACTAAGTAACATACTACATAACTGAACCATTATACAGTATAAATTCCTAATTTATAAATCAGTTTTCACCTCTTCCTTAAAGATGTCAATATGGTAGAAATATATTTTAATCAAGTCATAAACAACACATCATTTTATTTCTGCAGTGGATGCTATTACTAACTTCTAACAAAGTTTCTCTGCTTAAAAGTGAAGGTTATCAGAAACACTTTTCTAAAATGACAGAAGATGAAGGTGCCTGGGTGGCTCAGTGGGTTGAGTCTTTGCCTTCGGCTCAGGTCATGTTCTCAGGGTCCTGGGATCAAGCCATGCATTGGGCTCTCTGCTTGGCAGAGAGCCTGCTTCCCCCCTCCACTGCTTGCCTCTCTGCCTACTTGTGATCTTTGTCTGTCAAATAAATAAATAAAATCTTAAAAATAATAAAATAAAATAATAAAATAAATGACAGAAGATGTATGCCATGAAAGTAAGAACTTTCAGTTTCTGGAAGCTGACAGATGTGGCTTCAGATTCCACTCTGTGAAACTGGAAAAGTTATGTAGGTTCTCTAATTTTTGAAAGATAATTACTAATATTACAATATGGAGTTACTATATGGAGTTGTCATGGAGTCCAAAGGAGAAAATTCAAGAAAATACTTAGCACAGTGTCTGTACCAAATTAGTTTTTTTAATACATGCTGGCTATTATAATTCAAAAGGATTACATATAATAAATAGATTTAGGCACTATTTCTCTTGAAACCACTACATATGAAACCCTTCCATAGATATGAAATCTTAACCAATTCACCATCTAAAACTAAGTTGGTGATTTATTTTGTTCACACATTAAAGAGAATAACTATATTTCTTCTTAAATACCTTTCTTGTAGAAAAAAAATAAGCAAAACTATATCTAAAGTAAGTTTTTCAAACTGACACTTCAAATGATTTCTACTGCTTTTCATTTCTACTTTCATTAGATATGCTCTGAAAATATTTCACTGCCTGAAGAACTACTTGATAGTTTATGAATGCTTTTTTATATTATTTGAAGGACAGAGATATATTGTTCAATTGAAAATGCCAAATACTGTTTATATTTCTTTTACTTGCCATTCTGTAATTTATTAAATATGCATTTTAAAATATTTTTATTGTTAGCTATTAAACTTTACTCTGGAAGCTCAAATGCTTTATTTTATTATTGTTTCACTTTTTCTAAATAAAGTCAGTATTGGAAGAAGAGCAGAGAAAATCAGTTTTCTTCTGAAGTTTTCAGGTTCACGTGATTGGACCGTTTCTCTGTCTTTGGACACAACACACTTTGATGAACATTGACTTCAAGAGTTTTAGAACAAAAATAATTTTTAATAAAAAATAAAGACATTATTTATTCCATGTCTGGAATAAAGACATTATTTTAGAAATATCAAAATTATACAAAATGAAGAGAATAATCATAGAGGTGTAATTATGAAGTTAGAAGTTATGAAACTAACAGACTGCCATTGTTCTTAATTTTGTTGACTTAATTCTTTAATTCTAATTGTAGGAAGCAGAAAATACTATTTCAAGCAGTTTAAAAAATGAAGGTACTATCTAAATCTGTTACCATTCTTTTGATAATAATTAACATATCTTTTTTGTTTTAATTATTTCACTGTCACTATTAGTGACATGCAATATTTGAAAATATGCAAATCCAGATTTAAATGAAGTTACATGTTATACTAGAAAACTAAGTTTTCTATTTTTTTATGTTATTTATTTATGTTAAAGGGTGAGAGAGAGAGAAAGCAAGAGAGTGGGGGAGGGTCAGAGGGAGAAGCAGACTACCTACCCATGGGGCTGTACAGAGAGCCCCATGAGGGACTTGATCCAGGGACTCCAGGATCATGACCTGAGCCGAAGGCAGACATCCAACACACTGACACCAAACAGACTGACCACCCAGGCACCGCTTTGCTTTGCTTTGCTTCTCTTCTCTTTTCTTTTCTTTTTTTCTTTTCTTTCTTTTCCTTTCCTTTTCTTTTCTTTTCTCTTTGTCTTTTCTTTTCTTTCCCTCCCTTCCTTTATTTCTTCCTTCCTTCTTTCTTTTTTTTCCTTTCTTTTTCTCTTTCTTTCATAAAATGTATATTCCCTGAAAAAAAAAAAAAAGGAATTATCTTATAGCCTCTTCCAAGGATTTCTAATTTTCTCTTGAGTATAGCTGTAACAACACAGATACCTTGATATCAATATCAAGATAACTTATAGTAACTCATCAATTTAACAAAATATCACTGGGCCATTTAATAAAGGCTCCAGTGTGTGTGACTTAACACCTATTTGCCTATGAAGCATAGTCTGAGTTTGAACAACTGGTTACGGTTTCAAGTCTGCAGTTTTCCACTTCTTTGATTTTTATAGATCTGCAGAGCCGTCTTTCTCCTAGAGAATTAGCCATTGAATTCATTTGAGCCAGCCTGTGCCCTGAGAAATGTATTTTTAGCCCTGAGCATATCAATAATTTAAAATAAAAGGGTGAAGTTGTATTAACAATTAAGCTCTTAAAACGTGCCTTTTAATTAGAAAAAGATGTTAAAATAGGGCAACACTTTAAAGTAGCAAAATGAAACCCATTTGTAACATATTGGCAATTAAACTTATTCCTTTTTTATTATTCCTTAGACACCCTGTGTTGCACTTATAAGGCAATCCTAATTCTTTACTGCTAGTTTTGAATCACAAGTTTAAGCTGACAGTTACTAGGTTTCTTACTCCAGGTTTTTAAGTTCTTATGTGCTGCCTTGAATTACTGAAAAGCTATTTTCTTCTTTAGGTCTTATGTATTTCTTTATTTTTTTTTAAATTGATTTGTAACAACCCATTTTCTAAATTGTACCAAGTATGCTCAAAATATAATGGGGTATTAAGTAAATTTTATATTTGGAAGTCTGATGTTCTTAATGAGGATCTGAGAATTTTTATACATTATATTTAATACACTAAAATGAATAAGACCTTTTCTAGGTCTAAACATTGCTAACAAAATGATGATTTTTAACACTCACTTGAGGTTCATTTTCGTATATTTAAGTACAATTTAATTGTACTACTATTGGCAGCACTGAGAAGTGAGTTGTGGCCATAATATATTACTCTTCTTCCAACAACAACAAAAAAATTTCTGCAAGGGAAAACTCTTTAGTTAAGATTGTATTTTTAGGGCACTTGGGTGGTTCAGTGGATTAAAGCCTCTGCCTTTGGCTCAGGTCATGATCCTAGGGTCCTAGGATCGAGCCCCACATCGGGCTCTCTGCTCCACGGGAAGCCTGCTTCTCCTCTCTGCCTATTTCTCTGCCTACTTGTGATCTCCATCTGTCAAATAAATAAATAAAATCTTTTTAAAAATTGTGTTTGTAGAAAACATATCAACATCAATACTTTCATTTCAAAAAGGTGAGATCTGTATTTTTTTATTGTTATGTTAGTTACTGTATCATCGTTAGTTTTCGATGTAGAGATTTGTATTTTAAACCACTTGAACCACTAATAAATATAGAAATATTATGTCAAAGCAGTATGGGGCTTTTATCTAGAACATCTATTCTATAAGAAAATACTTTCTGTGTTCAACAGAAAAAGGATTAGTCGATAAAGTGCACTGCCTGCAAGAGTAGCAGGAGTGAATATTTTGTAGGAGACCTAGTAGTCTTTCTCAATCACGTGAGCTAATACGGGTTAGAGTTCTGCTCCTCAATAACACAGTTTTCCTCACTATCCTGATATCTTTTTTAATTTATCACAAATATTCTTGAGGCTATTCATATTGAGGGGTTAATTACTATGGGACTAACAAATGTCAAGGATTTATAATACTATCCTTTCTTTATTTGACTAATATTTAATGGGATCAATTATGCCCCTAGCATTTAGTTACATTTGCATGCCCCTTTCTTTTGTTGTAGATTTACTCTCATACCTCTGGGCCTTCACATGTGCCATTCCTCTTGTCTGTAATGACCTTTTCTTATTCTTTACTTGGATTATTAATTTACTTTCTAGTTTTAGGCAAAATTTAACCTCAAGGAAGCCTTCTCAAACTCTCCACTGATGATACAAATGTTCATCTTCCCTGTTCACACATGATTCTTTACTATATCTTTAAATGTATTTACTATAATACAGTATGATTATTATTTTACTTACCTATCCTTTAGTCAGATTTTCTACAATTAAAAGTTTATGTAACAGTTAATGTTTTCATTGTTATTCATTTAAAAGAATTCACCCCATATTTCAGATAATTCTCAAAAGTACTCTTAGATTTAGTATTTTGCATGGTTCTCATTTCCATGTAGTTTAAGGGTGTTGCATTATTAAAATAGCTTCTACAATATTTCATTAAATTAATATTTCTTAAAGAAGTATGTGTACCATGCAACCATGTTGGGTACCAAGGGGGTCAGGAAAGCACATAAAGACTATGACAAGTGTCTCTTTCTGGACACGAGAAAGCAGCTGATGTTACAATAATTCTCTCACTGAGAAAAACTCTAAAAAATTACTCCCAGTACCTCCAGAAAAGTCACTCTTCATTACAAAGAGCAATCAAGTCAATCAAAAGGCTGAAGAGAGAGGAAGAATGATATAGTAGTTGGAGAGAACAGAGGCCTTCTGGGAAGCAGCAGCTAGCTTGGTGTTTCCTTTATTGCAACTAAATTGGAAAGACTGAGGGTGCCTGGGTGGCTCAGTGGGTTAAGCCTCTGCTTTTGCCTTGGGTCATAATCTCAGAGTCCTGGGATTGAGCCCCACATCAGGCTCTCTGCTCAGCAGGGAGCCTGCTCCCTCCTCTCTCTCTCTCTCTCTCTCTCTCTCTGCCTGCCCCTTTGCCTACTTGTGATATCTCTCTCTGTCAAATAAATAAACAAAATCTCTTAAAAATATAAATTGGAAAGACTGTGATTGAAGTTTAGACTTTGAAAGTGGTTATGAGTTGAGGAGCCAAGATCTCAGAGAGAAGAGAGTTAGAAATAACTGAGTTTAAACTAAGCATGAACATCCCCTGGAGATATCTGCTAACCCCCAAGTGGTATTTGTATACCAACAATCCATGCATCTGCACATATTATATATGCATCTATGTACATAAATTTAAACTGGAATTTAAGAGATGTTCTCCTTAAAAGTTTCTTAGGTCCTCCTTATTCTTTAAAATATAAAAATATTAATTTTGGATGCATTCTATCAAGTCAAAGATACACAATATAATCATTAAATATTTTTAAATGATTAAAATTATTATTTTTATTGAAGTATAATTAACATACAGAATTATAATAGTTTCAAATATACTATATAATGATTCAATAATTCTATCCATTACTTAGTACTCACCAAAATAAGCATATTCTTTGTCCCCATTATCTATTTCACCTATTCCCCCACCAATTTGCCCTCTGGTAACCACAAGTTCGTTCTCTGTACTTAAGAGTCCGTTTTTATCATTTGTTCCTTTTATCCTGATTGTTCATTTATTTTGTTTCTTAAATTCCACATATTAGTGTGTTATGCCTGTGTTTTCACGTCGGAGAGACCACCAAGGAGCCAAGCACCGATGGGATCACACCATCACATGAGGGTTTATTTGACAAGCTTAAGCTTGGGCCCAAGTATACCCGATGCAGTGGAGTAGGGATTTGGCCCCCAAACCAGATTATAGTCAGAGTTTTTAAAGGCAGAGTAGGGGTGGACTCGGCAGTGGGTGAAGACAAAGGTGATTATGGATGATGTAAGTCTCTAAGGAAGCAAGGTCTCCAGGACCTTAAGGGACTAGCTATTGTTGGGAGAAAGGTTATTTATCACCAGTAGTAAAAAACCTTCTGGTGAGACCCTTTAGATGTATATCAGTGGGCCATATGCTTGGGAATGATTCTCGACACTATCTTGGAGGTTTAGAGATAAAGTTTCCTAAAGTAGACTTACAGGATCCTGGTCAGACCTGTTGGGGTAGGGGGTTGGTCAGGGGTTAAATATTTATATTTATGTAGTATCATAGAACACTTTGAAACCCTTATAAAAATACACATAAAATTTATAGCACATGATTGTCCTTAGCAAAACCTCAAGATGAGGGCAGTTGAGTTCCCAGGGGAGAGCTACTCTGTCTGTTTCAAGGGCTTGTCAGTAGGTAAGGAATTTTAATAATTTTCTTCTGCCCCTGTTTCCCACATCAGCTAAACTTGAGGTGGGATGGCCTTCATTTTCTCGGCCTCCACATTGAAATCATATGGTATTTGTCTTTCTCTGACTCATTTTACTTAACATACCTTCTAGGTCCATCCATGTTGTTGCAGATGGCAGACCTCATTTTTTATTCTGGCTGAGTATTATTCCAGTGAGTGTATATGTGTATGTGTGTGTGCATATACACATATACACACACCACATCTTTATTCATTCATCTGTTGATGGATACTTGGCTTCCTCCCATATCTTATCTATTGCAGATAATGCTTCAGTAAATACAGAAGTGCACATTTCTTTTAAAATTATTGTTTTTATTTTCATTTTTGGGGGGCAAATATCCATTACTGGAATTACTGAATCATATCATAATTCTATTTTTAGTTTTTTTTTTAGATTTCATTTATTTGACAGGGACAGCAAGAGAGGAAACACAAGTAGAAGGAGTGGGAAAAGAAGAAGCAGGATTCTCACTGAGCAGGGAGCCCAATGCAGGGTTTGATCACAGGACCCCAAGATCATGACCTACACTGAAGGCAGATGCTCAGTGCCCACTAAGCCACTCAGGTGCTCCTATTTTTATTTTTTTCAAGCAACACCCATACTGTTTTCTACAGTTGTACCAATTTGCATTCCTACAAATAGTCAAATAGTGCATCGAGGATTCCTTTTATTCCATATCTTCATCAACACTTACTATTGTCTTTTTGATTCCAGCCACTCTGACAGGTGTGAGATGATATCTCATTGTGCTTTTGATTTGCATTTCCCTGATGATTACTGATGTTGAGCATCTTTTCATGTGTCTGTTTTCTTTGGAACAACTGTCTATTCAGGTCCTGTGGCCATTTTTAAATTATTTTTATATGTTCAATGTTTTAACTTTTTTAATTCAAATTCTGGTTACTTCACACATAGTGTAGTATTGGTTTCAGGAGTAGAAGTTAGTGATTTATCACTTACGTGCAACATCCAGCGCACATCACAAGTGTCCTGCCTGCCCATCACCCATCTAGCTCACCCTCCTACCCACCTCTTCTCCGGCAGCCAGCACTTTATTCCCTATAGCTAAGAGTCTCTATTGTGGATTGCCTCCCTCTTTTTTTTTTTTTTTTCTTTCCCCCATGTTCACGGTTTTGTTTCTTAAATTCCATATGTGATTGAAGTCATATGGTATTTGTCTGCCTCTGACTTATTTCACTTAGCATAATACACTCTAGCTCCATCTGCATCATTGTAAATGGCAAAATTTCATTCTCGTTCATTCTCTGCCCATTTTTAAATCAAATGGGCATTACTCTTTTTAACTGGATCTGACTAAAAAGTGATTAAAATTATAATCACGATAATCATAAAGGGATAAATAGAATAATATTAAGTATTTGATTCATCTAAAAGAAGATAAAGAGAAACAACAAAGAACAGCTAGAAAAACAGCAAAGAATATAGTAGTAGATTTAATCTGAAAATATGTATACCCTTAAGTTTAAATCAAAGAAATATTCCACTTAGAAGTATTAGAAAATAAACTATCATAAAATAAATTGTCATAAACGGCATACTGTAATTTTATAAAAGGAGTATACTACAGTATACTATTCACTGCTTATGAACTATGTATTTATAAGGATACACATCACTCAAAGTAAAAGAATAATAAATAGATCACACACACACACACACAAATGCTAGCATAGCTATATCAGTATTGCCTAAAACAAAATGTTAGACAAGACATGCTACTAGAAATAAAAATTATATTTTATGTATTTTTAATTTTTATTTATTATACCTTAAAACTATATTTTACTTATTGTATTCATAAAATGTGATAATTATGATAGAAGAACAAATCCCTAATTATACAGCAGATTTTAAAAAGTATGTCAGTAAACTATAAAACAGCCCATAGTATCAGTAAATAAATAAAGGACTTGGCACTATGATTGACAAGCTGTACTTTATTTTTATATATGAAGCATTATATGAGCAACAGAAGAACATTTTATTTTTAAATTCACACGGGCATTCACTAAAATAGGATATATACAATCCAAACTTAAACAATGATAGGCAATAAATCAAGTGTTAACAAAATTTTAAATAATAAAGTTTTTTAGAATGTGGTATCCCAAAACAGAATTAAATTCAAATTTAATATAGCTAAAACACCTACAGATGTAGAAGTTAAGGACTAGACTTACACATAAATAATGTAATGCAACTTGTAAGTTAAAGATTAAATCTAAATTTTAAAAAATTGGCTTGATATGAAATGAAAATATGACATGAAATTTGTAGATGTGTCAAAGCAACTGTTACAGGGAAATTTACAGTTAAAATGAATTTTCCAGAAATAAGGAGAGGCTAAAAATCCATATCCTACATCAAAAAGAATACATTAAAAATGAAAACACAAGCAATGAGTTAGAAATTGTTCATATAAAGGAGTAACCTAACAGAGCTAAAATTTGGCTTTCTGAAAAAGTTAATAAAATGCCCATATCTCTAGAAAGATTGATAAAAAATTAAATAGAAGCTACAATTTATAGCATATCAGAATGAAAATAAATGAATTCTTTTGGTTAGATCTTAAGATATCAGAGGATAGCAATTTTATGCCAATAAGTTTTTAAATTATATGAAATTTTAGATGAATTTCTTGAGAAACACAGATTATCAAACTAATTCTATAAGAATTAGAAATAAAACAGTTGTATATTTAAGAAATAGTTTCATCAATAATCTATACCTTTGCCTAAAATGTTTCTTTAGAGAATTTTTAAAATATTTTAAAGAAGCATTAATACCAATTTCTTAGAGACTCTTACAGAATAGAAAAAAAGGAACATTTCCAAGACATTCTATGTCTATTATATTCATGTCATTAATATAAACTTTACAAATACAGTACAAGAAAGGAAACTATGAAGCTATCATATTACGAATACTATAACCTTGCAAAGAAGGGAAGTGCAAGAAAGGAAACTTACAGGAAAGGAAAGGAAATTTCTGGCATAAATATAGATTCAAATATTTGAAGCAAAATTAACAAATTGAATTCAGCAATACATAACTAGATAATATATATTGGCTAAGTTTACTTTACTGCTGACTCAAATTAATGTTAAAAGATAAATCAAAATTTCATTCATAATTATCAAAACTTAGAAGAAATCAAGATGTAGGTGAATAGATAAGCTATGGTACATCCAGACAATGCAATAAGGGATTATTATTCAGTAATAAAAATAAATGCACTGTCAGGATGTGTGGGTGGTTCAGTTGGTTAAGAGAGTCTACCTTTAGCTCAGGTCATGATCTAGGTCCTGGGATCTAGCCCCACTTCCTGGCTCCCCGCTTAGCAGAGAGCCTGCTTCTCCTTCACTCTCTGCTCCCCCTGCTTGCGCTCACTCCCTCTCTCTGTCAATTAAATAAATAAAATCTTAAAAAAAGAAAAGAAATGTACTGTCAAGTCATGAAAAGATATGGAGGGATCTTCAATGTTTATTACTAAGTGAAAGAAACTAATCAGAAAAGGCTACATCCTATATGATTCTCACTATATGACATCCTGAAAAAGGCAAAACTGTAAAGACAATAAAAAGATCAGTGGCAGCCAGGATGTGGGGAAAGGAAGGAATGAAAAGACCAAAGGACTTTTAGGACAACGAAACCACTCCGTTATCATACTAGAATGATGGATACATGCCATCATATTTTTGTCAAAACCCATGAAGTCTATAACAAGGAGTGAACTCAAATGTAAACTATGAGCTTTAGGTGTTAATGATGTATCAGTGTTATTTCATATTTGTAACAAAAGAACCACTGTGATATGGGATATTGATAGTGGGACTGTGCATGTGTGAACACAGTTAAGTATAAGGGAATTCTCTGTACTTTCCCATCCATTTTGTGTGAATCTAAGAATCACATACCTCTCATGAAATCAACAAAGCACATTCAAGATTTCCACACACACACAAAAAACCCCACAACAATACCTAAAGAAAACTTTAAAAAAATAAAGGGATAGATCATACACGTAGACTCCAGAATACTTTATGTTGATTCCCTAAATTAATTTGTAGATTTAAGTCAGTACTGATTTAAATTAATTACAGCAGTGTGTGAATGACAGACTGATTATAAATTGTATATGAAAATATAATGGCCAGAAGTAGAAAAGATATTCTTAAAGAGGTACAAATTTGGTGGACTTGCATTATCAAATAGAAAAACTTACTTCTCACCATTATTCACAATTTATTTTCTTATAACTCTGACGATGTACTTTTTTATGTACAGTTTTTGGAGCATTTTGAAAAGTCAAAGGCGTAATTGGTCAAAAAGCGAAGGGAATGTTTGTCATCTTTTTTCTACCAAAAACCAAAACATGTCCCTTCCATTGTCTCTTAGGAATTCTAGAAATTCTACTCCTAAATCCCTCTTTTTAAGATTTTTATTAATATTATTAGATTTTCCTAAGCGTAACACTTCCCACTGTTCTCAGTCATCTCTCTTTCTCTTATCCACAGAGAGAAAATCAGGGGCCATTTTAAGTGTGGATAGTAAGAATCCTTTCAACTTAACCTCTGATTTTGTGACTTATCATAAATCATGTGAGACATATTTTTATAAACGGTGGGCAGGGTACACCAGCAAAATGATGATGGCATCCAGCTTCTAAACGGATAAGGCTCTGTGTACCAGATCCTTCATTTTCTGATCCCACCCCGAGGTCAACCTGTTTTCGGTATGCCAACTCAAGTGCATGGTAGACATTTTTCTGGTTTCTGCCACAGGTTCTTTACTGAAACCATAGACAAGTGAGTTAATGTGCCTCCCCTCTTCTAATAAGAACAATTTGAAAGGCTGGGACCCCAGTGATAAATGTCCCAGACAGCCTTCCTTTGAACAGACAATTCTGGGAGGCAACTACAGTTAGATGTCCTGGACGAACCGGGTCCTTGACAACCGGCATGAGAAGTCCGTTGCAGACCTCCACCTCCTCTCCTGCCTCTCTCAGACTGTTCCTTCCCGCACTCCTTTTCACCTTCGCCGCCCATCCTGCCTATATCCTCATCCTGTTTCACACTGTGCTTTTGAGGTAACATAAAATAAATCTATGCTTCGGAACAAAGCAAGAAGAAGCAGCCTTTGATTTAATATGTAAAAGGCAGAGAGAAGTTTAAAATCACTCAGAGGTTTGTATTTCAGGATAGCACAGAGATAATTATGGCATTAGAGCAGGAATGGAGGCATGCCCATCCCTTTTCTTTCAAACATTAATGAAAATATAGGTCATACTGTTTGCCATTTTGCAGATAATGAAATGCAAGCTGGAGAGTAGAATCTGCTCAGAGATGGATGTAGAACTGAGAAATCCTTAATCCTTGTCTGGTCTGACAGAAATACCTCTCTTCTGTGAACCACTTTGTTTAAACCTCTGATGAATGCTCTCGTTTAATTGGAAGATAAAACAATAATTTTACGACAGAACTCTTAATGTTTTGGTGCCATTTACAATAAATGTCACAATCTGAAACTCACTGTGATTTGTATGCAGCCCTCAAGTTTTATTTTTGAATAAGTTCCTTCCATTTATTTATCTCTTTTCTTCCCTTACAACATTACCGTGTAGTTTAAGTGCATAGACCAATGAGTTTAAAAATAAAATCTTCTTAGTGAAAAAATGAAAATTTTTCATAATGTACTTTTCAATATATTACTGTCACAAGTCCTTATTTATGTGATACTTTTGTTTTATTCCTATTGCATAAAGCAGAAAATATATAGAAATCAATGGACCATCATTTATATTTTCCTCCAAATTACAATATTTAGAGAGCCTTAGAAAATTTTATGGTACTGCCTACCTAATGTAATGCGCTCATAGTAATCTTTTTATTACATTGTTGCTTAAGCTACCATTGCTTTAGGTTTTAACAGTCATATTATTTAATCAATGCCATCAAACTCTGGTGTTGAGAGTATAACTGTACTTCTTCATAAACTGGTAGGTCGTAGTGCTGTGTTAAGTAAAACAAAGAACAATTTATGTCTGTTGTTACCACATATTTTTACTGCTCATTTGCTCTTAAAGTCTTTTCTGTTAAATCAATGGCAGGAGAGTATTTCATACTAATTTTTGTTTTCAGTTTCTACTTTAAATTACATTAATGACATCTCCTGGTTTCCCTAACTGAGTCTCCTGAAATGGAAATCTGACAACTAAGTGTAATATATATAGTTCATTCAGTTTGAAAATAAAGGGAATATCTGTATATTTATAGTAGTACAATAATGGATTCATCCTGATAATTGCTAAGGTGTTTTGAGCCAAAAGTATTTAAAATATTTGGAAAGGTTGAAAACCTACTTGTATAAATATTCATTTTTTAGGAAACAAATATGGGGAAATTGTGAAATAAAATGAGTCTTGGCTATAAGTGCAAAGTAAATCTGATGAGCAAAGGTTTCTGTAGTTGAGCAATTTCCTCCTGCAAGGCAAAGGTAACTGTTTCAGGAGAGCAGAGCATTACGTACAAAGGTAGAAAAGGTGATTAACTAAATTACCCGCTGTCCTGGAGAAATTAATTTGCTTCACTAGGAAAGCTATTTATTCTCAGAGTATTTTATTGATTGAGATTCATGATAGGGTCGAATGCATATCTTCCTGTTCATGAGTCAACCCTACATTAAAGTATTTATGAAGGATAAAAGTAAATTCATTATCATTTATTTTTCAAGTTTTTCTGAAGGTAGAAAGTAGATTAAATTGAGAACATGGAAGAGTTTAGGCTTCAGATAGAAAATATTACATCCCTGTTAATATCTAAATGTGTAATTTAATCAAAATCTTTATTCAGTTTAATGACATTTCCAATTTTTTGTACTTCAGTGACTGACACTGAAAATAAACAGGCAATATCTGTGTCTTCATAACCACAAATAACAAAGCTTGTAGTTCTATTATCATCATTATTTTTGTTATTATTATATAACATACTGAACTGTGTGTGTGTGTGTGTGTGGTATCTATTTAAAAATGAGAAATAACTAAATATTGAGATGGGTCTAGTCGGGGTGATACATCCATGTGGACTGCAGTCACTATCCATACCAACACGGGCATCCCCTGGATGGAAACAGAACAAACCATGACAGCCAGTGTATTGAACTAGTGGTCTGGCTAGTGATCATTAAGGAGCCCTGCCATAAACCCTTTGCCATGACAGTTTGACTGTTCTAAAAGGATTAACCTTATGCTTTGGACCAAGGGAAGCCAAGGGGTGGATGATCACAACTAAGCCGGACTATGTGGAAAGACATTTGAGTTGACTTGCAAGAGCCTGAAGCAATCCTCACTGTTTCTCAAGTCCTAGCTCATAAGATGCTGCCACCCCTTGGCACTCAGGAAGCAGATGCCCTAGCCCAGGTGTAAGCCTGGGCAATCAACAAGTCAGTACGCAGAGCAGCCTGAGTGCTTAGAAAGAGCTGGCACCTTAGCACCTGGTGGGGATGGCGTATTGCCAAGAATGCTGGATTCCCCTTGAAATACACTGACTTGGTTAATGAAGTGACAGCATGTCTTGTGTATTCTAAACAATATCAAAAACAACTGCCAAAGGAGTCTAGGGCCATCCGCCAGAGTTTGCAGCCATCGATGCCTCTGCAAATTGATTATATTGTCTCCCCCTCCGAATGAAAGTTCTAAATATGCCTTGGTCTGTGTGGACACTGCATGCGGCCTAACCCAAGGTCGCTCGTTGCCAAGCAAACCAGGCTGCCATCATCGGGGGATTCAAAAAGCTGAGAACCACATATGGATAACATCATTGAATAGATAGTGATCAGGAGTCACATTTCAAAGTCTATTATGTGCAGGAATCCAAAGGATCATGATACTGAATGGCAGTTCCTCCTCCCTTATAATCCACAAGCAGCGGATTTGGTAGAAAGGAAAAATAGAATATTAAAGCCTTTAACATTACTAACAAGTAAAACCACCACCTTGGTTGGCCTAATGGACTAAAGTACTATCCCAGGCTTTAGTATAGTTGAATGATCAGCAAGTAGGGCATGCTGCCCCATATGTCAGATGAGAGAACTCTGGCCAAGTAACCCAAAACCATGAAGGTATGGAAGTTGAGGGAAACAGCCATTGCGCTTTCACTACGGATCCCTGTGTTACACTGCTGAGAACACCTAAGGCCCTGGGAAAGGCATTATCACCTGGGGAAGGCCTTATCTACTGAATTTTGCAGCGGAATGTCCAGCGAAGTGGGTGAGTGACAGTTTCCCTGTCTGAGGGGGAACTACTCAGTCTCCAATGGAATCCTGTTGCTGCAAGTTGGACCTGCTGTAATGCACTGTACCTGGAATTGAAGATACACCACCGAAAGAGGAGAGAAGGTAGGGGTTCTGGTCTGGCTTACCTGAATCTAGTTCATCCCTTCATTCTTGATGGTGATGCTTCTTCTTGTCAACACGTATGGTATGCACAATAGGTTAATTTCCTAAAGCTGCAACCACATTAACAACCAAGGAGAAGGCCACATATGTGATTTTTTTATAGAAGGGAGACCTCCTCATACAAGTTCCTACAAAATAGCCATCTTTTTGACCTTAGACTCTGCAACTCATGTGGTGTACTGTCAAGGGATGGACCCCTGATAGAAATACCTTTCTACAGGCAGTCCACCAGTAAGCCCAGCAAAGGAATCAGCCCAACAATTGGGTATTGGGACATATGCCCTTCACTAGCTCTTCAAAACTGCCATGGTAGGTATCACCACTCCAGGAAGCCATTACTGCAGTATATTAAGGAAAACAAGCTGGGATTAGTACTCTCAATTTGTTTTATATTACACTGTGCATGTATATTCTTTTCTCCTAACTATCAAACTGCACAGGCAAGACTTCAAATGGCTAACTGGAAGAGTCCTAAAAATACCATCATCAGAGCCATGAGTGCCAGATGGGCACATTCTATTTCCCACTGGTATGATCATTTGGTCACTGCCTTTGTTCCCTCCACTGGCCTGGAGGAAGTCATTGCACACATAGAAGCCCTTAGTAAATTCACCCAAGCGCACTATAGCCAACAAAGCCTGTCTTACTAAACACTGAAATGTCTCTAATAGGAAAACTGTCTTCCACAATCAGATGGGCTTTGGGTATTATTACTGTCTCATAAGGAGGCACCTGTGCCATTATCCAAACAGAATGCTGTGTGTTCAAAACTGATGAGTCTGCTAATGTGTCATCTTTATGAAGTCACATCAGGACACAAATGAATGCCCTGAGTGGTCTGACCCCCAGCTTAGGGGACTTAATAAATCAGTGATTCAGATCATGAGGCTCTTGGTAGGAAAAAAATGTTACTTATTTTGGAAATCATTATCTTAATCTGTGTTTTCTCCTGCATGTGTCTATATTGTTGTGGCATCTGCCTCCAATGCAGCCAGACAGCCACCAAATGAACCACCTCTATGCTAAGAAAACCCTTTACTGACTGATCAAGTCACACTGTCTGAGACGGGGTGTGTAAGATTTTATGAGCTAGTCAAAAGGCCATCAAAAGGACCTAACCACCAGCTGACCAGCTGACCAGAAATCTGGAGCCAGGCAACTAGAGAAGGTCCTTACCCAGCCCCCTGCCCATCTTCCCTACCCCCACTTGTCCTTAGAATATCCATTTGGCCCACTTTTCCAACACCAACAGCCCCTGAGATAGCGATGTATTACTGAGACTATCTGGACCCCATTAAGTCCTCTGTAAACTCAAGAGCCTAGTATGTGGGGGCAGAGATTTCCTCATTTTGCAGCCATGAAGACAAGCCTCCTATGTTAAGCTCCCTTTGTTAAAAATGAACAAACAAACAAAAATGAAACAAACAAACAAAAAAACACAGGCCCCAAAGGGGTGTCACTTGGATCAGGTTCCCAAACTGGGGCTTGATACCTCATCTAATTGTGATTTCAACCCCTGCCCCCAGAAATGTCACCTTAATAGGTCAATCAGTGCTAATGAGTATGCCACTTGGGCCCTTTCGATCCCCCAAAGAAAGAAGAGGTCACCTGCAGAAGACTGCCCGCTTTTCCCGCTAAGGGAAAGCCACCTTGCAAGTAACAATCCTCTTTCTTTGGCTATTAACTTTCTTGCCCCACCTGCCTTCTAAAAAACCAAAACAACAGAACAACAACAAAAACTCTTCTATTTTGTAGCTCTCCTCAGAGTGCCCCTCTATTTCATAGTTACATTGCTGACAGATTCATGAACTTAATAAAGCCAATTCGATCTTTTAGAACAGACTGAGCTGAATTTTTGTTATTCAGCATCTTGTTTACTGAACTGCCGCCTACCAATCAGGAGGGCTCTGCCGTTTTCTTCAGGGTCTCTTTGTCCTCAGGGCACCAGGGCCATTTTCAGACTTTATGTGGCAAACTCAAAGCCACGCACGAACTTACAGATATCAGGGTAAGCGTGGTTTTGGGATTTCCTGAGTTAGGGGCAGCGCCGAGAACTGCATAATCACTCCCCGAACCACCGCGAACTTGACCCTTCTTCTCCAAAGCAGCCCAATCGCACAGGGTCTCGGGAGATCTCCAGGCTTCTACAGGTGGCTGGCAGGAGAGCCCTGGAGTGGGAACATCTGGCTGCCCAGGATGCTGGAGGCCCCTGGTGCCAGACTTATCAGCGAGGAAGCATCTGGTTCCCACTGCTTGTCATGCAAACCCCAATTCTCCTGGTCACCTGAAAGCACCCCGATCGGAGGCGCCTCACCCCGTCCCAGGTATGGGAGAATAGGCTTTGGCAAAGACTACAGGGACAAACACCCGGCCCCAGTTCCATGTCTGTAATAGTCTGAGGCCGCGGCAACCTGAACGCATGTTCCACTGCGTATCCTCAGTTCAGTTGTTCCTCCTGGTAACGTCAAAGTATCTAAAATTCCTTCCCAGGAAACCATTACCTCCAGTTCTTCAAGTCTTTCCCCTGAACAAACCACCTCGGAACATTACTGTTCTCTCTTACCCATGCCATCTATTTATCTGTCCATCTATCTGTAGATCTAACTCTATCTGTAGATATATAGGCAAATACACAGAGATATGTAAATCTAGGTAAACAGGCAGATAGAGGTAGATATATAAATAGGTGTGTATATAGATAGACAGGGATACAAATTTAAAGATACTTACTTTCTTAACAAGAGAGAGAAAGGAGGGGCAGAGGTAGAGAAGGGAATACCAAACCGACTCAGCTCCGAACCAGGAGCCTGACGCCAGCGGGATCCAACCATCTTCCTGTCATGACCTGAACCCAAATTGAGGTCCCAACGCTCAACTGATTAAGCCACCCGGGCACCCCAATATAGATAGAAATTTAGTTACAGAGAGGAAAAATTTATTTTAAGGAACTGTCTCCTGTGATTGCAGAGAATGGCAAGTCCAGAACCTCTAGGATATGGCCACAGGGTGGAGATCTGGGGATGTTTATGCTGCAGCTTGAGTCCAAAGACAATCTGGATGTAGAATTTCCTCTTTTTGGGGGTCCCCAGTTCGTTTTCTCGTAAAGCCTTCTTCTGGTTAGATAATGCCCATCTACATTATGGATGGTCACCTGCTTTAAGCAAAATTTCTACTTCTAGTGTTAATCTCATCTAAAAAAGTACCTTCACAGAAACATCCAGACTGGTGTTTAACCAAATGTGTCGGTACCGTGGCCTACCCAAACAGACCCTTAAAATTTGACATAGAAGCATGTGTGTATATTTGTGTTTTCAGTTTTCCTGTCCATATTTCTTCACTTTATCAGTTTAATTTTCCTACTTACAGCTATGTCTGTTTCTATTTTCAATTTTTTTCATATTTTCAAAGATTTTAAGAAAATTATCTCATTTAATGCAGCCTTAGTATATTTCCTCTGAATCTGCAATTTTCATCGTAATTGGCTTCCTTTTGTGCTACTTCTCTTTGACTTTCAGAACTTTGCCTTTTTCTGCATATTTTCTTACTTGCTTCTGCCAGGGAGAGGGTTTTTTTTAGAGTTCACTTGGCTTTTGGATGAAGACAACCTGTCACTTGAGTGTCACTCAATAAAAGCCTCCCTCATTTTATAGATTATGATGTTTTATTTGTGAAGTTTCAAAATTCATATATTCCCCAAATTCAACATTGTCTAATTTTTAATAACCCATTGCTAGTTTTCATTGATGACAAGAAAGATCTAAAAACTCTAAAGTGAAATCAACTTAACATGAATTTTTCATTAAGCATAGACTTCCTTAGGCATAAAACTTTTAAATACACTCTTTCATAAGTCATCAAATTAATACCTGTTACTTACCACTAAGAGCCTAAATAAAGCTTCATGATATTAGAGACAAATGTACCTAACACCTTGTACAGTATCTAACACACAGTATGTAGGCAATAAATAAGTTAAATTAGTATCAGTTAAATGGAGTTGGTAGATTGACTTACCAAAATACTTAGCCTTGCGGGAGGTACCATGTGATTTAAATGAAATACAAAATATGGCTCATGGCCACAAGCATTTTTTAAATTACATTGAAAACTTTACTCTTTAATGCATAAACCACTAATAAGTATCATGATAACATTACTTAAAGATACTGTAAATTCTTGTATTGTTCAAAATAAGGCTAAGTAAAATGGTGTAATTAAAAAAAAAAAGATGCACTATTGTCAAAGGTATATAGAATAGTTAACTAACGACACTGGGTTGGCTCACAGAGTTAAGCATCCAATTCTTGATTTCAGTTTAGATCATGATCTCAGGGTCATGAGATTTAGCCCTGACTTGGGCTCCACAGTGGGCATAGAGCTTGCTTATGATTCTCTCTCTCCAGCTCCCAAAAAAAAAAAAAAAAAAAAAAGAGTAGTTAATTAAACTTTTCTAAGCTATGTGTAGAGTCCTCTAAGAACTGGAATCTAAGATTGGGCAGATTGTGAAGAAAATGTTGCACAGATGGACAGTGTGGAGATTGTGAAGAAAATGTTGCAGAGATGGACAGTGTGGAATCAGACATAGAGTGTTGCTCTCTAGGCAAAATACAACAGGAAATTATGGGAAGGGCACTGTGATAGGTTTATAAGTACTGGTCACAGATCTCTCTCTCACACATACACACACACACACACACACACACACACACACACAAACTTTGCAAAGCATTTGACCACAGCAACATGTTTATCAGAAATGCTTTCATCCTGCAAAACAAAATAAAATCAGTGAGCCAGCAAGCAAGAAAGAGAGCTGAAAAATGTTTTTCGGGAATGTACAAGTTTGTATGCTCCAAATTGAGGAAAGACACCTGACACAAATTATCTTCTAAGAATAGTACACCCAAATAATCCATGTATAAAGTTAATATTAAGTGCCAATTCTCAGTGTTAAAAAATTTGCTGGCTTTGCACAGTACATAATTTAAGCTAATTTGCTTCTCTAACATCTATAACAAAATCTCACTGGTATAGTCATCAGTGACTTATTGGCAATATAAAATAATTGAAATTATCAACAGATAAAATTAAAGGAGAAGGTTTAAATGATAGAATTATAGAACATGCTAGCAATTCCTCAAAGTGAATTACCCAAATATAATTGCACATCTCTGCTGTGTTCTAAAGTTCAACAGCCTGAAATGTTACTGAATTATATAGCGCTAATAAGACACTGCATACCAAAAGGGGGAAAATAACAGAAATGGTTTAAAATCTATATGGGCCAGAAATCTGTTAATGGTGTCTACAGATTATTTGGTCCATTTTCTTTTACTTTCACTTCCAGATGCATCGACTGAAAAGTATAAAGCTAATATAAATTATCCATTTATATATTATCATATTAATCTTATCACTAAAGTTTTGAAATCCAAACCTCCTACTTTTACATTATTTTCCTTCAAAAGAATTGACTTCGTATGTTTCTGCCATCAATAGAGTTTTACATTTTGACATAATAAATTTGAATATTTTAATACACTCTTTCATATAGTTACAGAGAGATGACACTGTTTGGAGGATATTTACTAAACTTTTTGAAGGGTTATGTTTCCATAAAAGAAATGGAACAAAGATAGTATAAAATGATGTTTATGGTCTCTCTTTCTGCTTTTCTAATGAAACCACTATCACTTAGTTGTGAGTCATTGCCATTGGCAAACTTAGCAATTTAGTATGTTTACTGTATAGAAAACTATAGTGACTTACCTTAATACTGATTAAGGCATTTAATAGTAGGGTTAAAATCTAGTATATTTTAAGGACAAATATTTTATTTGCAGGATATTCATAGGATTGGGACATAATAGAAAGGATATTCTAAAATGCTGAGAGACTTAGAGAGGCTGGGTAGCTCAGTCATTAAGCGTCTGCCTTCAGCTCAGGTCATGATCTCAGGGTCCTGGGGTCGAGCCTGACATCGGGCTCCCTGCTCAGATAGAATCCTGCTTCTCCCTCTCCCACTCTCTCTGCTTATCTTCCCTCTTCCTGTGTCTCTCTTTGTCAAATAAATAAAATCTTTAAAAATAAATAAATAAAACGCTAAAAGACTTAAGAAGAAAAATAACAAGTGAAATTTAAAAATACCCAATTCTACAAGTATAAAGACACCCATTTTCTGATGAGTGCAGGTTTATCTCTCAGATTCTTAGACATGAGACAGGAGTTCCAAACTATAGCTCAATAATGCACATGTATCCTTAGAACTGTTAACAAATTAAATAAATAACTAAGACATATAGCATTCATACAAACGTGTTTATATTTAAACAATCTCAAATATTTATAAAATGAAATGTAAACATGACCAATATTCTGACGGATTTAGAATGCTTTCCTCTCAATCAATATATATATAAAAAAATAGATGCTAATTAAGAAAAGATCTGAAAAATAAATTTTAAAAAGATTGTTTTGAAGCAAGATCCTTGGACAAATCTTTTCTTTTTTTCTAACAGAGACAATTGCATTTTCTTTTCTTTTTTTCTTGCCAAGTTTTTTGAAGTATAATTAACATAATGTTATGGACAAACCTTTGTGTATGAATTGAAGGGATACAAATTATGGAAAAGCAACTCTGATTTGGAATGTAATTATCCACCTTCGAAACTAGAGCTGTTTGCTTAAAACATATGAATCAGAAAAATCTGTACCCCCCAAATTTAAATATTTTATAAGTTTTAATTGATATAATATAGCTTCATTGTTTTTAAAACATATGTCTAGAAATGCTATAATGAAAACTTACTCACGTTCTCTATCTCTTCTGCACTTTCAAAATAGCCCTCCTCAGCTCATATGGTAATTTTTCATAGAACTTATCTCTGCATTTCTAGATTACATAATTGAATGGCTATTCTATGATTTATGTATTCTAGCCATAATCTCATGACAGCTGCAAGATAGATAAATTCTTCCAACCAACATTTTCATCCTTGTCATTCCTCACAATTAAATCACAATATTTGGTTAAATAGATAATCTGCACATGATGTCTATCCAAAAACTAATCAATACTGAGTCTAAGTAATATAATACAATTTATCTTTTCTCTTGCATCTTTTTATTTTTAACTGTTGTCTAGCTCTTTTCACTTAAATCATTTCCTATGTCGTTATTAATCTTATACCAGTAAACAATGTATCTAGTTGCCCTTCAACCAGGAACATCAGTGTTCAAATACATCAGCTCCATCTGTTTTTTCCCTAAAGATCTCCACCAGGAATCCATAGCTCTCTGAATGCCATTTGGATTGTATACTCTTTGGGTCTGCAATATGGACATCCAACTGAAGGTGCTTTATATAATCTTTTAATTTTTGGGGGGGTATTTACATTTTGTTTTGCTGGAGTATATCTTTTGTTAGTTTCTTAAGAAGGGATAGAGATTTTATAAGTTACCAGGTTTAAAAAAAAAAAAAAAAACTAACTATACATGTAAAAGCACATACAGGACAGTATCATAAAGCATTATTATGTATGGTATGGTGACTAACATAGTATAATATTTTTTAAAATAAAGCCTTATAAAGAAGGAGGAAAAAATATACTTAGCAAGTTAATCACTTTTTATTGTTAAATTCACTGAATATTCTTCTTAAAGTGAGTTCTTGAACTTTTGGGGGTAATAAGCTTAATTTCTGTGGGTATGATATATTTAATATTATCTAGAAATAATAGAGTGCTTACAAGTTAAAAATAACTTGGAAAATCTTACGAGCAAAAGAGCCTAAACCTTTTGTTAGAGTATGAGCATATTTTTATGTATTACCCATTAGCTTTATCCTGATCCATATTGGTAAAATTTAATGTCATACAGTTTTAGTTTACTACTTGTTAAAGTGAAAAGTGATTTATTGAAGGACATTTTCAGGCTTGTTTGCCTTATCTGTAACATAAGGGAAGGAATGCATAATTTCTAGGATTGTGTATATATATATTTTTAAAGTACACGTGTAAATACAAACACCTAGAATTTGCTGGGTGCTTACCAAGTGTCAGGCACATGTCTGTATAATAAATGTCAATTAAATAATTCAATCTTCACAATTACCCTATTATGTTGATACTACAACTACCCACATTCATAGATAAGAAATTGGCTTAGGCACAAGATATTAGGTGGTTTGTTCAAAGTCACAAATTCGCTATTGTAACCTTGTACTTAATGTTTATTAGGTAAGTGATTATCTGTTATTGGTACCAAAACTACTTAGCTTTAGCATACATACAGATTTGGTAAAAGTTCTGTAATTCCCCACCATGATTATATTTATTAAAATATATATTACTTTCAAAAAGCAATACCACAGCCTTTTATTAATCTACTTGGACACATCTACTTAGCTAAGCCACACTTACTAGATTTTCTTGTATTCAGCTGTGTGGTTGAGTTCTGGTTAATGGGATGAATGTGCTAATGATATTGCCAGGCAAGTCACAAAAAATTTTTCCTATATATAAACCTACTTTTTCTTTCTCCTTTATGCACCTCAGTGGTTGAGACCACAAAGTCATCCAGCTCTGGATGGATGGACTCTTGATCTTGGGATCTTGCATTTCTGTGAATAAAAATAGACCAATTTCCAAGGAGCCAATAACATTTTCTCATTGATATAAACACGTATAATGTGCCCTGACTAAAAGAAGGACACACACTAGTCAATCATTACAGGAAATAAATTAATTTTTATTTGTTTATGAGCACAGTAATTTTATCTTTCAAGAACCATTTTTGAGAAAGCTATAAGAAAATACTCTTCATCAAAAACAGAAAGAAAATTGTGCAATTCTATTGGTAAAGAATTTAACCAGTGTAAATTAGAGACATATAGGAGAGTGGTCATTAAAAAGAAACACAGAACTAGTAAATTATTTAGTGTGTTCTTTCTCTAAGGAGACAAGTGTTCCAATTTTACAACTTAACAGAAATTTTCAGATTAATGAGTGTTTACTGGCAAGGAAAAAGAGCTAAAAGAACAAGCAAATATGAATGTTGAGGAAAAGAGAACGAACATTGTATAAATTAGGAAATATAATAATAAATTACTTAGTTGTAAACAATGTTTATTCTAGTAATAAAAATGCTGAATATTGATTCAAGTAAAGTTTCTAGTGTAAAGATCTTGGAAGGATAGTGAAACAGGGCAGTGAGTGTGGTGGTTTGGGAGGTAATATTGAGGTTTAGCATTGGATAGCATTAAAAAGTTCAGAATCAAGAGATAACATAATATTCATATTAAATCGATAAAAGCCAGCCAGTAGTGTAAGAAAACTTAAGAAAGCTAAAGTTTGTTGAATCTGGTGATTCATAGATAAATGTGTACATGGAGAATACTATTTCTATAGTAAGCCTTATAGAATCTTTTCACTATTTAAACACTATGCACTTAATCATTTAATTTTGAAATTTAAATAAAAAAGACAATATTAATATGTGCCAATTCTTCATATGTGTAGGAGATGAAGGAAACTGCTGTCTGTACCTATTTACAAAATAAATAGAGAAAACTTACATGACTATTTTCCATGTTGTTGATGAACATTCAAATGAAAAAATATATATATTATTTCCAAGCCTCAAGTGTCTTATTCAGTTGATTCTATGATATTTTAAAGAAAGTATTAATTGCTAAATTTGGTTAAAATAATATTGCTGTTTTTCCATGATAACATATAATTATGGATGATTAATGTAATATATTTAGGCATACACATGCATATACATCTAGATGTCTATTCTATTTCTATTGATTTTGAATACATAGTAATAGAAATTAGCTGCTGAAATGCTTATTGAAAATTTGTTTTTCTGTTGCTTTGCACCAATTACCTTCATAACATTAGGTGGGAATTAGTTTGATTAGTTTGATGAAATGTTCTGATTGAGACACCTCAGGTTTAAATCAAAATTGACTTAATTTAATTTCCATTTGTGATTTGATTAGAGTCATATTGCTGCTAAACTTATGTAGATGGGCTAGAATTGACAATCTTTTTTTTTTTAATTATTACTTGAGTTTCATTTTTGGAAAACCTAATCACTAAAAATATTAAGTGATATTTAAAGAGCATAATTTCCATATCCTACTGATTTAATTCCTTAATTTATTTGTAGAATATTCTCTACTGCTATCATTTTTTTAAGTTTGATTTTTTTAGCATTATATCTGTTTATGCAGTATTCTAAGAATTTATAATCTTTTATTTCAAAATTTTAAAATTTATAGCTTCTGATGCAAAATACCAAAATATTCTTACTCCCTACAACTTAAAATAGAAATAGGATCACTAAAAATTTACTCATATAAGCATCAGGTTCTTGAGGGAAATCTTTCCCTAAGCAGTAGGGTAACATATTTATGGATACTCTAACATATTAACTAGAAGTTTCTGGGGCGCCTGGCTCAATCAGTAGAGCATGTCACTCTCCATCTTGGGGTTATGAGTTCAAGCCCCAGGTTGGGTGTAGAGATTACTTGAAAATAAAATCTTAAAGAAAAGTTTCTGACAAAAATCTATCTATACTAGTTTCCTATGTCTGCTTTTAGCAAATAACCTGGTGCCTTAAAACAACACAAACATATTTCCTCACAGTTCTGGACTTCTGAGTCTGAAATCAGCACCACTGTGTAGAAATCAACATGACAACAGGCCATATGAGAGAATCATGCCTTGCCTCTTTCAGCTCCTGGTGTCTCCTGGAACTCCCTAGCTTATAGCTACATCACTAAACACCCAGGACAGACTCCTCAAATCTCTTCTCCTCCATCTTGACATTGATTTTTCTGTGTCTAAAGCCTCTCTCAGCCTCTCTCTCATAAAGAGATGCATGGTTATCCTGGTGGGATAATCCAGGACAACCTCTCCATTTCAAAATCCTTAACTTAATCATATCTACAAAGACCCCTTTTTGTGTCATGTGAGGTAACAGTTATACAGTTTTCAGGAATAGAAGGTGCATATATTTTAGGAGATGTGTTTTTCAGCCTACCCTACCAGCACTTAGGCCTTTAGGAGGACCGCTAGGTCTCTTTAATTTCTCTAGAACTAGTAGAGAGACCCTCAAAGGTAGACCAGTTTCAAAATTGCATGTTTTGTCTCCTTGTGGACTGGAAGCTCTTATGCCTTGACAACATGTTGACTCTTGTTACTCAACATGTAGTCTCTAGATTAGACCAGTACCATCAACATTTTGTAAGATATTGTTAGACATGCAGAATTGGGTGACTCCATCCTAGAACTACTACATTGAAATCCACATAATAATAGTATGGCTCATATAAATGGGTGGTTCACAGCCACATTGGAGTTTGAGAAACACTGTGCATGTATTAGCTGTATGTCTTTCCAGACACTGTCTAAGAAAAAAATCGCAAACTTTTTAAAAAGTTAGAGGTTATACAACTTAAAAAAGACAGACATGAATGACTGAAGATTACATTTTTCTGTCACAATAATCTTCAGAAACATGAAATCATAGATAATCATGCAAGTAATAGGTAGGGTTAGCATTTTAAGTGCAAATAGTCTTTACCTTATCAGGGTAAGTAGCTTTCTTAGACATGCAACTTCACTAATGAAAATGGATTTTATTTGTATTTCAGGTAATTTGTTATCCTTTATATTTTATCTATTATGAGATTTTGATGGTGAGTAGTTTTTTCTTCAGCATGTGATGCATGACTTTCTAGAGCATATTAAAATATATTTTGTTTTGACCAAAGCAGAGTTAAGCTGGAAAATGTTTAAGAAAGCAAAACTCTTTGCCTAGTGATACTACGTGTTTACACAAGCAATTGTAAAAATATAGGTCCACTATGTATTTAGGAAATCACATTATGTATTCACAGATTATAACTTGGTGTACATTAAGGATTTTTGTGGCAGGCATGAAGTTTGGGTATTCCCAAACTTCTGAAGTAGATACCATAAGAGATCAACATAAATTAACACACATAAAATATATATTGATCCCATGTACAAAGCAAGCATAATTGGCATATCATTATGTTGAACAGAAAAAATACAACCTTTAACTTTGGAAGATTTTCTGATTTGGAGAAAGAAAAATACATTAATATTTACTATGATTGTGTTGTTTTCAAAGTCATTTATCATGATTTCACCATGTGTTATCATTTTTATGTTATAAGGAAAAACATTGTATGATGTCATTGTATTTTGTTTTTTACTGGTTATATAGAAATAAAAAATAGCTTTCACAGAATTAATTCAATGTATTTAACTAACTTGCTGAATAACAGTATAAAAATAAGTTTGAAAAGGCTGAAGAAGGGGTACCTGGGTGGCTCAGTGGGTTGGGCCTCTGCCCTTAGCTCAGGTCATGATCTCAGGGTCCTGGGATCGAGCCCTGCATCAGGCTCACTGCTCAGCATAAATAAATAAATAAATAAAATTTTTAAAGGCAGAAGAAATGTTACTGTATAAGGGCTTAGAATTTCTATCACCTCTTAAATTTTTAGCAACCAAGTTACCACAAATCTTCATGTTGATCTCAAATAGAGAAAGCATTCTTAAGCTTTAAAATTCTTATATATATGTGTGTGTGTGTATCTACATATTTGGCTATATGTTGAATAAGATGTTGAATAAGTTCAGCATAGAAGAAAGAGTAGCTTGTTAGGCTATAGAAGAATTTCTGCCTTCTTTCTTTATTATCTGGATTTCTCAGTCACTTCATATATAACCTTAGTACATTAGCAACATACTAGCCTGAAAATGGTGGTCTGATCAAAATAATTTTCTCACATTTCTATCAGATCATATTTGTAATTCTATATTTCTAATATATTCTTCAACCAGATATTTATCAATATGTCAAAATGATGAAAGTTTATTGAAGTGAAAATAGTGAAGTGAAAAAAATAGTGAAAATATATCCTAAATTTTCTTCAGTATTGATGTGAATACACTGGATAACACAAACTTTAGTTCACAGGTTTATCTAAAATATCATATTTTATTTTGACCTTTTTCTTTAAGAGTAAATGTAGAATATACCATATGATTTCATTTACATGGAATTTAAGAAACAAAACAGATGAATTTAGAGGGAAAAAGAGAGAGAGAAGCAAACCATAAAACAGATTCTTAACTATAGAGAGCAAGAACAAGCTGAGGGTTGCTGGAGGGGTGGGAATGGGGAAATGGGTTAAATGGGTGATGGAGATTAAAGAGGATACTTGTTGAGATGAACACTGGGTGTTATATGTAAATTCTCCTGAAACTAATGTTGCACTGCATGTTAACTAACTAGAATTTAAATAAAAATTGAAACAAAAAGAAAAAGAAAAAAAGGTGTGGCATATGTATTTAAAGGAATATTATTCAGCCATGAAAAGGAAGGAAATCCTGCTATTTGCAACAACTTAGTTGGGCCTTGAGGCATCATAATTTTATTAAACAAATCAGAAGAGAACAACAAACTCTGTGTGATCTTGCTTATTTGTGGAATCCAGTAAAGCTGAACTTGTAGATACAGAGAGTAGAATGGTGGTTACAGAGGCTAGGGTTAAGAGAAGTGGGAGATGTTGGACAAAGGGCCCAAACTTCCAGTCACAAGATGACTAAGTCCTGAGGAGCTAATGTGCAGCATGGTAATTATATTTAATATAATTGTATTAAAGACTTGAAAGTTACTAATAGAGTAGATCTTAAGTGTACTCATCATGAAGAAGAAATGAAATGCTAAGTATGTGATGTGATGGAGGTGTTAGCTATGGTGGTAAAGATTATTTTTTTTTTAATTTTTTATTTTTTATAAACATATATTTTTATCCCCAGGGGTACAGGTCTGTGAATCACCAGGTTTACACACTTCACAGACTAGTGTCCAGAATCTATAAAGAACTTAGCAAACTCAACACCCAAAGAACAAATAATCCAATCAAGAAATGGGCAGAGGACATGAACAGACATTTCTGCAAAGAAGACATCCAGATGGCGAACAGACACATGAAAAAGTGCTCCATATCACTCGGCATCAGGGAAATACAAATCAAAACCACAATGAGATATCACCTCACACCAGTCAGAATGGCTAAAGATTATTTTTATATAGATTTACATTTTGTATTTCTGAAACTAATTCAATGTTATATGTCAACAGTATGTATGGTAGTATATCTGGGAAAAAATAAGAGAATAAAAAGAGTAAATATGGAATAGATGAGCATTTTGAACATTAATATGGTCAAATGAGGGTGATAGCTGGAATCTGATCTATTTTATTGCCCTTGAAATATTTCCATATGGAAGTTTGTAATATATATGATCAGGGTTCAATGAAAATTTCACCTTTCAAGATCACACGGTATGGTCTCTTAATTATCAGTAATTTGTGTATTTGTTTATTTAGGAATACTTCTTCATCTTAAAACAAAACTCCTAAGAGACTTCAATTTCAATGTAGTGGTTATTATCTGGATAATATGAAGGTACCAGAAGACAAAGAGAGGTACATTTTTAAAAATTCTTATTCTGTTACAAGACAGAAACTAAATATCCATAAGTATAATATTGTAAGATCTCTCAAAAAAGGAAATATTTTTTACATATTCTAGACCATGTAAAAAAAGATGTTAATATTAAAAGACATATTGAAATATTTTACTTGTAAAATATGATTATTTTTGAAAGAAGTCAACATGCATCTGCTTAATTCTAACAGTTATTATTTGGTCATTGTTTTTTTTTTCTCAAAGATCTACTTAGAAAAATAAAACTGGATTCTTCCTGAATGCAAATAAGGCACTAAATTCAGTCTCTATCCATATAATGCTCCTAGTTACATCTTTTAAGGGATTACTATTTTCGAAGTAGAATACAGATCCATTTGTATTCTTTCTTCTTTATAGAGCAATCATATGACCCACTCCCTAAGCATTTTAACTAGAACAAGGCAGCTTTACTTTTTTTTTTTCCCCCCAAAAAGAGGAACATTTTGTATTCAGTGATGATATTATCAGTGCTTCTTTTGTTTCTGTTTCTGGTTTTCTCATTCATTCTGTGTTGCCCTTTTGTTCTTTATTTCAATGCTATTATAATTCAGTATGTAAAAAGATCAGCTAGTCATTCAACAATAAATCATTTTATTAAAACAGTAGGTCATAGATAGGATTCTTACACAGTTTATCTAATTTATACATTTACATAAAGGAAGAATTATTTCTCTTGTTATAGACAAACCTACTTAAGAGAAACATTTTCCTAAAAATCCACAAAATATATTAATATAAAACTTCAATTTCATAAAATATTTCTGTCTAAATAATTGTTCTAGCAATCAAAATCAATTTGTTCTTTGATTTAGATTCAACATACTTAACCAACAGTTCTTCCATTACCTGTGAATGTTTTTCATAGGTCATATTCAGAAAAATAAAGTATGTTGTTTGGTTCTGCTATAAATGCTTACATATTTCCATTCACTGGTTAGAAATAAGCCTTTCAGTGACAACTGAAAGGTTAATCTCACTCTTCTATGAAGTTCCCATTGAATTACCTGAAAAAAGTTTCCTATTAATCAGTAAAGCAATCTAAGTTAATTCAAATATTTGAAACAAATTGTTCATGATGTATCAAAGGGGATATTTTTGGTAAGATAGTCTACTTGTTCATAAACTCATATCCCAAGTATTTAACTGAAATATTAATGGAAGTGAGTATCACTCAAAATATGCATATAATAAAAATTATAAATAGTCCCAAATGTAAAAGATAACAGTCTAGCATGTGCCTCATTCTGATCTTAGGTAGTTAGTTTTTTAACAACAGCAGCAATGAAAACAACAGGACCAGCAAAGAAGAGGAGGTTTTGGACAATCGTCACTCCCAGGTTTATAGGTTTATATGTGGGACAGTAAAATGTCACTTGGTTGGGTGACATGCGATTCCAAGGATAACAAATTCTTTAGAATGTCCCATTTGGGTTCCACAACCAGCAGCATTTAAATTTCATTTAACTTCTACATATCAACCACATTCAATTCTTAAAGTCAGGCTTTAAACAAGACAAACCACAACAGGTCATTAATCCATTAAACATATTATTATTTCAATCGGGATCCAGATACTTGAAACAAAAACAAAAACAAAAATTAAAAACAATGTTGTTGAAGATTTCAGAAAGCAACAAAGAGGGGGAGAGGCATATCTTCAAGCATATTACATTATTAAAAGATAACTGAAACAATAGGAACATGTATAAGAGAGCAGAAGAGAATGAGATGTATTTAGAGTTAAATATATGTGTTTGTTTTTTACCAAGGAGATATCAGTTTGAGATAAACAGAAGTAATAATAAAGTATTGCGTATTTGAAATCTTCTGTTATACAGAAAAGCTAGGGTGCTTAAAATATGTTTACCTTATGGAAAGTATAGAAAATGAACACTTATTAAGCTCTTTGCTGCGTGATTTAACATTCAATGGTGAGGACGAAATGATTTAAATCAAATGTAAATGTTTTTCCTGTTATTCAGGCCTTAAGTAAGACCACTAAACCAAATAAGTAATTCACTGGATATTTTTAAATGGATTCCATATATTAATCGACTAAAACTTGATCTATGTAAGAGTATCAATGGGAACAGTAGGTAACATCATTTTAAATGTGTCAAGTGCCTGAAAACTATTGTGGGTGCTCATGGAGTGAGGGGGTTACATTCACAGTGGGTCCTGTGCTAGACCTGTAGGCAGAAGTCTTGAATTGGATTTGCAGTTCTGTCATCTGAAAGATATGGGATCTCTACACTGACACTTCTCTGAGCCTCTATATGTACATTTGAAGCCATATGTATCCTTCTTCATATAACTGTGAGAATTAAAGATCAATATTTCTATAAAGCATTTGGCAAAGAGCCTGGTACATGATGGATTCTTACTAAGAGTACATTGACTTAAATTATGGACAATCTCTACTGGGTCCATATGTTTAGCTTTACAATTAAGTAGAAAGACATGTATTTTAAATTTTGATGTACATTTCAAATAACATCTCCTCATTTTTGTGTTATCTATATACATGTGTTAAAAAGTGTAAAGTAGTTTAATTTGTCATTATATTCATTATAATGTGCTGAAACAAGAGTAAATTGAATTTTACAGTGTAGTCCTACATTATGATTAGTGCATATGATGTTAATAAAAGTATCGCACGTGTTCCTTGCAAGACATGATTATTAACTCATTGGAATTAAACGAAAGGAAATATTATAGTCATTTTTCTTACTTGGATCATTTTTTTCCTTCACATTTTCATAAGAGTTAACAGAGATTGTCAGGCTAGGGAAAATGAAACACAATTAATTTGTGTTTAGACATGTTTCTTATTGTTCTGCCTTCATTGCAGAAGGTTTCACAAAGTCTTGACACAGAGTTGCTCGCCTGTGGTTGAAGTTGTTACAGGCCTCTCTGCTAAGCAAATTTCCCTACGTGAAATGTCTTAACCTGCCTGGGTCAATAGATACAATAGCACTGTGACATGAATTTATTTGTTCTATTTCACATGAGAATTTCTGAAACCTAGTTATTTGCCAGAGGTTGTTTTAGCTTCTTCCTTTTCCATGAAGTCCTAGTATTTTTGTCTTGAACACCTTGAATTTTCATTGAGTTAAAAGTTTTCCTTGCTCTTTCCTTGTTTTATGATAATCAGACGTATTAGAATTTAGGTAAGTTTCTTGAATCAAGACAGGTGCAAGCTACAGCAAGATGTGAATGTGTTTTAAATTGATTTTTGAATCAATTTTGAGATGTTGAACAACTGTTCTTTACAACATTATGGAACATGTTCTGAATTTGTCATTTGATGTCATAGGTAGGTCCCATAATTTATCCATTTATATTTTCTTTCCATGTATATGGAGTATAGCCAGGGTTCTCTAGTATGTAATCAATTTCCTTGGCATTAACTTCTTGATTTTCCCATGAAATACTTTTGCTCTATCAAGAACATCAGTAAAGCAATACAATAAAAGACTTAACCTATGCTAAGTACAAATGGAAAATAATGACATAATCTTTTGAGAATTTCATGCCTCTTAAAGTCTATTTCCATATGAACATATAATGCTCTATACATTCTCACATTTTCTGCAAGACTTTTTAATTTAACTCCTTTGTAATGCTGTTATCATATTTTGTTTTTGTTTTTGTTTTTAACTGTTAATAAATGTTCCTTTATTTTGATTCAGTTTGATATTCATTTTGCTTATGCTTATTTTCATAACCTTTACTTCCTCTTGAAGTAATCTGTGTCTAAAAAGTAAGTCCTGGTAACATTTACATAATGACTATTAAAAGCTCTTAATAGCATGGAATTATGATAATTTAATTGTCCCATTATAATAATCCCCAATATCTCATGGGAGCTATGGAAAAGTTAGAAAAAGATAATGATTGTTTTATGTAGGTCTGAGAAAAATAAGATTTTTTAGTGTAAAGATGTATTCAAGCTGACTAAGAGGCCATCCATTTTTCCCAGAATTCCCAGTCTACCAAAAATGATGGAATAGTGTTTTGTATCATAGCACAGAGGAATTTTGCTACAGGAACAGTGGTAATAGTTAGAGAATACCAATAATGTGATTACTGCCTATTATGGGCTGAGTATTTGTGACTCCCCAAAATGTCTGTATTGAAACCATAATCCTCAGTGTGATGATATTAAGAGTTTTGAGAGGGTGATTTAGGGGAGTAATTAGGACATGAGAGTAGAGTCCTTATTATGGCCTTAGTGCTCTCTAAAAGAGCTGAATTTTCTCGGTTTTCTCTGTCATGTGAGTATACAAGGAGAAGGTGGCCATCTACAGGCCAGGAAGAGGGCTCTCACCAAATACCAGATCTGCCAGCACACTGAATTTGAACTTCTCAGCCTTCAGAACTGTGAGAAATGTTTGCTTTTTAAATCACCCAGTTTATGGTAATTTAATATAGCAGCCCAAACAGACTAAGACCACCAGAGACTCAAAACTATGTTTTGTGGTTTTCTGTTTTGTTGAGTGAGAAGCTCTCGTGGAAAAAAAAAAAAAAAAGGAAAAGAGCAACATTCTTCTTACTATGTCCTTAAGTATTGCAGGAGAGTAGTTGGCTTTCCTGTAATAGATTAAAACAGCTTTTTAAAATAGTAGTCACAAGTAAGTAGTACAGTTGCATTTTATATGCACCGCAGGACTCAGCAATAAGCCAGAAATATAATATCTATCAGGGGGACGTGAGTAGTCCTTGAAGGCCCTAAATTTCCCAAGGAGGAAAAGGCTGACAGCTGGAGATTATTTTCTGGGAGCTCCTACAGAGGTAATGATTTATATAAACAAATTCCACGTGGGGATGGGGAATCACCTCAGTGATCAGAAAAAAAATAAAAATATTTGGAGCTGCAAAGGCATATATGGTCCTTCTAGTGAAGAGAAAGTGGTTTCCTCACAGGTCTGACAGCTTCCTCTGGATGTAGAGAAGTGAGACTTTGTTAATGAGCTCTGTAGAGAGAACTGCACTACCTCATAATCACTCTGTGGAAGCAGTTGGTCCTGTTGAGGGTGAATGAGAAACTTGATGCTTTGTGGAGGAGATCTTAGAGCCAGTTGGCAAACAGGTAACCTGGCACTCAAACTACCACACTTTTGAGAGTAAAATGAGGAGTTATTACTATTAAAGGTCATGTGGGAATAATAGGCATAAGCCAGAGCTATCTTGGACAAGCTATCTGCACTCTAAATTTAGAATATGGTTTCTCTGCTCTAAAATGGCAAGGACTGTTTAAGCAAAGGTAGAAAAATAATTTTAATGGATTCACTGGAAATAATGTTCAATGAACAAGATCAGGAAACTCCTATACACAGCACCCATGTATTTTCATCTTTTGACCATATAATTCCAAACCAGGTAGCATACACATGTTGATTAAATAATGTTTTGGCTAGAACTGTACATATCTTGTGCAAAATCATGGAATTCCTTATGGGAAATAAGTGATTTTTTTTTTCATTTTATGGATTGCCTGATTATATTTTGTGTGACCTAGGCTCTGTAGAACCCATTACAAAATAGAGTGAATTGATTGATGAGAATCTGAAAGCTTAAGAGTACTTCTTAGTTTAACAAAAGTTAAGATTATTCTCATCACGGCCCTCAAACTGTGACATTAAACAACATTTTTATTTAAATACCAGGAACTCTTTACTTGGAAAAGAAAGTAAATTGTAGAGCCCACATTTTCAGAGAAATAGTTTCTCTTTATCTTGTAATACAGGAAGGAAACACGACTCTCTATTGTGTTGGCAACAGCAGAACAGATTAGAATAGTTTCCCTAAAATGGGCAGACTTCCATTTGGCTTACTGGTTGACTGTTGTTGTAGCTCACATGCATAGGAAAATATATACTCTGATATCCAGCTAGTGGATAGAAATTGAATGTTCCAGCCTTGGTATGAAACTGTGAGCCCTTATGCTAGCAGACAATGGGAAAAGACCCTAACAATTGATAGCAGAAACTAGAGCACCCTCCAGTTTAGAAACTGCTGCAGGAAAACAATGGGAGCCACAAGAGAGTATGTCAAGCCAATATTTTAATTCACTAAAGAAATACAGTGGATGGCATCCCTCAAACGAGAATATTCATTGTTAGAATATCATCAGAGAAGTGCCCTGTTTTGTGAGTGTGTGGGATTATGTTTATTATTGTATTAATATTATCGATATCATCATCATCATTATCATCTTGCCTATCTAAGGAGAAAATCATATAGATTGACAAGGCAATATTTGATTAAGAAACAAGAAATACCAGTAACTCTCTTGTATCATTGACTGGCATGCATATGTGTGCTCTATTAAATTTAAAATGTTTCTAGTAATGGAATCTACCTTCTCAACCTTTTGTATCTAAGGGCTTATACATCAAAAATGTGAAACACAGGTATCCAGACATAAAATTCTATTTTCAGTTCATTTTTTTGAATGCTAATGCTGGTAAACATTGTGATCATGAAAGTCTGGGGAATCACATTACAAACATGGTTTGAGTATTATCTGCTTAATACAGTGGGAACTCTGGATCAGTTGTTAACCATTTAAAAAGATATTTCAAATCCACCATGTATTTGAATTCTAGAGTTTCACTTTCTAAACTCAGCAAATGTTTTCTGTAATGAATTTTAATACACTTATGTTTCTCTACTTTCTTAATTGAGTTGTCTATGGGAGGTTATAAACTGTTTATAAATATGGAGCCTTTTGTGTCTGTTCAGAATCACCAGTGCATGAGGAACAACAAAAATGAAACACAATTTAATTTGTGAAGCACACTTCTTTTTTACAACCCATGAATTTTGAAAGAGAAATCTGATCTTATTTTTAAAATAAATGAATAACAACTTATTTCTTATTGTTTTAGTATTTTTCTTAATTAGGCCTTGAGGTATTTTTCTGTGAAGATAAATTTCAAATTTGATTTCAGAAAATCGTTTCCAAATTAATTCACATATTACAAAAAATTAAGAACCCATGGCTTTTTGAAAACCTGTAAAACTAGCCAAATGGTGTGAATTTCCAATTTATTCTTCTGTAGAAAGAACTACCTCATGTTTTACATCATTTTTTTCCAATTCAAAGTTAAATTTATTCCTTATACATTAACTAGAAGCTTTAGATTATAGATAAAAGAGGTTCTATCTGGTTCTGAAAAGTTTTATTTAGGTTAAAAGTAAACCTCATATTTGAAGCTTATTTATTGTATGTAACTTAAATATATATTTATGTATCTGTTAAAGACTGAACTTTCATCACATCTGTGTTTTACTGAACTGGTAGCTTTTTAAATTTTTAATTTAAAAAAAATATTTATTTATTTGATAGAGACGGTGCACAGACACAAACAGGGGAAGCTGCAGGCAGAGGGAGAAGGAGAAGCAGGCTCCCCACTGAGCAGGTGCCCAGTGTGAGGCTTGATCCCAGGACCCTGGGATCATGACCTGAACCAAAGGCAGATGCTTAACTGACTGAGCCATCCAGGTGCCCTGGAAGCTTATTTTTTATGAGTTATTCATTTTTAAATTGCAGACCTTGAAATATCTACAAATAACCATCACTGGCCCCTCTCAAGTTCCTTTGAACCAGAGCTTGGGACATAAACATCTTCATTTGGCTGTTATATTTGTAATACATTTCTTGAATTGTTGCAAACCACTTGCCATTTAAACTACTTTTCTTTCTTGAAGTTTCTTTTTCTGTGGGCCCCTTCATCATTTCAATCCAGCTGCTTGAACTTTCTTTCATACATTCTAATCCTGTGCCTTTGGATTGCTCTCCTAGGTTGGAATTTTTCCTGTTGTTGGAATTTCTTATTTGACCAAGTATGTAATGTTCTACTTCTATATCTAAAGCACCCTCATATTTAGATTTAAAAAATCTACTCTGGTCCCTATTTGCCAACTTAGCTGTTTTGGTCGCTCTCCTTTCTTCCCTCCATCTGATAGAAATGGGATATGGGTGTCTGGGTGGCTCAGTCAGTTAAGTGTCTGCCTTTGGCTCAGGTCATGATCCCAGAGTCCCAGGATCAAGCCCCACATCGGGCTCCCTGCTCAGTAGGGAACCTGCTTCTCCCTTTCTATCTGTCTTTCTCCCCACTCATTTCCTCTCTCTCTCTCTCTGAAATAAAGAAATAAAATCTTTTTAAAAAAAGAGAAAGAAATGTGATGCTTACAAGTATCCATCTGTGATGAAAAGGTAATATATTACTCATTTATAGAATATTTAGAAAATCCTTAAGTTAGTTACTACATATAGCTGCAATCAGGTCAGTCCTAGTTTATATGCTAGAAATTAAATTTGAGTAACATGCCAATTAAATATGGCTATTAGGACTTGAATTCTGAAATCAAAATTATTTACTCTTTATTTAGTCTATTTTCCATTAGATTGAACTCATACTCCAAAGACATACTTTTATGTTCTTTGAAAGAAGTCAATAGTTCCAATATGTTTAAAAATAATAGAAGATAAAAAATATTTTAAATGTGACCAACTAGGAAAAAAAATCACTTCATTTTTATTGAAATAATTATAGCTTGAGATTTCTTTCTAAATAATTTCATATTAACAGAGCTGTGTCATTAAATCCATTTTTCCTTCCATTTTATAATATAATGACTCTGACATAATATTTCTATGTTTTGGACAACTGAGTCTTCAATATGCTCTTTGCAAATCCATTTGACTATATGACCTAGAAATACAATATTGTTATACACCTTTAACAAAATCAATAAATGTATGGTTACCTAGAGAATAATTTATTAAGGCTACTGCATTTTTAACTGTACTTGAAAAATCTGGACAGAAGTTGGATCCATTACATTATGATAGATTACTTTATAAAAGCATAATAAATCAAGTATTTCTATTTTATTTTAATTATGATATTGATGTTTAACCTTATGCTGTGGCCCTTAGGAACATTTTGTTAATATTCAGAATACTACTTTTAAGATAATAAATTGTATATTTTGCTTGTTACCTATGTAGTTTACTTAGTATGTATTTAAACCACTCAATTATATTTGTTCTCTCAACAATTACAGTTTATAATTTCAATAGGAAATAAGATTTTTTTTTTAAGATTTTAGTTATTTATTTGACAGAGAGAGTTCACAAGTAGGCAGAGAGGCAGGCAGAGAGAGAGGCAGGAAAGCAGGCTCCCCACTGAGCAGAGAGCTCGATGTGGGGCTCTCTCAGGACCAATCTCTCAGGGGCCAATCTCAGGACCCTGGGATCATGACCTGAACCAAAGGCAGAGGCTTTAACCTACTGAGCCACTAGGCGCCCCAGAAATAAGATTTTAACTATGATCATATTAGCTTTACCACCTGAGATTTTAAACCATCTCAGTGCTAAAATATAAAACTAGATTGACTTTAGTAAATGGAAATATTTGATAGATTAAATATTATTATTAAATGTTAGGGGTGCCTGGGTGGCTCAGTCAGTTAAACATCTGACTCTTGATTTAAGCTCAGGTCCTGGGATTAAGCCTCATCAGGTTCTGTGTTCAGTGAAGTCGGCCTAAGGATTCTCTCCCCCACTGCCTTTGCTCCTCCTTCACTCACCTGTGTGCCCTCTCTCTCTAATAAATAAATCTTTTAAAAAAGTTATTATCAAATGTTCAGTGTCAAATAATTTTGTCTTCAAGAAAAAACTGATAGATTATATAGCTGTATTTGTACACAAAGGTAGCTTGGTGATGGGAAATTATTTATTTCCCATAATTGGCTATTTTACTAATATTCCATTGTAGGTATATCTATCTGTATGTGTGTGTGTGTGTGTGTACATACATACATACATATACATATACATATACATGGATAATATATATATATTTATATGGATATATGAAGTTTCTATTACTAATCTAAAGAAATTTATTCTTATCATTATAAGAATATATAATTTGGGCAAATTTCTTTACCTATTGTATGTTTTTTCTTTTGTTTTAAGAATCTGTCTTGACCATATACATGGTTATTTCACCTGTTCAGTAAGAAAAGCTCAATAAAGACCACATTCATGGGGTGCTTGGGTGGCTCAGTCAGTTAAGCCTCTGTCTTCCGCTCAGGTCATGATCCCAGGGTCCTGGGATTGAGCCCCGCATCAGGCTCTCTGCTCAGTGAAGAGTCTGCTTCTCCCTCTCTCTCTGCCTGCCTCTCTGCCTACTTGTGATCTCTTTCTCTATCAAATAAATAAATAAAATCTTTTTTAAAAATGTACAAAAAAAAAAAAAAAGACCACATTCATATCTCTTTCAGTATCTCTTTCACAAGGATTTGTAATGTAAGACTGAATTCAAGAACCCAAATCCATTTTTCATTTGGTCACTTGCACAGGTGGTGAATGAAAATGACACCTCATTTCTAAAACTACAAGCCAACACTAGTCTGTCTGAGACCTTTGACACACAGATTTCCACCCCAGATATGACTGCATAACCATCAGCTAGTTGGCAGTGACTCTCTGGTGAAGTAGTAAGTCTATTAGGATTTTCCTCTGTACATTGATGTTGCCAGAGTCACAGCTGCATAAACCTCTGCCTGATAACGTGTAGCCTTAGAGTACTCCTCTGCTTTTGAAGATATATTATTCTCAGAGGTCTCCTAACTTTGAAAGGTCTTGCATACTGTTTATTCAAGTATTGTCACAGCAGGGAAGCCAGCACACTAAGATTCTGTAACTCTCAAAAACCTACATTTGAAAATTCTCCTGAATGTGTTCTTTAATATTATATCAGACAGTATCATCCTTGAATTTGGCCCAAGAACCAGACAATATTCACTTACTCAGGGAAATCTTAAATGGTTATCATAAGGGACAATCTCTCCTCTCTAAAATACATCAGTAAAAATCTACTGGCAATGTTTAGAGAGGCAACACAAAGTCAGCTTTCATATATGGCTGCAAAGTGCTAGTCTTAGGTTACAATTCGCTGACCCAACATCATGACTACATATAGCTCAGACTACTCCCAAATTCCTGAAACTTACTTGGGCCTGTCTGAACTAGTTTCCTGAATAGTCTGACCTTTTTCTCTTCTTTGTAAAGAACTAGAATATTTGCAGGTACTCGAACTTTAAGAAGAACAAACAACTGTATTTTCTGAAGAAAGACAGTGATTTAAGGTGTCTCATTTTAAATCAAAGCTAAAATTTGGTTGGTGCAGATATATGTTCATATAAGAATCACCAAATTTTGCATCACGGAAATAAAGATTCATATCCTCTGAAAAGAAAAATATAGAGAAAACGTGTCACAGAAAAAATATTAAAAGGTATTTTATTTATACTGCTACCTGTTAAAAGCTCAAACTAATTCAGGTGGTTTTTTTTTGTTGTTGTTGTTTTTGGATTTTCAGATGTTTTCAATGTGACCTAATTTCCTATTAACTCCAGGTCCCAATTTTTATTTGCAACTCATTATAAAAACTTCTGTGTTCAATTAAAAGAAAGTATTATCTTTAGATTAGAGAATGACACATTTTGTATTGGTATAACTAGACTGTCAGCTGAGCCTATGAAAGAAGGAATCCAAAGTAAAATCTACTGAGATTTTTTTCATGTTTTATTTTAACCTCAAATATATGGTTTCATTAAATTAATTAAAATAGTCAGCCTTAAATACAACATCACTTTTTTTTACTTGAAACATAAAAATCAGTATGTCGAATTTTAATGTCATATTTTAAATTTTAAAAGCATCGGTCATGGTTTTAAAATAATTTACATCAGTATTCTAAAGAATGGCTGACTTAGGAATGGATTTCTGCTGTTGAAAGTTTGAAATTTGTTTTCTATTGACAATCTTCCCTCTTTAACTTCAATTTCAGTATATTTATTATTATTTGGGTGATGACATATAATAACTATTTCTTACTTTACCTTGTATTGATTATAGAGAGCTTTCACTATTTCATAAATACAACTTAGAATATGAAAGATGGCATCCTCAAAATAATTGGTTAACAGTAAAAAATAACAGTATTGTATGTTGGGCTAAAATAAGTTATAAGCATTATGTAATTTACATCAGTTTGATAGCAAACTGTTACATAGACTTAATGTGGCAAGAATGCAACTAGGCAAAGCTAATTTGCTTATGTATGGTCATGCTGCTACTAAGTAACAAAGTTGTTATCCATAATTCACATCTCTTTTATTTTGCATTTCTTATGGTGCTGTGCCCTTTCATAGTTTCTTGGAATTGCACTGATGTACTTTAGAATTATCCCTATAACATCTCATTGAAAGAACTACTGAGGAAAAGAAAGAAAGAAAGAAAAAAAGAAAGAAAGAAAGACAGAAAGACAAATCTTATATGCTTTAGAAATTTTAGAAAAATGTAAATAGCAAAGCTATTTCAAAGCTATGCAAAACTGTGCATAGCTTTGAAAAATAACTTGTTACCAAAACCTTGATCTCAGTTTTACATCTGGTATTCCCAATCATTTTATGAGCTTGACACACTGCCTACTGCGCTAGGAAGGCACTACCCACTCATTTTATAGCTCTCTTTTTTAAAAAGATTTTATTCATTTATTTGAGAGAGAGACAGAGATAGAGAGAAAAAGCACAAAGAGCAGGGAGGAAAGGGAGAAGTAAGCTCCTCACTGAGCAGGGATCCTGATGTGGGACACAGATCCCAGAACCCTGGGATCATGACCCAAGCTGAAGGCAAATGTTTAACTGAATGAGCTACCCAGGCAAGCCTCATTAGAGTTAGGGAACACTAACTCTAATGTCTGTGCTTTTATAATTCTATGATGTCCTTTCCTTTCAAAGAATGGCATTATACAATTTAATTTAAAATAGGTGATCTAATTTCTTAGAGAAATTTTAGAATAGTATTAACAGATATGTGACAGAAACTTCTACTGCTTTTAAATTCCTATATATTCCATTTTTCTCATTCTACAATCTTTATAGTTTTGGAGTCATTTGATTAAAATTCTGTCTAATCAGCATTGAAAATAAATGTGTTATTCTGAGACAAAAGCATTTAAGACCTATTGTGTGATCCTCCAGCTTTTTTCCCCTCTGCTTTGAACAACTCTAAAACTCTATGTTGACATAGAGTCAACATATGAATACGCCCTGAAATGAGCAAAAGAAAGAACTTAAGTTGAAATTGAAGTAATTTATCATTTAAAAAATTGGGAGATATCTCAATTAATATTTTTTTTTTTAGAAACAAACAAACAAGAACTTAATAGAGATTTCAAGGTTAATTTTTATTACTGCTTAACTTGTTGACTAATAGGGGAAAAGTCTTTTTGTTGTTGTTGTTTTTGTTTTTATAAATTATATTATTCTATTTGTAGGAGAGGAAAAACTGTTTTCCTCTACCCGTGTTAGGTTCATTTGTAGGAAGCTTATAAATCAGATCTACAAAGACAGATTAATAAGAGAAAAACAGACGTTTATTAACATGTTTCCTGAGAAGTCATGGGAGCACCTTGTGAAGAGTATCTGAGAGGGGTGGTTAGAATTACAAAAGAATAATAAATCTTTAGAGAAGTGATAAGACAAAAATGACTTTGAGTTTCTAGGAGAGCAAACTGTGAAGACAAATAGAAGGGGAGCCAATAGAAGGTAGGGGGTCATTAGTAAAGTATTGCGTAGTTTCCTCTAAGGCTGTATTTGGAGTTGTCTCTGGTGATTTCAGAATTATTCTGCCCTTCCTAATAGAGAAAGCAGTGGGGAGAGCAGAAAGATTTCTGTGTCTGCTTTTTTTTTTTTTTTTAATAGTTGCCTTCAATTCAAAATAATCTTTATAAAAAAGTGGCATTTTGGTGTGGCATGTTCTACTACCCTTCATACTCCTTTTATGTGTATCCTATTTTATGCTAGAAATGACTGGATATTATATTGCTTCCATCCTTCAGGTTCTTACTGTTTTATTTTTATTTCCTCTGCCTGAATTACTTCAAATTTTACTCATTGAGTAACTACAATCAGATACCATATCATAAATTTGGAAGCATTATGATAAGACATATGGGGAACACTAATGGTAAACTGCTTAACTATTTAAGTCAGTAAATGCTCCTCAGAGTGGATAGCATTTGAGCCTGGTCTTACATATGGATGGGAATTTTCCAATAGTACAACATATCTTAGTTCATGCCATGCAAGAAAAAGAAAACAAGAGAACTTCAAAATATAAAGAACTAAGAAAATATTAGAAGCTCTAAACATATTTTATTGTTAAAATTGAGGGAACAGTACAGATATTTTTCTTTGTAATTGGCATATACTGCTAATTAACTTTATCTTGGAATCAAAATGATTTTGGATACTGAGGAGTCTGGCTCCTAGTTAAAAAGTTAGGTGTGATTTTCTTAGGCCTGACAATAGATACACAGCCAGGGCAACTGTGGTCTTTGAAAGGTGTTGCAGTCAAGGACTCGAGCCCCCCTGGCTGGCCATGTTCTTACACATATCCACATTCGTACCCAGGAACTTTTATTTCAAGGTCTCTGTATTTGAGGTCAGGGATGGAGATTTTCTTCAGGTCCCTCCCCTGAGAACTGCTTAAAGGGAAAAGAGGAGGAAACCTTGAAAACACTTTTTTCCTACCAACTGAGTACCCAGTACTATGGAGTGCCTAGTAGTCCTCCCCCCCTCCCATCTCGGGCTCCATAAATCTTCCAAAGACTTTCATCCAGGACTACTTCAACAGTGAGACGCCCCACATCCGTTCTGATCCATCTGACCCTTCAACCAGAGTGCTGTTCCATTAAAGAAAATGGAAAAGAGGGAGTCGGCACTCTCTCTGGTTTTAGACTTGCTGCTACATGACAGTAACTTGTTAGAAGCTTAACTCTTTATTTTTGACTTGTTGCTTTAATTGATTACTCTAATATCTGACAGCATAGTTCTCTCTCTTCTGGCAAACTGAGCCCCTGTCAGAGCCCCTTGTGCTGTAGATTAAAATACAGTCCCAGGTAACAGATAATATACTAGATGTGATACATTCTACATTCAGAATTTACAGTATACCATTAATGTTGTACCTCTTTCTTAAAAATGATGTGCATTTCAATTTGGAAGGCATGTCTTGTCATTCTGTAAAGAGGGAAAACTAAAAACCAACAAACAACAACAACAACAAAATCTCCTTATATGTTAACACATGCAATTTATCTTTCATTTTCTGGCAAGTATATCTCTTCCCTAGAAATCTAAGGTATGTCTATTTTTTGCTTACCCATTCCTATCAGAATGATCTCCTCAATGTAGATGAGAAAGGTGTCATCCTCTGGACCCTGAGATTCTCTATGTCCATGTTGACAAAATTATATCAGAGATCAGAGAGTGGTACAGCTACTAAGTAAAACATGGAAGGATATTGTTAAACTTGCCAGTTGAAAGTACATTGCTTTTGGTGTACTTTAACAGTTATTATAGACCAAAGATAATTTTCCAAACTGACAGTTGCATGTAAATTGAGTCTCTGTTGATTTTCTCCAGTAAATGGCCTGCACTATAAGAGCAGCTGTACAATTACTTCATCATGTGGTTAAATTTATGATAATCTGCCAACATTCCCCAGGATCCATAGATATTCCACATTGACTAAACACACAAACTGAATGAGGTTATATTAGCAATCCCCAATCTTACCTCTCCCCGCAACTGTTACTATCATTAGTTGACTACTCGTATAGGAAATGCAACTTCCAAGGCTTTTTTCAGGGCCATTTAAGTCATTATAATTCTCATTCTAGGGAGCAATGTAGGAACTGAAAACAAATGACAAATGGAAAACATAGCAAAACAAAACAGAGTGTATTACCACAGGATGGGGTCAATGGGGTCCCTATCAGGGGCCTTGCGAGATGTTCTTCTTTCAAAATTCCCTTTTCCATTGACTCCAAGGTTCTAGTCTGATTAGTGGATTAAACTTGAATTCTCTGGCCAGGAATTAGCATTGGCTAATAACAATATCATAAATCCATTTATCTGATAGAGACCTACGAATTTCAGGTCAGTTCCGGAATCTGTATGCTCCTCATTTTCTCTCAAGTTTAAAGACCTTATTCTTAAACAAGAAGAAATTATATTGACACAAGAAAGAACAGATCCTCCCCCTACATTAGGCAGTAATTTTTTTTAAATTTATTAATCACATTCAGTTAAATTGGTCAGTTTTTAATGCATGAGAAAACTGGAATATGGACTAAGTATAAAGAAACTTTTACTTGCCTCCTTTTTGTCCAACTAATTGTTTCATCTAATCAGATTTTTTAAACAATTGATTCAAAATATATTTAATTGCATTATATGAGATACATACAGGTGCATCTTAACTTAGCTCTGCAGAAGTAAATAGAGAGCTTCATTTGTTTTTCTGGAAGACTTGACAAAGTTGACAAAGTGTCAGTTATTTGTAAACTGTACAGATTTCTTATGAAGATGAATTAAAATATTATATATCATTAATGAAATGAATCCTTTGTAAAGCCCACTTTCTTGTGATATGAAAATAGTAGGAAGGAAAAGTGTAGGTCTATAAAAAGAGATACCCAAAGCGAGATTAGACTAATGCTGAACTGTGCTTACTACTCTTAAAACTAAAACCCAGGTTAAAACTTTCATGTAGCTCTACTTAGAAAATTATTTTACAGAATATAAAATTTATATATGAAGTACTAATCAAGGATTAATTTATAATTTTTATGGCATTAAATACTCCCCTTTTCTTAGGATGACATAGAAGACATATTATATTGTTTCAAAGAGAAGCAGTCATATCCCAGGAAAATTGAAAATGTATTTGTTAGAAAAAAATGTGATCTGCTTTAGCTTACTCTATATAATTACATTTTACCTTTTTAAGGTAAAGTATTAAGTAATATTTATATTTTAACTTATATTTAACAAACTTTTATTATTAAATTACTTGTTATTGTTTTTCCAGAACATCAATAACCAGATCTACTTTTTAAATATTATGCTACTTTTTTGGCTGTGTAATTTTGTAAGATTTGTGCAGTCATTTTTTGAATACGGTAACAAAGACTTTACCTTTAATGCCATTTAGCATTGTTTAAATATTTTATCATGAGTTCACAGTCAATTGCTTCTCTGCATATTGCTACAAACAATCTTTCCTTGAATAATAATATTCATATAGTACCTAATACATATTGCTATTAATGTGAATCTTTGCTCTATCACACTAAATAGTATTTCTGGTTTTCTTAAATGATCAATTTCAGACTAGGCTGTTCTCCAAAACCATCATGACTTGGCCCCATAATTCTTTTGAGTAACCAGAGTCTTCCAGGAATGAACTCCCTGGATAAAAGTTCAATGCACCTTTGATGACATGCACTTATTCTTTCAGAAAAGGTATTAATACTGTCAAGTCGCTTGGGCAGCGTTTGCTCTATATAGCCACACTGTGGTTGCACACCTTAATGCAAGAATTGTCATATAACATTTGGTTGGGATGAGGTCACAAATAAGTAAAGGGTGAGTCTTTTATAAATTTATTAGTTTCAGACATATATGTCTTCTCTTTCTCTGCCCTCTTAGGTCACAAGTTCTCCCTTGAAACTAAAACATTACCTTGTATTGACCTTATTCCCTGAAACTTAGAACTTCTTAATTTCTCTAGACCCATAGGCCAATGCTGCACACTTGAAGCTTCAATTAATTTGCTTAAGAGTGCCTTCCATACTTGCACAATGCATGCAAACTTTGCATTTTACTGCTGAAATAGGTTTGCTTTTCCAGTAAATTTATCTGCCCTGTTTTGAATATTATAACAATCAGTGAAGGGCATGTGTTGTAATGAGAATTGGGTATTAAATAAGACTGATGAATCACATACAGGTATCCCTAAAACAAATAATATATGATATATTAATTAGTTGAATTTAAATTAAAAAAATCAGTGAAGTCACAAACAGGATTTAACTGAAGCTGTGAGAAATGGAAATTTCTATATATAAATAATTAATTTTTAAATATTGAGGAACATTTTCATACTGTGTTTATTTTACATAGACTTGAAATTTATAAAACAAACAACAAAGTATGGAGTGGGTTAATAAGGGGATATTTTAAGATGTAGATATTAAACCACAACAGAAAAACTATAAAATACAAAGATAATGTGGCCTGAATAGGGGCAGGAATGTTTCCTTTAGGTTCTCTAGCCTCCTACATACAAGCAAATTCCTAATGACCAGCAGTGTTTTAAACATTTTAAACCATATTTTAATGATAATATTTTTCATGGATATTTAACCTTTAAAATAGTTTGAAAACAAATCATCATGCATCCTACAATACAATTATAAAGATCTATATTTTGTTTGTTTGACTTCATGTTACTATTGATGAAGACACTCAGTAACTACATTTCCATGTTTTCCAAATCATCAGAGTTCCACCCAGTATTGTGCTGGTAAATAATTAATAACCTGACTTCTAGTGTAAAATTTATTGAATTTTACCATTTTCCATTTTATGAAAGCATGACTAATTTCATGCTTCCAGTGTGATGTTTCTGCAAAGATACCACAAATTGTCTCTCAGGAGACAAGAAGCACTGGCTCCAGCCCAATGTTGGGCGTTGTCCTGGATGAAAATACATTACAGTGTTATTGTTTGATGGGTAAAGTGGTAATAAAGGAACCATTTTTCTTTTTTTTTTCCCCTAGTTGTTTACATTTCTACCCCCTTCCCCATGTCAAAAATTATTTGGGGGCATCTCTGTGCACATGTCCATTACTGGTAGCATAGCTTTATTGCATTTATATATAGCGAATCTGTCCTATTTATATATAACAAAACTTCTCCCTGTTGGGAAATGATGCTATTATGTAACTGCCAAAAATCTCTATCGTGAAAAATGCCTTTCCAGTAGCATTAACAGATTTAAATGAATCAGTCCACAATTTTGTACCTATTCATTCTTGTTACCAGCGCATTTATGTTTCTAAACACTGATACATTCTTTTTTAATAAGTCATACACATGTTAAGTAACTCCATCAAATTTCCTTCAATTTCTATAAACATATGAGCAGTATTACTTACTGTTCTTTACTCTTTGCTTACTATTACTCTCATTGCCATGGATATGGAAAGGGGTCCTTGGGGTATCCATCTCTGAGTTGTTATGAGACTTAAATATGTTAATATAGTTTTTAGAAAAAAGCCTAGAAGTAATTAGTAATATATATATATATAATATATTCCATATATAATATATGGTTATAGAATAGATATGTAATAATATTATTATATGTTATATAACATTCTGTAATCTTATATAATCTATAATCTAATATATATATCTTTACTATTATTATAATATATAGATTCTAGACTTTTTGCTTAACAATGGAACTAAAGAGGTGATAATGATGATAATGTAGACATACTGAAAGTTCAATATTCTAACCACTTTGCAGAAATTAATTTATTTTCTCCTTCTGAAACCCATTTGATATAGGCTTTATTATTTTCTTTTGTGTACAGGAGAGAAAGCTGAGATGCAAAGAGGTTACCAAGTAGGTTTCCTGAGATTATGGAAATGATAAATGCCAAGTAAGAACTTGAAAACTTTCAGTAGCTACTGAAACTTTCAGTAACTACTGAAAACTTTGCCTAACCACTCTACTACATGTCTTCTTAGAATACTCAATAAGAGGGCAAATGAATCAGAGAGGTGAGATTAATGGGATAGATTTATTATATATAAATCCTATTGCTGTCCAGGTTAAGCAGAGGGGCTAAGGCATATTCCTTTCATTTAATAGTAAGAAATGAATTAGAGAAAGATGGGCCAATATCATTGAGAATCTTTCCTTGGGTGAATTTTTCTCTGAAAGATTTATTTTACTTTATATTCTAAGTAGTATAATGGAATTATGTCCCAGTTGTTCATAGTTATAACTTGATCTTACACTTTTTTCTTTAGGTTCATTCTTTTTCCTTTTTATTTTGCTACCCAGTTATTTTCTGCTGATCCAACTTTCAGTATAATAAAGTTCTTGTCTGATGGGATCATTCTTCTGTTAGATACATCTTAATTCATTACATTTTTCAATTCTAGAATTTCCATTTCAATCTTTCCTATCAATTTCTGATCATGAGAAATATGTTCCAATTTTCACTATTTTGAGTAATTTAATGCCCCCCCCCCTTTTTTAAAGTAGGATCTGCATCCAGTGTGGAGTCCAGTTCAGGCTTGACCTCATGATCCTGAGATCAAGACCTGAGCTGAAATCAAGAGTCTGAAGTCTGAATCAATAACCAATTGAGCCACCCAGGCGCCCCTTTAACCACTTTTTTTTTTTTTTTTAGATTTTATTTATTATTTGACAGAGAGAGACATAGCAAGAGAGGGAACACAAGAAGAGGGAGAGGGAGAAACAGGCCTCTCGCCAAGCAGGGAACCCAATGTGGAACTCAATCCCAGGACCCTGGGGACCATGACCCAAGCTGAAGTCAGATGCCTAGTGACTGAGCCACCCAGGCACCCCTAACCACTTATTTTTAAGTCTGATCTTTATAACACCAACATCTTGTGCAAGTTTGATTCTAGTAGTATAGTCTTCCCTACCTTGGTCTTCTTTATGGCATGCCTAGGAAATCATGAAATTCTTGAATGAATGCAAAATATCATGTATGAAAAAATATCATGTATGTATAAAACTTTGGTTACGAATTCTCCCAATCCTATCTTTTACCAAGCATTGGAGTAGTGGGTCACCACATTCCAAAGGCTCCTTCCTGCATTGCAGAAACTTTGTAAACTCTGGCCTATCTCTCGTTCATTTGTACTTCTTAAATATTGCCTATAGGATCCCAACTGAGTTTTATTTTTCTGTTTTTCTTTTCCTACTTATTTACTTGTTGGTTTATATGTAGGGCCACCCACCTTTCAGAGTTCTGAACTTCTATTTTTGTTTCCTTAATAACATATGACTGCTGAAAATTCTGCTTTACCTTTTTTTTCCTTCCACTTTCACTTTTTTACTTGGCTTTCTACTTCATGGCCTTCAAAGCTTTAGAGTCAGCAAATGTCTGCATGGGAAATCCAGTCACTTCTCTGCTTTCTTTTCTTTTTTTTTTTTTTTTATTTATTTTTTTTTATTTTTTTTTTTATTTTTTTTTTTTAAAGATTTTATTTATTTATTTGACAGAGAGAAATCACAAGCAGATGGAGAGGCAGGCAGAGAGAGAGGAAGGCAGAGAGGGAGGAAGGGAAGCAGGCTCCCTGCTGAGCAGAGAGCCCGATGCGGGACTCGATCCCAGGACCCTGAGATCATGACCTGAGCCAAAGGCAGCGGCTTAACCCACTGAGCCACCCAGGCGCCCATCTGCTTTCTTTTTCTATCCAAGATGTTGAGTCTTTATGTCCTAGCACCCTAGAAAGCATGGAGTGTCATGTTTAATTTCCATTGACTGTGGTTACTCCTGTGGTCTCTTCTGCATATTTGCGGCTTTCTCTTTCACAGCTCCTACAGTAAGAGTTAACAAAATCTCCAAGAGAAAAAGTAGCATGCAGAGAGAGTACTGGGCTCACTTCAATGACTTATTTCACTCTATTGGGTCTTTTTAAAAATACTGTTTGAACACATTTCTAGGATCCACTAAAAGGTTCCATTAAAACGAAGGAGTCATGAAACTTAAGACTTTTTTACTCAACAATAAACCCAGCTGTAATTAAAATAACGATTTTAATAAATATCCCAAACTCCCTAAATATTGCTAGGCTCCATAAGATGCCATGGGGAAAACGGTAGGGATCCAAATTCAGACTTTTCTAGGAGAGATCAATAAAGGTTTTCTATTAGAGGGCATATTTAATCTAGATAATAAAAATCATTAACATACAGAGCTAAAGAAGTTCGAAGAGTTCCTGTTTTAGCCTGAAGAGATATAAAGCGGTATGCTTAGTTGCTCAGTACTGCTGGAGAAGAGATTATGACTGGGAAATGTGTGGGAATGATAACCAATAAGGACGAGCAGTCAGTCAGGAGGCAGATCATAGTGTTTTATATATCATGAAAAATATATAGGCTGTTCTATGTTTTTTTTTTTTTTTTAAGATTTCATTCATTCATCTGAGAGAGAGAGAGATCACAAGTAGGCAGAGAGAGAGAGAGAGAGAGAGCAGGAAGCAGGCTCTCCGATGAGCAAAGAGCCCGACGTGGAGCTCGATCCCAGGACCCCGAGACCACGACCTAGCTGAAGGCAGAGGCCCAACCCACCAACCCACTGAGCCACCCAGGTGCCCCTGTGTTGTTCTTAATATAATAGTAATAGTAATAGTAGTAGTAGTAATAATAATAATAATAATGGTATTATTAGTCTAAAGATAATTACAATTTTTAAGCACAGGTAGAACAAGTGAATTCATTTTTTTAAGGTGAGATTAAATGCCGAGGACATGGATATCACTGTTGATTCCTCTCTGCTTAGCCATTTCAAATTAAGCTGTTTAATATCTGTGAGATTTTGTTCTTAATCTGTGATAGTGTCATTTTTCCTCCCCTCTATGCCTCATTATTGAATAATAATGATTTATTATGGAATAAAATGTAATAAAATATTTCTAAGTAACTACATGAACTACATGAACTCAAGGCATTAGAGAAATATATTAGACTGACAGCATGATATTTGATTCCTTTTTTTTTATTAGGGGCTAGACTCTCACTAAAAGACAGTGAGTTTATGGTCAGTGTTACTGCATTAGATTAATTGCAGAGGAACCCAACTCAAAATCACATATACTGGAAAATAATGTATGCACAGCAATCAGAAATCATAGGATATTTACATATTTAGCAAAGACAAAGTCCAAATTCATTTAAAATGCCCTGTCAGTGCTCAGCTGCAATAATCCCTCATGCACATTGTAGGGAAGGTCACTGAAAAGAGTAGCTCCAATTGCCTTATTAAAATGGCAGTGAAACCAGTCAATATTGCCAGACAAATGAGAATTTGAAGAAGTGTTTAAACTTTCACTGGAGCATGTCCAGATGTTATGTGACTACATCAAATAGCTTGTGTTCTGATTTCATTTCATTGACCCTCGGGAATATTTTCACTTTACCACAGCTCTTACATTTCAAATGGCACAGTGTTAATTTGTACTTGACTCCAGTTAGTTTTGTGTTCTCTCTCTCTCTCTCTCAAATCTCTCTCCCATCTATTATCGGTAATTCCTGCTTACATCATTATCATTTTGCCCTTAATTTTTAAATTAAGTTCATTATTTTTTTGTCAAATATGTACTTTTTCAGGGAAGACACACTATATGTGAAATATATATTTCTTCATATATATATATATATATGGAAGAGGCTTTTTTCTTTGTTACTTGCTCTTTGAAAATTAAGTCCTTATGGTTTTTTTTTTCCCTTTAATGAAGCTTAGTTGTTAATTTCTATATTCTAAACAAGTAAGATCACTGAGGCCTGTGCCCAACCTGTCCATGGTTTGTGATTGCTATCTGGCTCATAAAGCAGGTTTTCCTGCTGGGAAGACAAAGTAGTTTTCTCCTCCGTAAAACCCTCCAACGTGGTTGGGTTTGGCGTCTTCATGATTAGGAGAGCAGGAATTGACTCATCATGAGTTTGGGTTTTCTGTAGAGATAGAGAAGGCAGTGATTCTGAACAGAAAGTCCAGAGTGGAGGATGCAGTTACCTCAAGAACTCGTCACTGTTAACCAAATCTGGTCTTCCACACAGTCATAAAAGTGGATTCCTTAACAACAAAATAATAATAACATAATTCCTTAACAATAAAATAACACAATAAAAGTGGATTCCTTAACAATAAAATAATAATAATGATAGTATAATAAAAATAATAATAGCAATAACATTTTTCATTTAAAAAATGAAAAAATAAAACAAGATAAACTAGGCATAGTGATCTGCTATGATATCTCAGTGGGTTAAGAATGGATAGACTAATTGAACATATATCTGATTTCAGAATATTAAAGGTTAGACTAAACATTAAATAAATTGAAAAAAATTGATAATCATATAATATTAATACTTTAAAAATATTATATGTATTTTATGAAACAGTACTATAAATGTAAACTATTTATAAATTCATCATTTTCACAATTGTACCTTATTATAAAACCTATAAAAACAAATAACTATCAATAAATTTTAGGTCTAAAATAAACAAGGAGAGGCAACAAATTGTTAAGAAAATGGGAAAAAGTTATTCCAAAACCAATGTAAAAAAAAATGAAAAAAAAAAAAAGACTAATGATCTGAGAAAAAGTTTAACCTAACAATGTGATATTACTTTTTATTCCCAGTCTCCCAGGTTCAGAGCCCCTTGAAAATAATAACTCTCCTCTTGGATTGTCTGCAGTAAAACAGTTGTTTTTACGAAGCTAATGGAATTTTAGATTTGCATAATCTACCTGGAATGATCTAGGCAACGTTTATTTTCACCTCAAAGGTATGAAATAATTTATGGTACATCTGTTGGCTGCAATATAACCGAACCGTAAATATTATCCTCTGATAAATACTTGATTGACACTGGGAAATTATTATCATAAAAAGTTTATTAAAAATAGATAAAACATATTAACAATAGCATGATCATCAATGTATAAGAAGCCTGTGTTTGTCTCTATCAGTTAACCATCCCTCCACTCATCTGTTTATTCTCCAGCTGATATGTCACCAAGAAAATATTAACACCAGGCACTCTTCTTTTCAAAGGGTTGTGTTGCATTTGTTTTGCTGCACTTCTGTTTTCTAGAGGGGCCATGCACTTTTTTTTTCTTTATTAATTTTTTATTTTTTATAAACATATATTTTTATCCCCAGGCACTTTTATAACGATTTTTAAAATTTAATTGTATTGTAGTACGAACAGTTAACGTAAGATTTCCTTTTTTAACAGAATGTTCAGTGTAGCATACAGTATTGTTGACTGTAGATAACAATGTTTTACAGCAGAGTTCTAGAAATTACTCATCTTGCCTGTTTGATACTTAAATCTATTGATTAACAATTTCCTATTTCCCCCAGCTCTCCAAGCCCCAAACCACCATTCTCTCTCTGGTTCTCTGAGTTTGGTTATTTTAGATAATTCATGTAAGAGAGATTATGTAGTATTTATCATTTTTTGGCTAGTTTTGCTTGGAGTAATAATCTAAGGTTTTGCAGGATTTGCAGGATTTTCTTTGTATATAAAGTAGAATAATATTCGTGTGTGTGTGTGTGTGTGTGTGTGTGTGTGTGTACCATAGTATTTTTATCCATTCACTCTTTTTTGGGGGGGGATTTGAATTTCTTTCTTTCTTTCTTTCTTTCTTTCTTTCTTTCTTTTTTTCAGCGTAACAGTATTCATTATTTTTGCACCACACCCAGTGCATTTAGGTTGTTTGCTTGTTTGCATACACCTTGGCTCTTGTGAATAATCCTTCAATGGTATTGGAGTGCTTATATCTTTTCCAGGTCTTGATTTCAAATTTTTTTGGATAAAAATCCAGAATCTGTACTGCTGGATCATGTGATAGTTCTATTTTTAATATTTTTCAGGGTTTTTTTTTAATTTAAAAAGAGCTAACTATACCCTAATATTTTAAACTGTTAGATAGTAAAAATAAATGTAAGAATCCTCCTCCAAAGCTAAAATTTCTAAAGTGAAGTTTCTGAAAAAAGAGGTATTGCAGTTTTTTTAAATGTATTTTTTATTTATTTTCAGCATAACAGTATTCATTATTTTTGCACCACACCCAGTGCTCCATGCAATCCGTGCCCTCTCTAATGCCCACCACCTGGTACCCCGACCTCCCACCCCCCGCCCCTTCAAAACCCTCAGATTGTTTTTCAGAGTCCATAGTCTCTCATGGTTCACCTCCTCTTCCAATTTCCCCCAACTCCCTTCTCCTCTCTAACTCCCCATGTCCTCCATGCATTGCAGTTTTAATTTAGAAATATATTGATTGATGGTTTGCTATTCACTGAAGCTTCACTAATCTAAGTTTGCACAGTGAGTTTGTATATACTTCCTCTCACCCATGCTACCATTATTATCAAACTTTTGAATTTTCCTACTTAGGTATAGTTTTTAAAATTAAATTTACATGGTTTTAATTGTGCATGAGGTTAAACACTTCCTGTTGTAAGCCTTGTGAACATATTTTTCTTACATAATGCCTATCCCTGTCTACTACCACTAGCTGCTATTCTGCTAAAAATTGATTTTTTAGAATGGATTACTCAAGGATTTCTTTCCAGCATGTGTCCTATCTCTTCTTCATCATTGATTTCCCCTCTCTACTGAATTTATCCCTCAAGGAATTTATTCTATCTAACATACTTTGGTATTTTTCTTGAAAAAATATTTTCTCAGTTTCATATTGCTTCAGATTCCCTTTGGCCACCAAGTTTATGATGACATTCATCATAATAGGCATTTATAATTTATAATTGGTGTCATTGCCTTCCCACTACCCATTCTGTCCATGTTTCTCTAGATGGTCTTTCACCTTCTCCAGTAGATGGAAATGTTTCTTGTTAATCAAACCAAACTTTATCATGGCTTCTTGACATGTATCTTATTCCAGTTTCTGTCAGCCTTTGTCTTAGCGGACCACTCCTTCTTCCTAAACAGTGTCTTTCTTTGTGTTTAATAATATCATACTCTCTTGGTTGGCTTCCTATGTCTAAAGCTAATTGTCAAATTTATTGGGTCTTCCCTTTATGACTAATGCCTATTTCTTGATTGAGACTCAGTCTTTGTCTACTCTCTTCCTAGGTGATCTTTTCTACTGCCATGAATTTAATCTCAGTGATGATATCAGGTCCCTACCTCCATTGCTGACTTGACATCTCTACTAAGATATCTTAAATGCACCTGAAATTTAGCATGTCTGAAATAAAATCAGTCTTGTTTCTAAACATGCCCCAGTCTTCCTTTACTGGGTTAATACCACCCATTTGCTTGGTTAACCTCCAAAGACAGGAGATTTCCTTGAATACTCTCTTCATTTTATAAACCAAAATTATTTCAACTGTCTCACTGTCTTACCTGTATTATTTTTTCCAAAATATGCTGTGACTTCAAAACAACCAACTACCATCTCAGACTAGTATCTCTGTATTTTAGTCTGTTCAGGATGTTATAACAAAATGCCATTGACTGGGTCGTTTAAATAACACATTTTTATTTCTCATAGTCGTGGAGGCTGGGAAGTCCAAGATTAAAGTGCCAGCAAACTAGTCATCTGGTGAGAGTCAGTTTCCTTGTTTGTAGACATCTGCCTTCTCCCTACAACCTCATATGACTGAAAAAGGGAGAGATAATCTCTCTCCTGTAGTTTTTTTTTTCTTTTTCTTTTTTTTTAATAAGAGTGCAATCTCATTTGTAAGGGCTCCATACTCTTGATATGATTATCTCTCAAAGGTCCCACTTCCAAATGCCATCACACTGGGGATTAGGACTTCCACATACGGGGAGGAAAAACATTCTGCACATAACATCCTGTTTCCACTTCTATATCCCTATAATAAACTCTTCTTCAATTATCCTTTTGGTGACCTTTGTAAAACTTAAAAGAAGGCAGAATAGAGGACTGGAAAATTTGTGCAAAATTTGGATTCAGACTCTGAAGTTCATTCACTGGCCCTTTATAAGAGATGCACTTCGGGGAGAAATTTCTTAATCTTTAAAAACCTCAATTTTTTTCACCCAGAAATAATAATAATACCTCTCAAGAGGAATTTTTGAGAAATATTTTAATATGGATCAAGTTCATGGAACAGTGTTTAGCAAATGATACAGGCTTAAAGTTAACTTTTGGGTATATTTTGGAAACTTCCACTCTCCAGCTAAAATCTCTCCAAATTGCTTAACAATATTTATTACACTAACCAAATGCTGCACAACTTCAGTCCTATGTATTTTTTTTTTTGTTGTTCCACAGATACCCCAGGAGTCTTCCTACTAAGTTCATTGCACTTGCAGTCCTTTCTATCTGGGACATTCTTCCATCAGATCCTTGCATCGCTTTCTTCTTTCATTCAGGCTCCAGCTCAAGTGCCATTTCTTCAAGTTGTTAAGTCTTAACCTTCTTGTCAAATAGTCATATCCCGTGAGACACTGTTATTTTACCCACTTTCATTTTCACAATAAATTACATTACTATGCATGATCAATGCTTATTACTTTGGTGATCGTTTGCTGGCTGTATTCCTCTAAGAGTCTAAATTTCAAAGAGAGCAAGACCTTGTCTGCATTCTTCATCATCTATTCCATGGATTATAATGTTCACGTCATATCATAGAGACACCATGGATATTTTTGAAAGAATAAATATATGAATGAATAGCTCAGTGAACACATTCATGAATAAATTACACCCACTGAGACTTTGAAATGAACTCCTAATACTTTTATGACCACCTTGACCAGGTCTGTGAGATCATATCTTCCCATTCAGGGATTCTATTATACCCCACAGGTCCCCTTTTTCAATTTAGAACCATGCCCACTTCTAAAGATGATTTACAGGGTATATGAGAGATTTTATCACCTTGAGGAAATTCCATGTGAAAAATAAATCTACAAGATTACAATATATGAACTTTGGATAAGCAGTATTGATAAAATAATTGATTTTTCATACCTATTTTCTTGCTCTGGTGTATTCAAATGATGGAAATAATGTTTAGATTATTCTTCAGTTACTAATCACTAATTTTGCTCGTTAACTACTGAATTGTTGTTTACAGAAAAGAAAACCATCTATTTACTAAGAGAAGAAAATTAAAATTTCAAGACAAGTACATTGCGCTGTTGTAAATTAATGTGTTCAGATTTATAGGTATGAAATATCACATTTTATGTTAAGAGATGATATACTTTTGTACAGAAGACAGCTCAGTCCTCTTATTTTTGAAATACATAAACATCAACTTTTTGTTTAACAGGAATAGGAGGCTAAATATTTCTTCTGGTTATGTTTATTAAACTGACAGGCTGTTAAATATCTGTGTATGTGTATATATAATTGTGTAATATTTTTTGTACATTTTAGTCTTTCTTTGTTGTTTTTTTGTCTTCTGTTCTTTACATAGAATATTTCAGCATATCTAAGAGGTTCAATAAGTATAAAAAAGAAAGCAATTTGTTTTATTTAAGGAAATTAAAATCCCCATTATCAAGTAGCTTTACATGAGGACATAAGATATATTCCTTTCTAAGAAATTGCTTTGCTAGGATTCCAAAGGTCATGTATCACATTGCATAATAACTTAAGTTCAGATGCATGAGGGAAAAGTTAGCATCTTAGCAAACTTTTCTGTTTACCTTTCTATAATGGTTTTACATTTCTAACAGCAACTAGTTCTGGGCCTCTGTCAGACATTTAAGTTTTCAGTAGAAATATTCTTCCACAGCTATGTCTTTTTCTGTTGTTCTTTGTGTAGTATCACTTATTTGTTTTGCTAGGAGAAATAGGGATTTAATTATTGCAAAAAATAACACATTCCTTAGAATTTGGGTGTGTAAATTAAAATATGATCAGATAATCTGGCAATATTCTTTGAAATAAATTTATGCAATAAGTTTCCAGTATAAAAAAATTAAAGAATTGTTGACTTTCAAGATTATATTGAAATATTGAATATATTGAAAGCATTTTTTAGGAATTTGAATTACTGGAACAATGGGATGAGTTTTAAAATGACATACTACGCTGTATGTTCATTAACTGGAGATACTTATTTTCCTTTCCTTAGCTTTAAGGCAGCAAGGAGTACCTGAGGAAAGCCACATATATCCCATGCAGGGAAGGAATTATGGGATGTCAGCTTCTGCTTTATCTTCAACTTGCCTTCTGTTCCCTCATCAATTGTTATCATTTTTTTCTTTGCCCAAAGAACATTTTGCTCTTTGCCTAAAATCATGACTATTTTATGAATTCATAAGTTATATCACTTGACAACCAGAATGAATATGTTTTGCACAGGTTATATTGTAAGAATATTGATAAACATTGTATTTATTTAAATAAAATAAACTACTCTTAAAAGCAGTAACTATTGTATATTGTATATGAATGGATTTAACTACTTAATACATCAAATATAATAGAGTATATTTATTAGGACTTAAAAATGAATTTAATGGCAAAAACATGTGTTCTCTACAAAATTATTTATATTAACCATTGTAATTTCACAGCAACCTTGTGAATTAGATACCATTTTTATACTCATCTATAGATGAAGAAGCTGAGATATAGTAAGATGACCTAAGTTGTCCAAGATGACCTGGACTGTAATGGAATTTGGATCTGAGCATATTCCTCAATGTACATCTGGTATAAGCATAACATACATACTATAAATTTTAATCTGTTATCTTTTTAATCTATTATCTTTCTCTAAAATTTTATATACATATGTTCTCTGGGAAATACAAATACACATACATAGATAATTTGGAAATCATGTATGCATATTTAAAAATAATGGCAAAAGTAATTGTCATATTTTTTTTTTTTTAAGATTTTATTTATTTATTTGACAGACAGAGATCACAAGCAGGCAGACAGGCAGAGAGAGGGAGAGGAGGAAGCAGGCTCCCCGCAGAGCAGAGAGCTCGATGCGGGACTCGATCCCAGGACCCTGAGATCATCACCTGAGCCGAAGGCAGCGGCTTAACCCACTGAGCCACCCAGGCGCCCGTAATTGTCATATTTTACAAAGATTAGTTGTTACTGTACAAAAAAGGTAGAATGCAGTAGTTACAAGTTTCAGATTTAATTTTCAAAAAAACTGCTATTTAAATCACTTATTCAACAATCTGATGATTAGTTTGCCAATAATCTTTTATTTTTTATTTATTTTTTTGTATTGTTTTAAAGGTTTTATTTATTTATTTGACAGAGATCACAAGTAGGCAGAGAGGCAGGCAGAGAGAGAGAGGAGGAAGCAGGCTCCCTGCTGAGCATAGAGCCCAATGTGGGACTTGATCCCAGGACCCTGAGATCATGACCTGAGCGGGAGGCAGTGGCCCAACCCACTGAGCCACCCAGGCGCCCCACCAATAATATTTTAAAATGTTAACTGGCCATGATAATGCTGTGTATCTTAGGGTAATGGCTCCTCCATCCGATAACTATCAGGAACTAGCTGGCATAAATCATTTGGTTTGGCATTCCAACTGCCGTGTTTTTCTTTCTTCTTTTATTTTAATTAAAAATGTTGTTCAGCAAGGCTATTTATACTGAAAATGCTGGATGTGAAAATGAATTTCTCTTCAAATGTGTATTATTATTATATAATTCAGTAATGACCATTAGTGATGGCAAGTAGAATATAACAGATTTTTCTTATTATTTAATATTTCACAGCCATATATTTTCCTCTTACGTTTTCTTTTTCCATGCTTAGATTTGTTAATGTTTCTCTTTCAATCTTCTCCTTCTTGCTTTCCTTCTTTCCTTTTTTGCTTTTCTTTTCTATTTTTATTTTTATTGTTTCCAAATACTTTGAACCTTTGATAATAGTTCTCCATGTTATAATTTTCTCAAGTAAAAAGGAAGCAATATTCTCTGAATAATATTTTAGATTTTGAAAACACTGAAGCTTAGAGATTAGTTTTATAAGAGGAGAGGTACTTGGAAATTATTTACCACGTTCATAGAGAATTTTTTTTTTTTAATTCTGTGGACTTATGGATACCATTTTAAAGATACAACACCTATCAAGTAACTGAAAATGTGCATAGGGAGCCTGCTAAAATAAAAAGACAAGGATGAAAAGAAAATGAAATGATTGTTAAAGTTAAAATTTAATGAAACACTAAAGAAATACTAAATACTAATTTTGCAGTAAAGAGCAGAATGCAAATGAGCAAATTGAATCAGTCATATGTAAGTCTATACCCTATAAGGGAAAAATATCCCATTATGCAGGACATAGTTTACAGACTTAAAAACAGAGTATGACTATAAGAAACATGGATTAGTGAAGACGCAACTCGTGGGTCATAAATTATATGAGAAATGTAATTGGATAAACATTTTAAAGGCAATTTTCAAGTAATCTCTTAAAGATTATTTCTTAGCTAAAAAAATGTAAATGCAAACGTTAACAGTTTTTTTTTTTTTTTCACTCTGTGAGAAAAGGCAATGTGAAAATTTCATCTGGAAAATCTGTAGTGAACATTTTTTTTTTAATTTTTTATTTTTTATAAACATATATTTTTATCCCCAGGGGTACAGGTCTGTGAATCACCAGGTTTACACACTTCACAGCACTCACCAAATCACATACCCTCCCGAATGTCCATAATTTTAAATGACCAGAACAAAGAGAACATGATATGTGTAATGGAAGCAGTTTCTTAAAAAGGAAGAAGCAGTTAACACAGACCCTGAGATTCCTGTTGAGATCTATTAAAAGGTCAAATAAATAGACCATCTCCTGGGGCATATTTATGCAAATTTGACTCAATATGTGACTAACTAATAACTATGAATAGAACTGAAAAACTATCAAAGAATCCACATGAAGATACAAGACCTACGTTCTCGTGTTTCACTCTCTAACTTGGAGCTAAAGCTACCTCTTACATAAGTTGATACAGAGCACAGAAAAACAATGAAATGTCCCATTTTGTTTTATGAAAAGGCAAAATTGTCAAGGATTATCAAGTTATAACAATTCTCCATAAAATAAATAGACTCATTAAATATTAGAATACAAAAAAATTAAATACCACACACACATAGAATTCATACAAGGAGTATAAATAAGATATGGATATTAATGTATTAGCATGTTATAATGTTATTGGTAAATTCCTTGAATTATTTTATTAGAAATGAAAACCTATTCTCAGAAGATAGAACTAGAACATACTCTTCACATGTAAAAAATAATTATATTAAGTAAGCAGTTTACATCCCAATAACAGAATAGCTCCTCCCAGTGAGGTTCTGTGGAATATTACTTGTGCAAAAAATTAATGAATCATCACAAATTATTTTTAAAAATTTGTTTGCTATTACAGAAATAGGTATAGATCCAATATATAATTTAGATAAAATAACTACAGTATTTGACTTAGAAGCAACCAAAACCCTTGTTATTTCGTTGATATGAATTTTAAAATGGAAGCAATGATTTAAAAGAGAAAAAAGGAAACTCTCTCTTGCACAATTTTGTTTCCAGGGTTGTTTTAAATCAGAATTTTGGGGGCATTGGCTCAGTAGGTTAAGCATCTGCCTTTGGCTCAGGTCATGATTCCAAGGTCCTGGGATTGAGCCCCACAAGGCTCTCTGCTCAGCGGGATGTCTGCTTCTCCCTCTTCCTCTGCTTCATCCCCTATCTGTGCTGTCTCTCACACGGGCTCTCTCTCTCTCTGGCAAGTAAATAAAATCTTTTTTAGAAAATCAGAATTGTGAAGGGCTCTGGTCACAATGAATGTTTATGTTCATTAAGATTTGCACTAATATTTGTTTTTATTATACCTGAAATTTCCTGTCATATTCTGAGCTATCTTGGAGGAGAAAATTAGGAAGTCATCTTGTGGAAAAGAAATGTGCTCAGAAATATTGTAGTTTTATAAGTAATCATTAGGGAAAATCCTGACAACATTTGAAGGGAAGGGTAAACACCACTACCCAGTAGTACTAGTGTCAGTATTGTTAATTAATATACTTGAAGTTCTAGTGGTCTAATAAAAAATATCCCTTATTAAAAATTAGAAAATTGGGGATGGAGAAAGGAAAGCATCATTCTCATCAAAAATTCATTAATTTATTTTCTCATGTTGGATATTGTGCTATATTCTGTAAAGTTTTTGTGGATTTAATGCTATTTAGATGTAGTACATGAGTTTAATTTTAATGCCTTATTAATTTAAATATTATAAGAAATTTTAATTTAAAAACTATTCATGGATCACAGAAGCTAAAGAACTTAATCTTCTTTTAAGACTCCCTTACATTTAGTTGCTGACTCACCTTTATATTATTTTTTACAAATAAGTACTTTTTGGAATTACACATTATAGATTTTCCTTGAAAATCATTTGCTAATTATCAGATTTTTATTTATTGCAAAGAACATGCTTATAAGTTAGCATTCCCTGATTGATGAGACATAGGGTGATCTTAAGTACTGCTGAAGGTAGTGATAAATTTTTCAGACTCCCTTAAGATAAGTAGATGTATTTAGGAAAAAGAATAATTTATCTCTCCACTTTATTGAGGATTGGCCTAGTATGTTGGCTTTTGTAGAATATTTAAGTGCTGAAATAGTTTCACTGCTATGTCACCTTTTCTTCCTGGAAAGGAAAATCATTGTATTTTAAAGCTCAAGTGACTTTCAGACTATGAAAAGGGTTACTTGACTTTAAAAGTAAGGGCTTAATCAAGAGGTAAATTCTGTTCTTGAGCAAGGAAACCAAATTCAATATTACACAGCAGGCATCTGTGAAACAAAATTTACTTTTTTGTGATTTTACAAATGTACTGTGCAGACAAAAATAAAATTAGCTTGCCAGAACTTGCATTCTACCGTCTGCCACTAACTTGGCCCTGCTCTCTCGACCCTTTTGTATAGTTCTTCTATCAAGAATCCTCCGCACACCCCCCCCCCACCCCTGCTGCTTTCCCTTCACTACCACCCACTCTTCAGAAGTCAAGTGTGTGATGTGCCAGCCTGTTATCTAAGCAAGCAGGAAGCCCTAGTTCTCTTGGCAGGAGGTACTTGAGTGAGGAGGTGTGTGTGTCCTTTTCTGTGGTAGTTAGCTGTTGCTCAACCAGGAGTTTTGGTGGGTGTGTTTTTCATTTCAAACGAAAATCATCATTTTGCAAGTATATCCAATTTCCTCTGATATTAAAATGTGTGAGAAAAGAAATGGATCAAAATGAAATAGTAAACAGAATCAAGAATGGAAAATGGGAATTTAATCATGAATATTTGCCACCTTTTAATTTCTTGGCTATGCTGCTAACTGGGCCTTTACGATCCCTGCAGTCAGCAAGATTGCATATGTCTTTGATATGAGGCTGAATAAATGCCACTAGGAAATCAGCATAGGAACTTGAGATACTATTGCTCTTAGATTTTACGTTGTTAGCACTTTGACACAAGAGGTCCTTGATATTTTAGTCAATGATCACTTCACGGAGAACTATTCTTTTCACCCTCTCATTAGGTTGTAAACTGTTTTCTAGCTCAGGCAGGCGAT
>NC_081558.1:195604230-195661728 GCF_022355385.1 Mustela nigripes
ATAGTTTATGTTTATGTATTTCCTTTATGAAAATATAAGGCAGAGTCTCAATTGAAGAAAACCAGAGAATGGATATCTCGAATAATGATTTTACAGTATATTTATCTTCCTATTTCTTGGATGTTAATGCATATAAATTATTGAGAAACATTTATTGGCTCATCTCCTCAGCACTTTTGTTTTTTTTCCAGGTGGCTTTCCTTTAATTGTTGTTTGTCAAAGTATAATCCCCTTACCTCTCTAGAAGTCTAAATGATGGTATGTGTTAAGCTGTTGCTAATTAATATAGTTTTAAATCTTGAACAGTGGATGGAGGAAGAGATTAAATTAATAACAGATACCGGGAATAAAACTGGTGGCAGACATCCATCAAGAAAAAATGGAAAATATGTCTAGGATAGAGAAGCCATGCCAATATGAAGGGAGAGTTTATTGGTTTTGTCTGTTTTTATACTTCTCAGAATATTTGGTAGTTTTGATAATATAGGATGTTAAAAGTTAAAATCCTGCTTCTGATATGACTTTAGAGCTCTAGATGAATGCCTTAAACTTCCTGAAATCAGTTTTCTTTTTTTAAAAATGAAAATTATACTTATTTCATGAATTTGTGACTCACACCTAAAACGAAGCACTGTCTCCTTTGATTTGTATCCCAAGTGTCTTTCCATACATTTGGTTCTGCCTTCTCTCTGACCCATCATTCAATGACCCACAGGAAATCCCCCACAATAACTAGCTCACAAGTGCCATAATCGTTACTTGTGCCCTGTGCTCTCACTGAGTTTGAGGCTCATGACCTGAGCCGAAGGCAGATGCTTCATGGACTGAACTACCCAGGCTCCCCAATACTTCCCATATTTTAAAGGTTAATTTGGCATGTTTCATCACAGCTTCAGTTTTAAAGCCTAAAAAAAATAGTTTATAAATAAAAATATAAACTTTTACCTTTTGAAATAGTGCAAATACTATTGAGCATGGAATGCAATGATAGTATCATTTTTCTCTCTATCCACGTAACATTTAATCTTTAAAAGTACTTGAATCTGTGCATAATAGCTTTAATTGAAAGGGATAAAGCATATTATTAAATGTGGCAGACTAATTCATCATACGCATTTATAACAAGTACTTCAGATCATTTCATTCTTTCACCTGTCCAAAATCAACATTTTCTGTAAGTTCATTAGGCTTCCTTCCATATTATTTTTTTGAACAGGCACCATGAGCTTAAATCTCAAAGACAAAAGAATGTATTGTCATGAAAGGAAAAGAGAGTGCTCACTTAGGCAGCACTTAAGCTAAAATTATGAACAATACAGAGAAGATTAGCACAGCCCTTGCACAAGGATGTCACCAAATTCATGAAGTGTTCGTACTTTAAAAAAGAAAAAGTAGAGGGATATTTGAACTATATCAGCTAAATTTTAAAAGCCCTTTTGATAAAATAACCCCTCAAATTTTGTAAATTTGTCATTCTCACTTAAATTTACATAAAAATATCAGGTCTTAATACTGAAAATGTTTTTTCATATAAAAAAATGCCCTTTAAAACTTTTTAAATGACATTTGGATCCTTAGATATTTTCCAAAGAATATAACGATAAAAGCACCTGTGTCTTTTCTTCCATTGGCATGTTGACTCAAGTTGTTATAAACTCTCCTATTTAATTAAATCATTCTACAAAATCCCACATAAAATCCATTATCTGAATTGTGGAAAAAAATAAAATTTTATTGATGAGCAAGAATTGGCATATTTTCAATGACTGAATATGATAACAAATGAGACCATCACACTCATTTGTCATGAAATGTCATCATCCACCTTCATATTCCTATTTATTCCCCTTACTATTGCCTTTTGGTAAATGTGGGAGGACAGTCCCTACATATGGAAACTCCTGGTGTAGTTTGAAAATGACTACTTCATAACTATATAGAATCATTATATCAAATTAAAATGAAACAAGTATTTTTTTAAATGTAGTCAAAATGTCATATCTAAAATGACAAAAACTTCTGTTTTTGTTCTTTTCATTCATTTATTCAGAAATGTTATTTTCCTGAGCACTCTGATAGATGCTTAGCATATAATCAGAAAAACAAAACAGAATACCCATATTTTGGAACATCTGGCCACCCAGTTTCCCCATATATGCTCACTCTGTCGTAACAGAAGTAGGAAAATTGGTGAAATAAGCATCTTTTCCTGACTTATTTATAACAATAACAATATAAATTTTACAAGAATAAAGCTACTTTAAATATATAAATGAAATATTTAACTTCCCTTCTCAGTACATGTTAAGGGTTAAAAACAAGTGCTCTATAGCAGTATAATCAATTGTTCATCAAAGATTTGTTCTTAGAAATAATACAATAATTAGAAAATTTATTTTTGATAACCTGTTAATTTATTTCTGCTTTTGATTTCCACAAAACAAAGTTGTTAACCTAACCTAATCTAATACTCACCATTAACATTACTTTTACTGTGGGAATTTTTTTTTTAAAGATTCTTTTTCAGCACAAAGAAAAGAGCTAGATGTTTCAGATCATCATGAAATAAATTAGATAATAAAAATTTGTATCTATTCCGAAGTGCTTAATGTTGATGCACTTATCCTTTGAACCTGAACCAAAATTCAAGGCAAACTATGCCACATGTTTATTTTCTTAAACCACTTGCTAAATATTTTTTCAGTTGGTGCTTACAAACTATTCAAAACTGAACAAATATGTCATGAGTGTTATTAAAAAAACACACCTCAGCCATCACAGCAAAATCTTCACACATACACACATACACACAGACACAGGGATTGGGCACATGGATATTCTTCTATGTCTGAAAAAGCTTTCAGACATGTAATATCAACACTAAGAAATAATAAAACCTATTCTTCATTCCTTATACAGTATGTATCTAAAAAATTGACATGGAAAACTGAGTATTTAGCCAAGTTATTCTTTCAACAGCCTAAGCCTGCCTAGAAAACTCAGGCTCTAAAGACCTCTCTTCAATAACAGATGGCCAGTGATAGCTTGAGCAAAACAGTTAAATTCCCCAAGCAGTGCTCTTGGCTTAGCCACTGTATAAACTGTCTCAGTTTCTTTGGAATAAAAATTTACCCAGTGCAATTTTGCAACTTTATAGTAAAGTGGGTTTCCTGAGAGTACTGTATTTTTCTGATTGGATCCAGACCCAAAAATCAGATATGGCTTTAGGGATGTTGTATATATAATCCTAGTTCTCTGTTCTTCAATTACCACCCAGAAGTTTTCTGACTTTATTCATTTGGTGAGTAATCAGTTAAAAAACTGGTCAAATTTTACAACTTTATGGTAACTTCTTTCTGGATTCCTGTGTGAAAGAAAAGAATTATTGTAATCAATTTTCTAAGGTTGTGATTTTTTCCTAAGAAATATTAATTACAAAGTAAGTATAATCCAGAGCTCCTGGGTGGCTCAGTCAATTAAGTGTCTGACTCTTGGTTTTCTCTCAGGTCATGATCTCAGGGTCCTGAGATGCAACCCCATGTCAGGCTCTGTGCTGAACATGGAGCTTACTCGGGATTCTCTCTCTCTTTCCTTCAGCTCCTCTCTGCCATCGTTTTTTTTTTGTTGTTGTTGTTGTTTTGTTTTGTTTTGTTTTGTTTTTAAAGGAAAAAAGAAATGTAATTCACCCTCAAGCCCTCAGGAATCAATTACAAGTATGAGGGAGTTCAAATGAGAGCCAAGAATAAATGAACAAGCTAAAGTATTTGGGTCGTATAGAAAGGCCAAGAGTTAAGTTATGAGATATTTAAGGTTTAAGAACTGCTGGAATACTCAGAAACCATCTTTTGTCTTTAAACATCACATGTAATTTAGACATAATTCATGAAAAATTTTAGCATTGTCCTTAATATTGGAAATATTTATATTTTTCCTGTTAAATGACTTTTAAATTTTAAATTACTAGTACTACAAAGTATGGTAGTATAACTCATTCCATTCTATGTAACAATTTCAAATTGTTAAATAGAAAAGGTCAAGAAAGTCCATTTGTGAAACGAAGTACCTGGGAGATTGCAAAGATATATATGTGCCATATAGGTTTTAGCCTTTTATGATATATTTAGTAAAGCTACTTATCAATATTTTTTTTATTTTGTTGTATTCCAGTCAAATGCTATGGATAAAAATAGAAGTTTCTACTGAAATTCTACTAAAATTTTTAAGTACCTGATAATTTAAAATGCATTTTATGTTGGAAAGGGAATTAACACAACTTTCCAGAAAAATATTTCTTGCTTAATTCCTCTGAATGGATATGTATAAGAGCACTAATGATGTGAGTATATTAGAATCACATAAGGCATCTTAAGATGTCATTTATAGATATCTCTCTGCCTGCAGTGGACTGTTGTTCTTCCCTAGGCAATCAGAGTTTATCAAACTTACATGGATCCAGGAGCTAAACAGGTCCTTTGTTTAGGACAGATTTTAGTTTCTCTTATTTTCCATGTATCACATAATACCAAAGAATATTGTCCTTGAGAACATGTAAAGATTTCTCATGATTTCACTACACAACTTACAGTGCCAAAATTCTTCCTCAGTGCTATTTCAGCCTTATTTTATTTCTTGGAAATGCAGTTACCTTCTGTTTGAATCAGTACTTCAATAATAAGCAAATGCTATGGTTCTAAATTTAGCCATGAGTCGAAGAAAATAAAAGGAAAATGAGGATAGTTTAAAGACTTGACAAACTACAGATATTAAATGAATAATAATTTAATAATAAGTAATGTATGCATAATAAACACAAATATATGCATGTATATATGCATATATTCAGAAAAACAAGGCAAAATGCCATTTATATGGAATATCTGATTGCCTACTGTGTGCATGTATACTCTGTTATGTTAGAAAATGGAAAATCAGTAAAATGGCTATTTTTCCTGATTCCTTATCAAAATAATAATATAATTTGATTATATGTATATACGCCATCCATATTTTATATCAAGATTCTAGATTTTGAAGAAGAAAAGAAGCCCATTTTTGTTTAGATTACTAATGCTATAGTCATTTTATCTGTGTTGAAATAGGTATTTGTACTTGTCCACACGATTTATGCAATAATATGAATTTTCCAATAATCTTGGTAATATTATCATACTGCGTGGGGAGAGATTCAGGTGACTTGGGATTGACTCCTAGTTCAGATATTTTCTATACAGGAGTAGACAAATCAATTGTTCTCTTTGAGTATCAGGTTTAGTTCTTATAATTGGGCAAGGCATAAAGAAAAATGTGATGTGGAATAAAAGAGCAGAGACCAAGACCAGCAGAAATTGAATGGGGAAAGGGGAAACAATATGCCTATATTTATACCTGGTAATATCTGAAGATAGGTGTGGACAAGACAAGGTAAACTGGTGGTAGGAGAAGACATTTCCTTTCTGGTCTTTAACTGAATTAACCAATTATAATGATTGATTCTATGTGAATGGGACAAATGATGCCCAGATAGCAGGTAAAACATTTCTGGATGTAATTGTGATGGTGTTTCTGGAAGACATCAGCATTTCAATCAAAAGACTAAATAATGAAAATCACTCCTCCAATGTAGTAGGCATCATCTAATCCCTTGGGTGTCTGAATTGAATAAAAATGTGAAGGAATGGTGAATTCTCTCTTTGTCTCCTTGAGCTGGGACATCTGTCTTCTCCTACCTTTGGATTTTGAAATTTCTGGTTCTTGTACCTTCAATTATACCAAAAGTTTTTCCTGGTTCTACAGCTTGTAGATGGCATGTTGTGGCATATCTTGGCCTCCATAATTTCATGAGCAAATTGCTCATAAAATACATTGCTCAATGTAATACATTTCCTTTTGTATCTCTTTATGCAACCTAATGGTCTGTTTCTCTGGAAAACCCTAAAACAAAACAAACAAAACAAAAAACAAACAAACAAACAAACAAAACCACAAATTGGTTTCGAGAAGCAGAGGGCTGCTGTAACATATACCTAAAAATGTGGAAGTAGTTTTAGAACTGGATAAAAGGTGGAGGCTAGAAGAGTTTGGAGGTACATGCTGTGTACCAAGATTGTTGCTAATGGACTGTTAAAAGCAATTCTGGTAAGAGCACAGAAGAAGAAGAAAACTATAGAGAAAACCTCCATCTTATTGGAGTATGCCTAAGTGGTTGTGAATATATGGATTGTAAAGTCTATTTTGATGATGTTACAGATAGAAATGAGGAACAAAGAAGCAGAACTTAAAATTTTGGGAAATTCTTAGCCTATCCATATTGAAAGGGGGAAAAAATAGGACTTGTTTGGGAGAGAACATGAAGGAAGTGGCCAAATTTGATAAAGCTATGAATTGGCCATCTCAAAAAATCCAAGAGTTACTCATCAAGAGAGTGGTGATTGAAAGAGGTACAGGTGGAAACTAAGGCATTAGAATGTGTGGTTTTGCCATCTTAGGACTGTGTGGGGCAATGACAATTAGGTCACTCAACAGCCAACTTCTCTAATACCTGGGCATCAAGTGATATCTCATGGCATATTGTGAGTAACTTCTATAAATTCTTCAGAAGATGTAATCTCAGGCAAAACCTAGTTGTAAGGGAGTTAGACTGTGTGATTTAATTAAGTGTGCAGACTTAACAAATTTCATTTGTCTATGTTAGGACTTTGATAGAATAAGAGTAGAACTCTGAAATCATGATGGGAAATACAGGTGGACAGGTCCGATTAATCTGAATTCCCAAATTCCACTGAATTCATTATTTCAGCAGAAGCTGCCCCCTTTCTCTTATTAGAAGAAAGCAGTCTCTTCCTTGAATGATGACCTTGAAGTGACCCACTTGAATTAGATGTTTATAGAGATGGAACTTGTTTCCATAAAAGATCTTTTCTTGCTTCCCCTCTTTGCTTCTAAGACAATAGCAAGCATCAGGTTTAATGACAGACCAAACAGGAAAGTAGAATCTCTTCTAGAAATAAATAGCTTACACATTAAAGGGAGTATAGAATCCAGCTAATTTTTCCTGGACAGGAACTGTGGACAGTATTTAGCATAGATTCTGAATATATTCATCCAAGGATTGGGAAATATGTTTTAATAGGAGACCTTAATTGCTTTGGGGACTTTATAACCATTATAAGGACCCCTAAAATATCCTAATAACCTATTACATTGGCTATTTGAATCCTGCACTCAAATACAGTAAATTAGGAATAAATGTACTTCCTTAACAGAGTGGTGAGGATGAAATCAGAAGATTATGAGAATAGGGGAAGAGAAAAAGAACTAAGAACCCAACATAAGTCTATCTTTCAGAATTGAGAGGAGGTACTGTGGTCCTAGTAAGAACTATTATTTGCCAGGGAACACCAATTGGCTGTATTATTAGAGCTGTCCATTTTGGGGAATCTTTTATCATACCATTTTGACATAATGTCATGCAAAAGAGGAAATATCTATTGTAAAATTGGAACATCACAGTAAAGCTTTGTCTCAAGCAGATCAAACACATATTTAAATTACATGAACAGGTCATTACTTCTGATTCCTATGTCACTTATCTCTTGATACAAATGACTTTCCTTCAGTTCACACTTAGAAGTTTTTGTGAATTCCTTATGACCAACTCATAAAGTAGGAGAAATCTTAACCCATTCATGGATGGATTATTGCAATATGTTTGTGTTAGGTGAAGGGAACTGCTGCCTTTTTACATCTCTACAAAGGGGTGGTACTGAAGTTAAGTTATGAAGGACATAATTTCAGAAAGCAAAGCTGTGTGCAGTCACTTAGTTGTCACATTCTATGGATGAGAAATGGCCAGAAGAATGAGTAACTCTAGGATAGATTTAAAAGGTTTAATTGATTATCTAGTTCGGAAAGGGGAAAAAAAGGGGGGGAGGTAAAAATTCAGAGTTCTGGGGAAGAGATAAGAAAATGGGTAGATTCATGGAGGTGAGTGAGCAAAAGCATGTAGGTATTTATTTTTCATGTAATGCATACAAAATGACTAATTCTGTGACTTTCAGTAAGACTTCCATCTTATCCCACCCAAGTTTGGACAATGGTCTACAAACACCTCAGATTTTGTGAATAATGGAACAAATGCATGGGTGCCATCATAAATGTACTAACACTTGTGGGTTGAACCAGCTAACTGCTAAGTTACTGCCATAAAACTAACCTGTTGGTAGCAGAGACCAATGACAGATCTCAGGATAACATCATCCTTCAGAAAGACTAGTTAGATGCTTAGTGTTATGTCACCTATTTCACACACCTTCTGTCTGAAAAGGGCATCTTCTATCATGGTTGTATGTGGCAAGAAGCCTGAGTTACTTTTTCTGACTTATCTTCTGAAGCAGTCTAACAAAGTCCCATAGATCTTGTGTTCCAACCATTGGTGACTCTCAAAGAGATAAAAGGAACTTGACAATACACCTTACTAGAAATGTTTACATTGTTTCCTTTAAAGCAAACGGAAGTAGCCTTTTCCCATACTGTAGGAAATATTCACCATGCCTGGAGCCCTTGACATCTTGCAAATGGAGGAGGAGGATGTCCTCAAATTCCTTGCAACAAGAACCCACTTCAGTGACATTGACCTTGAATTCTAAATGGAACAGTACACCACAAAAGGAAACGTGATGGCAACTATGTATCATCTGTAAAGAACCTGAGAGAAGCTTCACGGTGCTCATGCCATTGTTGCCACTGAAAACCTAGCTGATATCAGTGTCATATTGTTTGGGAATATTGGTCAGCAAACTGTGCTGAAGTTTGCTGCTGCTATTGGAGATGCTCCTTTTGCTTCCCTCCTGGAACTTTCACTAATGGGATCCAGGAAGCCTTCTGGGAGCCCAGACTGGTTACCGATCCCAGAGTTGACCACCAGCCTCTCACAATGTCTTATTTTAACCTGCCTCCTGCCTACCACCGCTCAGTGTGACACAGACACTCCTCTCTACTATGTGGACTCTACTGCCCCTTGCGACCATAAGGGAGCTCACTCAGCGGGTCTGCTCTGGAGGATGCCAGCCCCATGGGAAGTCATGCCTGATCCCTACTTCTACAGAGATCCTGAAGAGCTGGAAAAGGAAGAGCATGCTGTTGCTGAAAAGGCTGTGACCAAGGAGGAATTTCAGGGTAAAGGAACTGCTCTAGCACCTGATTTCACCGCTACTCAGCCTAGAGTCACAGACTGACCTGGAGGTATGCAGGTGTCCTCTTTGCCTCTTCAGCAATTTTCTACTGAAGACTGGAGCACTTAGCCTGCCCCTGAGGACTGGTTCGCAGCTCCCACTGCTCAGGCCACTGAATGGGTAAGAACAACCACTGAGTGGTCTTAGGCTGCTCTTGCATAAAGGCAAACAAATGGAAATAATGTTAGTAGAAATTAAGGTTTCTAAATAAAATAAAATAAATCAGGCCAAACACCAAACAATCACCTGTGTGGTAACCCCATTTATTCGCTCAGGAAATAAAAATAACAACATTAACAGTAGTAGTAGCAGCGATCTTAGTGCAGAACTAACGAGAGTTGTAATAGTCCTTGTTAGAATGGAATAGGAGCAGTACATGACTTGTAAGTGAAAGAAATTGTTCGTCTCTTACAAAATGGGAGGTAATGATTCTTTTTGACCTACAGCAGTCACCCATTCAGTGCATGAGTGGGAAGAAAGGAATGATTATTTCTACTGGAGACATTTATTATAGAAGTTAATTGTCACAAATTATTTCACATAATATATTAATGAATTAAGTCCAAGAATAAAAACACTATTCAACATCGTACTAGAGGTCCTAGCCTCAGCAATCAGACAACAAAAGGAAATTAAAGGCATCCAAATTGGCAAAGAAGAAGTCAAATTATCACTCTTCGCAGATGATATGATACTATATGTGGAAAACCCAAAAGACTCCACTCCAAAACTGCTAGAACTTATACAGGAATTCAGTAAAGTGTCAGGATATAAAATCAATGCACAGAAATCAGTTGCATTTCTCTACACCAACAGCAAGACAGAAGAAAGAGATATTAAGGAGTCAATCCCATTTACAATTGCATCCAAAACCATAAGATACCTAGGAATAAACCTAACCAAAGAGACACAGAATCTATACTCAGAAAACTATAAAGTACTTATGAAAGAAATTGAGGAAGACACAAAGAAATGGAAAAATGTTCCATGCTCCTGGATTGGAAGAATAAATATTGTGAAAATGTCTATGCTACCTAAAGCAATCTACACATTTAATGCAATTCCTATCAAAGTACCATCCATCTTTTTCAAAGAAATGGAACAAATAATGCTAAAATTTATATGGAACCAGAAAAGACCTCGAATAGCCAAAGGGATATTGAAAAAGAAAGCCAACGTTGGTGGCATCACAATTCCGGACTTCAAGTTCTATTACAAAGCTGTCATCATCAAGACAGCATGGTACTGGCACAAAAACAGACACATAGATCAATGGAACAGAATAGAGAGCCCAGAAATAGACCCTCAAATCTATGGTCAACTAATCTTCGACAAAGCAGGAAAGAATGTCCAATGGAAAAAAGACAGCCTTTTCAATAAATGGTGCTGGGAAAATTGGACAGCCACATGCAGAAAAATGAAATTGGACCATTCCCTTACACCACACACAAAAATAGACTCAAAATGGATGAAGGACCTCAATGTACGAAAGGAATCCATCAAAATCCTTGAGGAGAACACGGGCAGCAACCTCTTCGACCTCTGCCGCAGCAACATCTTCCTAGGAACAACGCAAAAGGCAAGGGAAGCAAGGGAAAAAATGAACTACTGGGATTTCATCAAGATCAAAAGCTTTTGCACAGCAAAGGAAACAGTTAACAAAATCAAAAGACAACTGACAGAATGGGAGAAGATATTTGCAAACGACATATCAGATAAAGGACTAGTGTCCAGAATCTATAAAGAACTTAGCAAACTCAACACCCAAAGAACAAATAACCCAATCAAGAAATGGGCAGAGGACATGAACAGACATTTCTGCAAAGAAGACATCCAGATGGCGAACAGACACATGAAAAAGTGCTCCATATCACTCGGCATCAGGGAAATACAAATCAAAACCACAATGAGATATCACCTCACACCAGTCAGAATGGCTAAAATCAACAAGTCAGGAAATGACAGATGCTGGCGAGGATGCGGAGAAAGGGGAACCCTCCTACACTGTTGGTGGGAATGCAAGCTGGTGCAGCCACTCTGGAAAACAGCATGGAGGTTCCTCAAAATGTTGAAAATAGAACTGCCCTATGACCCAGCAATTGCACTATTGGGTATTTACCCTAAAGATACAAATGTAGTGATCCAAAGGGGCACATGCACCCGAATGTTTATAGCAGCAATGTCCACAATAGCCAAACTATGGAAAGAACCTAGATGTCCATCAACAGATGAATGGATCAAGAAGATGTGGTATATATACACAATGGAATACTATGCAGCCATCAAAAGAAATGAAATCTTGCCATTTGCAACAACGTGGATGGAACTAGAGCGTATCATGCTTAGCGAAATAAGTCAAGCAGAGAAAGACAACTATCATATGATCTCCCTGATATGAGGAAGTGGTGATACAACATGGAGGCTTAAGTGGGTAGAAGAAGAATAAATGAAACAAGATGGGATTGGGAGGGAGACAAACCATAAACGACTCTTAATCTCACAAAACAAACTGAGGGTTGCCGGGGGGAGGGGGTTTGGGAGAAGGGGGTGGGATTATGGACATTGGGGAAGGTATGTGATTTGGTGAGTGCTGTGAAGTGTGTAAACCTGGTGATTCACAGACCTGTACCCCTGGGGATAAAAATATATGTTTATCAAAAATAAAAAATTAAAAAAAAAAAAAACAAAAAACAAAAAAAAAACTCTCACAAATTGTTAAGTCAGACACTGTGAGAATCTTTTATCTCCACAGAAGGAAGAGTTAGTTCGAACAGCAGTTAAAAAAGAAAGAAAGAAAGATAGAAAAGAAAAGAAAATTTAAAAATAAGAAAAAAAAAACCTGTAGTCAGTCTATAAAGTAGAGAATTTGACTTTCTTCATTTTCTTCTGAACAATCCACACCACATTAAGTATCTTAGTTTCTGTCGCTTGTTACCCCTGTTCCTGATTGCCCAGACATCCTATATATCCATCAGTCTAAAAGTTAGCAAGATTACAGGTAAAGTTAACCTAGCAATGTATTCAGTGGCTTCTTCCGTATGATATTCAGATTAAATAATAAACTGAAGAAATAGTACACTGAGGTTCTCATTTTAATTCTAAGATTAAATGGAACTTTGCTAATTTTACGCATAATCCATTTATACACTATTATATTACATTGAAGGAGTACTTATCTATTGCTGCTTATATATACTGTTTCAAGAGCTTGTCTTTTTTTAAGATTTAATTTGTTGTTTATTTGACAGAGAGTGAGAGAGTGTAAGCAGGCGGAGCAGCAGAGGGAAAGGGAGAAGCAGGCTCCCAGCTGAGCAGGGAGCCTGATGCAGGGATCTATCCCAGTACTCTGGGATTATGACCAAGCCAAAGGCAGATGCTTAATTGACTGAGCCACCCAGGTGCCCTAAGATTCAAGAGCTTTTCAACAGGCCTCTACTTTGACACAGTGACTGGGACACCATATATGTAAAATATTTCTTTGTAAATGACCAAATCCATGCAATGCCTAATATATGCTTAGCACTATAATACAAGAACACTTGGGACACTCTCAGTGAGCATATTCCAATACCCTGTGTTCTCTTCTGCTCAGAGACCAGATCTGGGGTGCCTGGGTGGCTCAGTGGGTTAAAGCCACTGCCTTCGGCTGTGGTTATGATCCCAGGGTCCTGGGATCGAGCCCTGCATCTGGCTCTCTGCTCAGTGGGGAGCCTGCTTCACTTCCTCTCTCTCTGCCTGCCTCTCTGTCTACTTGTGATCTCTGTCAAATAAATAAATAAAATCTTTTTAAAAAATTTTAAAAAAAAGAGACCAGATCTTATTTACTGGAAGTTCAATTATTTTTTTTTCTCAGTTCACAGTAATATTTCTACATAATCACTTTCATTTCTTTCAAGATTCTTTTTTCCTCTTTTTTTTTTTAATTAATTAGTTTATTTATTTGACAGACAGAGACAGAAGGAAGTAGGCTCCCCATGGAGCAGATAGCCCGAAGCAGGGCTCTATCCCAGGACCCTGAGATCATGACCCAAGCCAAAGGAAGAGGCTTTAACCCACTGAGCCACCCAGGTGCCCCAAGATTCTTTTTAATTCTATTCATGTTATTGTAAAGAAGCAAAATTCTTAGTTTCTCTATTCTTCAACCATAAGATTTTCCTTTGAATGGCTCTATCACTTCCAATATTCAGGCTATGATGTTACAAAGTACCAGCATATGAACTAACATCCAAGCTGTTTGAAATTTTGAACAACTCGAAAACTTTAGTAGTCTGATGCCAGTTCACTGACTCTGAATGCCTTGAGTGGGGAAAGAAGGTATAAAGATAAAGGGGTCAAATTGGAATTTTCAGATTCTCTCAGGGGCAAAAACATCAATCCCGTTCTCCCATTCTGGCAACTATCAAAAAGGAAAAGGAGACAAACCATAAGTGACTCTTAATCTCACAAAACAAACCGAGGGTTGCTGGGGGGAGGGGGTTTGGGAGAAGGGGGTGGGATTATGGACATTGGGGAGGGTATGTGCTTTGGTGAGTGCTGTGAAATGTGTAAACCTGGTGATTCACAGACCTGTACCCCTGGGGATAAAAATATATGTTTATAAAAAATAAAAAAATTTAAAAAGAAAGGAAAAGGAAAAAAAAAATCTAGATGCATTTCTGGAGGGGGGAAGACGATGTGTGTCCTAATCTCAAAGCCCCAGAGAAGTCAAGTTCTATTTGCAGTTCTTCCAAATACTTACAAAAGTAAATTTATGAACAATTTTGAGTTACCTCTGTGTTTATACAAAGTATGATTGTGCATGGCTCTTACATGGGGTTCAAAGGATGGGCTTAATATATGGCTAAGAATTGAAAACTCTTAAACAGCTCTCAAGGTATTTCAAGTCTTTCATCTGGAATCATTTAAAAATGAGATGAACTTTATTTGCAATTTTAGGGAACAAAATATTATATAGGGCTTCTTTCTTTGGGGAACCTATAGAAGACATGGAAGCTAATTGTAAGCAACCAAAGAAATGGCAGTAGCCGGGAAGCGGTTTTACTAGGATTAAGATCAAAACTACCATAGTATACATAGGTTTCAAGTGGTTTTTAATGCCCTCTGTGTTAATACTTCTTATTTCAATAAAACCATAATAATTGTAAGACTCATAAAAATATTTTGTCATTTTTTGAAAACTATAAATGAACTTTGTTTTATTTATTTATTTTTTAAGGTAAGGTATATACCCAACATTGGGCTTGAATTTAGAACACCAAGATCAAAGTTGCCTGCTCTAACTACCATCTGAAGCAGTCAGCTGCCCCTAAGTGAACTTTTTCAAACTAATGTTCATGTTCCTTCTTTTGTGAAGAGTTTATTAGACAGCTGTGGTATAATTAGGCCAGCTTAGCATTTGAACAGGTTTCTCATCTTCATTTGCACTATAAAGTGAGCATGGTGAGGGAACCTAGTGATATCAATTTGGGAGAAGCATGAGGATGCACCCATTCCCTCTCTCAACTAAGACTCAAATTTCAAGTTTCTTCAAAGATAGTTCTTAAATAGCACTTCAAAGAGATGATATAGCAAACAGTGCTGTAATATGTTATGGTTGACTAAAAATTTGAATTTGAAATGGAAATCAAGTTCATTCATGAAATCCTCTAAAACTAATAATATATCATTTTAACGGCAAAGTGTCTAGACACCTAATGTCAGCCCAGATGATGATAATTTTAGTGTTTTATATCAGTCATATTCATCAATATAATTATACTTTTCTGGCCATAATTGATGTTAAACAGGGAATCTGATGACTTAAAAAGAAGTATTGGAAAGCTTCTCAGGTAAAAAGATGTTTACATCTTTTTATTTAAGGAAATATTTAAAAAATCTGGAATAATGCATAAAAGTTTTAATTTTTTTTAACACACACTGATTTACCTAATATAATCTAGCTGTAACAAGTTAGTTCATTGGTTATACCTTCCTCAGATTTTATTTCTTAATGAATAAAACAAAAGTAACACAGTTGAATTATGTCATTATTTTCTTCGTTGTTGCTGTTATTTCTTGCTCTTCATTATATCATTATGTCATTCTTGCTCTTCTCTTTGTTGTCCCATTCACTCAAGTTTCCCAAGTCCCTACTTTTCTAATTTTTTTTAACTAGATTGTCTTTTTTTGTAATTCAAAAAATGTCTGACTCCAACTTATATATAAGTTGTAAGTTTCATCCAAATACATTATCCAACTGCATTAATTGTATAGTTAGGAAATGTAGTATTGTATTTGCTGTTCAGTTTTGAATATTTTATAATATTCAATGTGATTTTCTTTTTGACCACATATATTTTCTAATTCTTGAAAAAATATGAATTTCCTTAAAGCTTTTTGGCATTGCTTGTTATTATTTTACTGTATTTAGAAAAATATGGTCATAAGCTATTATTTTGTATATTTCTTTTGTATTTTACAAATATCTTTCTTTAGTATAGTTAATGATCAGGTTTTTAAAAATACATCTGTTGGAAGAAGTATGTTTATATAAAACTACCAAATTAAGCTTATGTTGTTTAAGTCATATTTCTTTCCCCTCTGTCCTTTTTCCCTCTTTCTACCCCTTTCTTCCTTCCTCTCTGCTTCTCTCTCTTCTTTCCTTTTCTCCCTTTCTCTTTTTTTTTCTTTCTCATTTTCCACTTACCATGTCAGTGTAGAGGCTAAGTGAAATATATAAATGTTCACGTTGTTATCTTCTTCATGATTTTTTTCCTTTTATGCTTAAGTAAGAACTATTTATCATAAACACATTTTACATTTTATCATGTAGTATATTGTGCCCAATATTAATATTTTGATATCAACTTTTTGTCAGTTTGAAGTTTGGTTAGTGTTTGTTAGAATTCAGAGTTAGTATTTTGAGTGAGTTGGAATTCCCACGAACTGAGATGCGAAAGACTGTCCACAGGCAAATTTTAGGAGAAAATACTTTGAATATACCATATAATAGATAACTTTTGGAAACTGAAATGAAATGTTGACTAGTGATCTGCATTCACAAGTCTATAGTTTAGAGAAGATGTCTGCTCTAGAGATACAAATTTTAGAATTAATGGCATAATGATAGTATTTAAAGTCATATTACTGTATCTGATCCAAAGACAAACATTGTGGGGATAAAACAGAAACACAAAATAGATAGAAGGGATAATTCAGTAAAAAATAAAATAGAGAGACAGAAAGAGAGAGAGATGGAGGGAGGGAAGACAGCAAGAGGCTATAAGCCAAATTAAAAAAAAACTTTCAGAGATGAGCAGTGTCAAAATTACTGATAAGTCAAGCAATATGAAAATTAAGATTTGACCATATCAATGTAGAAGATACAGTTAATCTTGAGCAGATTGATTTCCCTAGGGTGTTTGTATGGTAGGAAGGTCTCAACAGAGTGAGTTCAAGAGAGAATGGTAGAAGAGCAATCTAGATCAACAATTATTCCAGGATTTTAATTTCATGGAGAAGTTTATAAATGGAAGATTAAACTGCAGAGAGGATATAGGAGGATTTTATTAAAGACTGTGAGCCCCAGAGCTACCATTGGATCAAAAAAAAATTTTTTTTAAGATTTTATTTATTTGACAGAGAGACACAGCGAGAGAGGGAACACAGGCAAAGGGAGTGGGAGAGGGAGAAGCAGGCTTCCAACTGAGCAAGGAGCCTGCATTCAGCTGGATGGGGGGCTCCATTCCAGATCCCTGGAATCATGAACTGAGCCAAAGGCAGCCGCTTAATTGCTGAGCACCCAGGCACCTCTGGATCAAAATTGTTAAGTACTAATCCAGTCCAGAGGAAAAACAAAATTATATGGGAATATAAAGATCACTGATTGCTTGGGTGACTACATTTCCATTGTAATCAAAAGAAACCAGAATAGAGAGATTACTGTGTATAATCTTGATGGTCCTGGGCAAGTAGTGATAAGAAGAGTCACAGGATTAGAGATGGATTTCCCAGATGCAGGCTGAGTTCCAGGACCTTCTTCATTCCCATAGTTGTGCTGTGAAGGAGAGAGTGTGCTTTGAGGAGAATGGCTCAGTGAAGGCCCTGGCCTTCTGGATATCAAGGTGAGGAAGCTGGAGGAGGGTCACCTCTCTTAAGCTCCTGACGTGAGCCCTGAGCCCCTCCTAATGCAGCATAATCCCTGGAAGTGGGTAATGGCCACAGCTGTGGTCTTTCTTAACTCATACAATGGAAACATGGAGGCGGGGGAAGGGGGGAGTTTCTCGGTTTTCCCTTTAGTTCTTAATTTTCCAAAATTTCTTGTAAAGTGAAAATACAATCTTGAAATTCAGAACCTGTTTGAGCACTTCAGAAACATATTAGGAAGTTGTTGATACTTTGTCTTGCAAGATAGTGGTATAGTCACTGCTTAATAATTTAGATTAGGAGCTGTCCTGCTAGGCTGGAATCTCAGCTTCATCATTTCCCAGCTGGGCACTTGTACTTTGTGCCAGTTACTTACCCAAGCTCCTCCTTACCCACACAAGGAGGATGTTAATAGTGCTTACCTTATGAAGTTGCAATACTGAATAAATTATTGAATGCATTTAAAGTGTTTAGAACACCACACTGCCTAACAAATATTAAATGCTCAATAACTATTAGCTATCAGATTAATCATTCTGTTAAGTTTCACCTAGCTTGAACCTCTGGACAATTCGTAATAATGATTCAGGCTATAGATTCAGTCTACCCTTGCCTCATAGCTGCCTCTTTAAAACAGAGAAAAATAGTCCTTTTCACAATTTAAAAGAAAAGTTTTAAAGAATAAAAGAGAAAAATTTTCTTCTAAGTTCTAGTCTATCTCTAGTTTTACACTCCCCTACTACAAGTCAAACTGATCTTAGTCTAGAAAATAGCTGCTGCATCCATTTTAAATTGCAAGCAATAGATAGGAAGGACTTCCTACCAACTCCATCTGCTTCTGAATAGGATAGCTTAAGTCTGATATGATCAACTTTTTATATAATGTTATTGAAACTGAAAGTAGAAAGTATTATACCCCCAAATCTTTTTTTTTTTTCTAACAAATACTTTAATATTCCAGATATTATTGTATTCATCCATTCCCTATACCTCTTCGGAGGGTTATCAACTCACCACCATGAAATGACTTCCCTGTGCTTTTGGTGAAGAGTTATACTCCCCTGTCCCATTGATGATGTCTCGGTCTTTTTTTTTTTTTTTTTTAAGATTTTATTAACTTATTTGACAGACAGAGATAACAAGTAGGCAGAGAAGCAGGCAGAGGGAGAGGAAGGGAAACAGGCTCCCTGCTGAGCAGAGACCCCCCGATGCAGGGCTTGATCCAAGGACCCTGAGACCATGACCTGAGCCAAAGGCAGAGGTTTAACCCACTGAGCCACCCAGGCACCTGTGTCTCAGTCTTATGACTTGCTTTAGCCCATGAGATTTGAGCCATTAAACTCTAAGCCATTTTTGTGTTTTGTGTTATACATCACATAAGAGCAGAAGATAGCCCTTGAATTGGGTGGTTCTACACATCCTCTTTACCTCTGGCCCTTTGCCACAAGAAAAGGGCATGTTTCTTATAAGGGCTTCTTCTTCAGGTTGAGTTTTGGAACAGAGATAATCTGAGACAGTTTAAACTAAAGTGAGCCAATGCTTATCCTTGATCATCATTCTCAAATGTGAGTAAGAGATGTTACTCAAAGGCACTTAAATTTGCAGTTGTTTGCTTTGCAGTAAAAGTGAATGATACATGATACGACTTCAGAAGAGCAAGTCAGAGCCATGTTTCACTTATTCCAGAACAAAATATAGGGATCCTTATTTTCTTAATCACACTACTATAACTCAGTTTATTCTGAATTGTAATGCTACTTATTTTCATGTTTTCCTAGTATTGATTTTTTTTTAGATGCAAGTAACACAATATCTAAGCCAAAAGTGATTTGAAAAATAAATGAGTGGAATTTATTGGTATACTTAATTCAGAATCCATGAGCTTCCAGCAGAAATGAAATTTGAGATTCAAATAATTTCCTCAGGACAGCTTCTCCATTTCTACTCCACTCATTGTCAAGATCCATGTGGTATCATGGTGACTGCCAACTACATTTGGCTTACCATTTCAGAGGTACAATCATAATTATAATTGTCAATCGTTGAGTGTTGCCAATTTGCCAGGCACTCTTGTAAAAGAATTTACATGAATTAACGCATTTCATCTTCACAATTATTCCATGAAATAGAAACTAACATTATCCTTATTTTATAAAGAAATAGAAGCGCAGGAAATTAAGACGCCTCATAGTAACCACTATTAATAAAGGCCTAATTGAACAAAAAACTATATACTTGCCAAAGTATTTGTACAGAGGTCTAAACCTCACTTTCCATAGTTCAAGATGTGTCATGATCCTTTTATTAACTAAATTTCTATGTTCAATCAATTCCAGTGCTCTCAATGTCCACAGCTGAGGTGCATATTCTCCTGAGGATATATACAGGAAATGATAGGGAGACTGTTCCTCAGAGAAAAACAAGAATATTGTTATTAGATAAAATGTGGATGTATGCAGTGGCAAGAAGTTTTAAGCATCTGAGGTTTTATGCTATTTGCAGGCTAACATTTAACTGGCCAAAGAGTCACGGATACCTAGAGAAGACAAGAGATTCTTGGTTCAGCTACAAAGGACTTTGTTAGGACATAGATGCAGCCGGAGCTTTGTGTTCTCAGCACTTTGTCTGGAGGTGGTGAGGCAAAGCCGTCCAGGTGCATGAGGGGAATTCAGGCTTAAATGACACTGGCCGGTTCACTGGCTCTTAAATTCCACTAAGTTAGTCATTCTGTACCCTTCAACTTACCGGGAAATCAACACTAAAGAATATACACTTAACAAATTGCTAGTTTTAAGTTCACATTGATAATTGACTGCTAGGTGAGTATCTGGAAGGGTACTATTATCAATATAAACATGATCATCATATTGATGTCAAATTCTGCAGAAATAATTTCTACAAAATCTTATAGAAAATTTAGTGTCTGGTTTTAGTCATAATGAAAATAATTATTGTGTGCAGTTAAGTATACAAATAACTTAGTATATAAAACTGAAACACCACATACGGTCATTACCAATATTCAAATCAAAACTAGAAAAATTAAAGAAACAGGATGTTGCACTTATTGACACTTAAAATGAGTTTCTTAAATTTATTTTCTAAAGTAGAAGAAAATGAACTTATTTTGTCGTGCTTCAAATCTATCGATTTTCTTCACCCTTATTTTCTGCTAAATCTAGGACACTTTATAGTACGATAGTGTCTTTTGCAAAGATGCTGTTGATTTATAAACTTGTGAATCCCTTCTGTGAGTATAATGAGCTACAGGCAAAACAGCACAGTACTTAGGCTGACTCCACTTAAATAAATGTCACAAATAAAACATTAGGATTCCAGTTCACTTAGAAGAAGCAGATTAAATAATTTATATAATAGGAAAGATCTTATTTTGTGAATGTTTACGATGACTAGCTAAATTTATTAAATGTTACATGCATAAATGTACACATGCATTTTTCATTTACATTTTACAATGGTTCTTTCAGTTTAACAAAATTATTATTCTCATTCTTTCCCATTGACGAACTTGCACAGGGAAGGTTTGAAAATGTCTCAGTCACAAGAGCATGGGTTTGAACTTCGGAGATAGAATCCTACAGTTTTTAGCAGCTCTATCACTTGGCTTTAAATAAGATGATATAGTTCAAGTAGTGTTTTCTTTATTGAAAAGTCACATTAGAATATGTCCTCAGGTTTCCCAAGTACTCTCTTCTTAATAGCAATATAATGTGGATTCAAACATAATTTCCGATTTGATGTAAATTTTTAATTTTCCCAGTTAAGAAAGCAACAACAGCAATACACTGAGATTATGAGAAACGTAAAGTTGCTGAATATGGTTGAATTAGTTTATTCTGGTGGGTGAAAACTTATTTCAGTGAAATTAAAAGAAAATTAAGCAGTGAAATGGAGTACTTCTATTTTGAATGTGTGTATTCTCCTATTAAATTGTATCAAATCAAGCAAGATACTATAAGCTTTGGGGATTATTTGTTTGTCTGTTTCCAGAGTATAATTTAATTACTATAACAACAGAATCATAGTGGACTCTAGAGAAGTAAAAGTCTAATTAGTTATATAAAAGGTTAGAATGATGCTTTCTAAATTTCTTTGAACATTTTATGATCATTAGCGTTTCAGAGTACTCCTATGAGCCCAGCAAATGATTAACAGGACCTCATTTCAAAGTCACCAATTTAAAAGAATTAGAATAAAAGACCAACCCTGATTCCCATTTAAATAATGGAACCTAGAATAGATAGGAGGCTATGTATCCACTATATTTTTGTAGAAAAGTTATTACTATTGGTAGGTGGGTTTCAGAGGTGTCTTGAAATTGGAACTTAAAATAGATTATGTATATAAATATAGAAAAGCATATTTTCAAATAGGCTGTCTATGGTTTCATCAAATACTCACATTGAAATATGTGCCACAAAAAAATTAAGAATCACCACTTCATGAATTAAAATGTGGTGTATTTCCAATTACTCATATGGTAGTCTGCATTACAAACTATTGGAAACTCAGTTGTTTGGACTGTTGCATGTATTGCAAGGCACTTCTTTCCTCTGGTGAATTTTATTTTAACTACGGATGGTAGTGAATCAATCTCTCTCTCAGACCAATGGTAAAGCTTCCAAATTACAGAACACAATTCCAAGAGGAGCTTGCAAAGTTCATTCAGGCAGAAAGAAATTCAACAGCTATATGTTTACAATTTATTCTATGAAAGCACATATATTTTCACCTTTGTGTCTCACAGTCCTCTGAAGTAGATTATCTATATTGTGCTTATGAGAATTTGAAGTTCACAGAAGTAGACCAGTCTGCCGAAATCTGATCACTCAGTGACATCAGAGTGAATATAATTTATCCTATTCTCCTCTGACAGAGTAAGGATTAAATATTATAGCTGGAATGCAAATTGGATAAATCAAGAGAATAATACTTTTATTTCTCTTTGTGGTAACATTTGTTACCATACAAAAATAAGTTTGAAACTTTTTGTGAGTTTCCCTTATTTTTCCAGGATAGTTTTCTGCCATATGTTTCTTCCTAGAGTAATTGATAGTCTCCGGAGAACTATCTGTCCAGTTTTCCAGGTCATGTTTTCTTAAAAATGTTCTAGGAAGAAAAGAATAGATATCTCAGGTAGGAAACATACTCCTTTCTCATTGGAAATGCCCAGCTCTTTTTTTTTTTTTTAATCAGATAAGGAACAGATCCTTGCTATTTTAAGAAAATACTTAATATGTCCCCCTAAGACCTGTACTTTTGCAAGCTTTGGATTTCAGACAACTTTTTTTTAGTGTCTCATGCCCTTGCCTTACAGTGTGGCTGGCACTGTACACCTCTGTCCAAACAAGGATTCTCAAGACTCCTGATCAGCCCCAAGCAACATTCTGAGCAACTGCTAATGATCATAGAGAAAAGTTAGAAGAGAGATAGGCAGCCTTTAATAATGAAGCTTCCAGATATTTTAAATGGTTGTGTAAGCCAACATTGGTCTCTTAGATTTCATTAACATTCCAGCTGAAAAGTAAAGGCAATATAGAAATGATGCAGAATTTTCACAATTTAAGACAAAACCATATGTTGATTTTATACTCACAGATAAAGTTGTGATTTGCCTTAAATGATTAAGCATTTCTATATGTCTTCACAATATCTGGGGTGCAAACTTGTTCCTATTCCTGTGAAAATATATTTGATCATATCTTCTAAAACAAAACATGACTTTGAAATGTATAAGTCTCTAAGAAATCAAATAAGAGTTAGCAGTTTTGTAGATAACAGAAGGTTTGTTTGTTTTATGTATTACTGTTCATATTGTACTGTTAGTCAATTCTGTTCTCTTAAGCAAACTTTATAAATTCTGTGAGTTATACTCCAGGAAAATAATTTATTATATTTTGTCAATGTTTAAAAAGATATTAGAGTTACTATCTTTTCCTCATTTCCTTGTGTAAACAGGTGAGTGAGGTGCTACAAAACTGTTATGTAATAAAAAATAATCCATATTATTCACTCTTATTAAATGCAGAAACCTCTCCAGGATTTCTCCTGGCATATCTTTAAGTGCTTATTTTTATCCATTCCAGGTGTTGCTAATCAATTTTGGGATGGCTAGAAAAATAGTCATTCCAAATATCGGGTCTTGATAGTTTTCTGTTAAATCAGTTAGAACTTCGAGGATCTGCATATCTTCTCCTTGATGGGCTAATACATCTCTGGTTTATCTTCAGCCTTCTGTGGATTAGTGGTATTATTAGTATTATTATTAACTATCAGTATTATATGTATTAACAATAACTGTTCATATATCTATATTATTTTCTTAAATTGTATTGCTGTCAATATCAGCTCACAGAAACAAAAGGGGCATCTCAGTCTTAGACTGTTGAGTTTAAATATAAAGTAAACTCTACCATAATGTAAATAGGTTAAATTCTGCAAGATTTTTAAAGCATCAATTAATAAACAAAAATTTAAATGCAATTCAGGTCCCTTTCATGAGGAGTTTCCTGAAGGAAACAATAACAAGAAGTTACATTGATGGCAAAATGAAATTAGTAATTATAATATTACTAATATTTAACATGTTACATTTGAAAAACCCTACCACTTATGATTTCATTAGTACATTTTGGATAACAAGTTCAGTTGATTGAGAATTATGTTATGGAAGTAAACAGTGCTAGTTTTCTCCATAATTGGAATTAATGTTGTTTTGCTATCTCCTTGAAAATACTAAAACAGAAATTAGAATCAAGGTATACCAGAAAGAACAGTATAAAAGTTAGAAGATCAGTTGTCTCTTCTTCTACCACATTGTTTTAAAAAAGCCATTTCATCTTTGTCCTTTGTTATGTTTGTTCTACCTGTTCTGTGGTGATTGGTTTGGTCTTACTTGGTGGACTGCTCTGGCAACTAAGACTTTGTTTAGCCAGCATAGTAAACACTGGGAGCATTTTTAGTGGCAGAACTTGACCTTGATAGTGGAGTGTTCCTCAAAAGGTGTCCAAAGTAACTTTGTGTGGATCCCTGGGTCCTACATCACGCTCTCTGAATAAATATTTCTGGTTATGTATTTTTAACAAGAAAGTTATTATGAGCCTAAATGTGTAATACTAAACTGCCTGGGATGAACCCTGCCAGAGAACAGAGAGCAAGCGGCAGACAGATCAAGATGATAATTAGGTATGAGTAAACTAACAAGGGATGTGTGACTTTAAGTTAATTTGAGGGGCAGGAGCAAGAGAGCACCTGTTACTTGTGCTTAGAATTGGGAGCATAACGCTAGATAGCAAATTTAGTATCATTCAAGAAGGGTATTGAGATATCAAAAAACCAACATCAACTCATCTTGGTTTAGGGAGTTAGATCAAAATCGTAAAAGGGTAAATTATAAAGTTTTATCTAATTGCCATTTGCAAATCACTAGAAATTCTTTCTTTCTTTCTTTCTTTCTTTCTTTCTTTCTTTCTTTCTTTCTTTCTTTTTTTTTGAAGAAACACTAGATAGTGACATATAGAAAATTGCATAGTAGTCATCTATTACAACTACTTGAGGAGAAATCAAATCTCAAAGTAGGTACATGACTAGAGAGTATATTAAATGCATTTAAAAAAGGAATAGATAAAATAGCTATAGAAGTTAAAGAGAACTTTCTTTTGGATGCAGTAATTGGGCCAGAATAAAAAGATGACAATGAGGAGAAGTGACTAGGCCACTTAATATTTTCTGTAATTTATTTTGAAGAAGCATTTTAAGGGGTATCATTTTGATCACAATGCAGTAGCACCATAAAGCTATTATTTATTTTCCTCAAATTTTCATATGGGGAAAATAAATGCAATAGGGAAAACAGATGGAAATATTACAAAATGATTCATTTTTTTCTTTATTTTTTATTAAATTTATTTATTTTCAGAAAAAGTGTTCATTATTTTTTCACCACACCCAGTGCTTCATGCAATCCGTGCCCTCTATAATACCCACCTCCCAACCTCCCAACCTCCCAAACCCCCACCACTTCAAACAAAATGATTCATTTTTATAACTCTTTGGGAAAACATATGTAAAAGGAGAACTCTGGAGAGAGGATTTCAAGCAGACTCTGTACTGAGCATGGAGCCTAATACAGAGCTCTGTCTTATGACCCTTAGATCATAACCTGAGCTGAAATCAAGAGTCTAATGCTTAACCAACTGAGCTATCTAGGAGCCCAAGATAGCTATTTCTTATTATCCTTTTCATATTGTATTTTCTCTATTCAGAGCACTTTCAGCATTTTGATAACTTTTTCATGGTTCTTCTTGGCAAAAAGAAATTTGTAACAGAAGTACCTTAGGTCCAAACAACTTAATAACGGTTTAATGCATGGTTTCTGACAAAAGTCATTGTAATTCTCTCAAAAGTTTATATATCCTATGCTTCTTTTGTAATGCCCCAGGATGCCTCCACACACAGTTTGAGAACAATATGCATGGTTATATGTTAACTTGCCTATTTTAGTCATTGGTATTGCTGTCACAAATAAACCATTAATTGTAGCTCTCTATAATTTGCCCAGGGTTTGAACAATTCAGTAGCTTGCCTTTTTTTGAACTCTTGCCCTTCCATCTCTCTAGAGTTCCAACTTCACACAGAATTGAGTCCACAATGGTGGTCAAGTCAACTAGGGCATCTAGAGTTGATGATGTGAAGTAACTTATAAGGAAATAAAATGTTACATAAAATGTTCATTATACTCTTGTAATATTTTTTGTTTTAGTAAGAGATGTAGATTTGGATTTATGGCATAACATGAACACCGTGAGCATCTATGATGATGTACTTTGTGTGCATTTTCTTATTTAATTCTTCAGTTATAAAAGTAGGTGATACCATTACTGTGGTTTCTCAGATAAAGAAACTATGAATCAGGAAGGCTACGCAAACTTTCCAAAGTGGGACAGATAATATAGGATTCACACCAAAATTTTTTGCTTCCAAATTGCATAGGTTTTCTTTCCAAATTTATATACGTATAGTGTGTGTTATATGTATTAGTGCTATAAGCAATGATAAGGTTTAAGATCTAATCATTTAAATTCTTTACAAAAATTTGGCAGTTTCAGAAATTACATATAAGTGGATAAATTAAAGAAAAGAATTATATAATTATATATGTATATGTGGATAGATAGAGGTATATAGATGATGATGTGTAGGCAGGTAGATAGACAAATAATTACATAGATGAGGAAGGAGAGTTTTTCCAATCTTGAATAATGTCTTCTGTTCTATCAATATAATTAATATTTTTGGATTTCATTTTCCTGTAGCCCAACAATGAGTTTCTCAAATTTATTATAAAAAGAGCAATTAGAAGTTTCCTTATAACTTCATTAGTCCTGACTTGAGAGGTTAGAAAAATAAGAAGAAAAAGAACACTAAAAAACTCTGGAAGAGGTAAGCCTTTAATCACTTAACGTGATAGTATTAGCCAGAGTTTAAACCCAAGAAAGCCCCTGACACCCCCTGTTCCAATTTCCCCCAAGGAACAGTGCTACACTGAAGTCAGATAAAGCAGCACACACATGGTCATCTTACTGTAAAGGGAGCTCCAAACAGAAGTCTCTGGTAGTTTTATGGACTCAGGTAGGGAAAGGAGGGGGAGAAGGACTAGAAGTAGAAAAGTAGTCATTATGAAGGAAAGTAAGACATCAGGGGATTTCCCTCATCTGTCCTGTGCCCACTCCAGGAGGCTGTGTCTGAAAGACCTACAGAGGACCTGTGCCCAAGGCCTCAGACAAAGAGAGTCACGAATGGAGATGATCAGACTAAGAATGCAGGTAAGGGAAGAGCATGACCATCTGGCCAGGGGAGTCCACCTCCTAGACTGAAACTACCTTCAAACACTGCAAGGCGTTGGCTATCTCCAAGTCCCGATGAAGAGGACCCCTTTCCTCTACTGAAGGCCACCATGGAAAAACATTTCATAATTGCCTGTGGTCAAGCCTGAAAAATTACATTGATTTTTAACTAGGAACCCAGATTCAAGAATAGACACAAACTTAAAGGAGCAGAAAATAAGTATTGATAGTTCAAAAATTTCTAAGTGATAGAAGTTATATCTCTTAGCAATATTTTGCCTCTATCTGGGTGAGAGAGAGCTAAGATATATCGAGCATTGTGCACATGTTCTTTCACTTAATTCTCATAAGAATTGGTGAGATTGATGTTTTTATACTATCTTTGTTAATGAGGAAGCAAGAATTGAGATTAAGAAATTCACTGGTTCCATAGTTCTTTCTACTACATAATGAAAAAGGAGAAGCTTTATTCTACGTAAAGACGTATTAAATATTCAAAGAAACAGCATTATGGGACTTTCTTCCTATCATTTCTTTTCAATATTCATGAATATTTTTTATAAAACTAATATTGAAAGCTGTATTGTTTTAAATTTTCAAATGATTACATTTATCAATATTTATTGAGTTTTGTTTTCCATGAATTGTCTAAGAAATTTTTTTGAACTACAAATGCAGAAATAGGTCATATCTAATTTTTTTACTTTTTTATTTTGAATAGTTCTAAAGTTTTGTTTTTCAAATAAATGATTATAATGCAGTTTGAATTAATGGTTATCTGATAGTGATTATCCCAACACTAGGAGTATTGATCCAAAGTGACTTATTGCAGAGAACATTTTTCTCCCTCTAATTAGTGAGACCTACTATATCATGTACCAAATTTCCATTTGTGTCTGAGTCTACTTACAGACATTTATAGCTAAATATCAAAATAAAGACTGAAAAAAAAAAGACTGAATTGCTATATACAACATTACTGATAGGAGTTGTCTCTGGTAAAAAAAGGATGTAATAGGGAGATTCAAGTAAAACGAGCATATATTTCATATGTAAAAATTGTTCTTTTAATATCTAAAGGGATATAATGGAAATATTATGAGTTAATTAATACTGATGGTTGTTTCACAGTTGTTTGAGGCATTATTCTCTAGACATTTCTGTGTGGTGGTGGTGGTGGTGTTAGCTTTTTTTTCAATTCAGAAGACTGTGATAAAAGCTTAGTGTTTATTCTCCTTAGTGTCATAATAATAATAGTTTCGCTATTTATTAAAAAGGGGGTTTTTGACAATATAATTTGCATTACTAGATTTAACTGAAGAGTGATTTGTATTAAATACATCCCTGAAAACGACTTCCAACTGTCAGCAGCTGCACTGGTTTGACTTATGATCTGTACTTCATCTTATTATTATGAATGACCTTAATAAGTAAGCAGGACCCAGAAACCATCTATATGGTGTTATTTTCTGGGCACCTGGAAGGCCAAACACCTAAAATTTATACCCTGCGACCTGTTATAGTTTCTGAACTCAATTATTAAAGATTTACTCTTTTGTTTCTCAATCCCTTTTAGTCTCTTCTGAAACACTGTCCGAATGCAAATAGCCCTCAAATTGTGTACAGTGAAACTGTAGTTTTATTAAAACAAAAAGAAAAATGATTGGACCTAGACTTCTTGCTTTTCTCATTATGAGACCTGAATATAATAAAAAACTAATTAGGCATTGAGTCTGAATTCAAACCCAGGACTCCTGATTCTTAGTCTGAAGATCTTATTTTATAATAAATCCATTTCTACCAGATAGCCAAAGGTTTTATACATTTTTTTTTTCTACATGCATGACTATTTTCCCTGCTTCTCTTTCTAAAGTCCACAAATAAATTCTCCTTGAATAGAAATAAAATAGTAGAAATAAAAGACAAGCTTTAAATGTATTTTACATTCTTCTACATAGTCTTATGTTAAGGAAAAGCCTCACACAAATATCACTTTGATTTCTTCACCATCTTCCATTTACTTCCCCCCAAAATCCACACACACAAAAATAAGAAAATAACCCTTTATTTATTAAACAAGTTTAAAATAACAAACACTAATGAATCAATTACTCACTATTTGCCATTCCTTTGCTAAGGAACAGCAAATGTTTATTTTTAAAATTTCATACATATTTCAGTTTCCCTTCTTTGCAGTCTTAATTTTCTATTTGTTTATTAATCTTGTGCAATCAAATTCAAATAGAGTTTATGTAACAAAAATCTTTATATGTTTTTAGTATCCTTTAATGACTTCAGAGTAAATCAAATTTCTTGCAGTTTGAAGGTGTCATTTTTCCTTTCCTACATCCTGCTGACATATTCATTCAGCTTCTGAGTATGATGTCCCAGTATGGGTCCTGATAACACACCTCAGAATTGCCTGTCCTTATTGCTTACAAGACATTAACACTGGTACTTATTCATTTATCTTAATTTTCAAATAATAGTACATTTTACATTCTGATTTCCAGGCAATTTTCACAAGTCTCCCCCACCTCTAACTAACACATCTTGTGTAATGACTGGTACAGTCAGCCTTCATCTATTATGACATCTGGGTTCTTTCAATCCACATTCCTCATGCTTCACACTCTACAGGTGAAGTATTTTGCTTGTCAGGGTTTGTTGGGACCTGGTGTGAGACTGCATGTCTGAGGCAATACAGTGGACCCTGGAGAGAAGGGGGTGATACAAAAGTGGTGTCATTACTCAGAATACTCAGAGAGTATCCTGCTTCACGCCTTTCCTTTTATTCCTTTAGAGAGAAATTGAAGTCTCTCTTCCACTCTGTGTTTATTTCTGATTCAAAAACTATGATATTGCATCATAATTCATGGTTTATATATCTATTCTATTAAACATTTAGCCCATTAAGTAAAGAGTTTTATTCATTTGTGTATTTTCTGTGCCCAGGAAGTTGTTTAGTATGAAGCATAGGCCCAATAAATCTGTTGAATGAAAGAATGAAAAAATATGGAATATATTAAGTTTATTGTTATGCAGTGAGAAATCATCAATTTAAATGATACAGAAAAAGTGAAACATGCATCTAAGAATTAGCAAACGTTAAGATGTTCAGTTTCAGAATGCCTAGAGAATTCAGTGTATGTGAAAATTGTGTAATTATCCATAAAAATTTGAGTCAAACAAAAACTAAAAAAATTATATATATGCATATATATTTTTAAAGTAGAAATGTTGTTCAAGTGATGGTTTCTGTGCCAAGAATTACTAGCAATAAAAATAGATGGCTGGATAAATATGAGAACCTTTGATTTTATATATATCAGGTATAGAAAGGAAAATAAGCTTCAGCAGATTACCCCAGTTTGTAGTTTTTAGTGAATTTTTCATGCTAACTGAACTTTACAATGCAATCAGGTATGTTGTATTATTAATGATCCTAGAAAATAACATTTTGGCTTTAAAAAGTTAACAGTGTGGAGAGAGTAGTATCAATTATAGACATAATATGTAGCGAGAATCTGTTCTCTGAAAGTCAGTTTTTTGCATTGAAATCAGGGATATGAATCATAAAATATAAGTAAACCCAAAATGCATTAATTAGTATTTTTGAGAGCATTATACATTTAAATATTAAATATTCTTTTGATTTTTTAACATATGCTGTTGCTTCATTTTTTTCCTCACTCAGCTTTCTAGTTAGATGGTTGTTAATATTTTGATAAGAAAGACTGAACTGAGTATAATCTTTCTTAAAGTAAATATGATTTTACTTCTGCTCCAATAAGAATGCTCAGAGCTGAATAGGCATATCTAAATCCTTTAGAGGAACTCATTCAATGTGAAATTGAATAGATGTTCTGATAACCAACAAAACATATCTTCTCAGCAACTAAATTCAATATATCCAAACTTGAACCTTTCCTCCAAATCTTCATCCCTGTCAATGGCAACAGCATTTATCTGATACCATACAGACACTGTTCTAGGAAAACTTTTTTATTTCTTCTTTTCTTCTTCTTTGTATTCTTATATATCTAAGCTTCAGTTTCCTTATGTGAAGAAATAAGATTTAAGAGATAAAATGTATAAAATCAACTGACCTCACTGGCATATGATAGATATTAATAAATGTTAGTCCTCAACATCAAAATGGCTTGCACCAACCCCAACACCAAGTCCAACTGACTCTTCATATTCAACAAGTGTTCATTTACACAGACCCAGCTTTATCCAGATTATTTTAATTTCATGCTTAGTGTTGCTATATATATTTATGAACTCTTATATCTGTCTTTTTCATTTTCATATTGAAAACAATATGTTCTCATATATTTATATCAAAAAATTTTAAATCATTTAAGTCAGAAACCTAACAGAAAATCTATATTTATAATCCTGATATTAAAACTTTGCATTAATTCACTCTAGCATACCTCATCTTTATTCACAAAATTATTTCTTCTTGATTTTAACTGGAGTTTACTGAGAACTGTCAGATTGTTAAATCCTGACATAATTTACCTTAAGGTTAGGGATGGAAATATTACAACTACTCTAGAAAGCACTTTGCCAATGCAGAGTAAAATTGAAAATTTGAATATTTATGCTTCACCTAAACCACTCCTAGGAATACAGTTGATGGAAATTTCAGCTACTCTGTATAGTGAGATGTGTATTCTATTCATTGGAGAATTGTTTATAATAATGGAAAAAATATAAAATGGATACATTCATGCAATTATAAGTAGGAGTAAATATCACCATGTAATGACTTTAATGCAGCATTGTATTGAGAAGTATTTTGGGGTTGCAGTGAACTGAATGTTTTTCCCCAAAAAAATCATGTAAATCCTAATCTTAATGGGATACTATTTGAAGGTAGGACCTTCAGGAAGTAATTAGGTTATGAGGTAGAACCCTCTTAAGTGGGACCAGTGGCCTTATAAAAAGAAGTGAGAGAAATAGCTACCTCTCTCCACTGTGTGAGGTAAGTAGTCAGCTGACTGCAGTCCAGAAAAGTGCTCTCATCAGAACCTGACCACACTGGATCTTCTAATTTCAGACTTCTAACCTCCTGCACTGTCAAAAAGATTTTTCTGTTTTAGACCATCAAGTCTTATGATTATTTTGTTTTAGCAACCTTAACTAAGAGAAAGGTATAAGCAAATATGATGTAAAGTGATGACTTTAGGATTATTGGCATGGACAAGAAAGGGTTAAGAAATAGCAGAGGTTGGATGATCTTGGTGGCAGCACAGAGGTTGAAGAGTCCATGCAGTTTATGGTAAATTTCCTGAGCACTAGGGAAAGCATCAGGCATGCAGATATAACAAGACTGGTCAGAGTGCCTTGTGTCAAATGACAGAGTAAGATAATTGTCAGTTTTTAGACTACCAAGGATTTTTTTTTTTTTCCTCTAACCCTACAACCTGCCATTGCAATGGTACTACTTCTTCCAAACCGACTGTAAATCATGATACTACGATGGAAAATACCTGTTGATATGTAGTGATCTATCATGTAGTTTTATCATATAATGAATGGTAGCCTAGTATCCTATAGAATAATATGATACAAAAGCAATGACCAAATTATATCACACATTGTTAACATATACTGAGAGTCATCACGGACTGAATATATTTGTCTCTCCAAAATGTGTATGTTGACGCAATAATGACCAGTGTGGTGGTATAAGGAGGTGGTTGGTTCATGGAAACAGAGCCATCATGGGATCCCATCATGGGATCAATGGATTTACCTAAAAGAGACCTCTCCCCTTCCACTACATGAGGTTAGTGAAAAGATAGAAGTCTAGGAAGAGAGCCTCTGCCAAATACCAAATCTTCCCTCACATTCATATTGGACTTCCCAGCCTCCGAAACTGTGAAAAATGTATTTCTATTGTTTTATGTTACCCAGTTTATGGTCTTTAAACAAACAAATAAACAACAACAACAAAAAAAACACCTAAGAAACCAAGACAATTTATTTACAATGTGCCAAACACTGTTCTGGTTTCATTTATTAGAATCAATGCTTTCAATCCTCAACACAACAATGGGAGAAAGATACTCTGAAAATTACTATTGTAGAAATGATGTAATGAAGGTTTAGGAAAGTTGGATAATTTTTCCAAGATCATAAAACTAACTGGTAGTGTTATTGTAATCTGTTTGTTTTGAGAGTAAAGATATTAAATATAATTCAAATTGAGTTCATATAATTCTCTCAGAAACTATATCTACTTACATACACATATATTTGTATTTGTGTATGTATGTTATATATATTTATATATGTATTATACACATGTGTGTGTCTATGTCACAAAATTCAAAATAATAATAATCATACTGGGTTGAGTTTCATTAAGGGGAAATGGCAGAGATCAAGGAACAGCAAACACCAAAATCACCCCTCAAGATCATCAAAAGAATTTAATCCCATCAAGCTGTCTAGAGAAAAATTGAGTGCCAGTATTCTCCCTGTTTCTAACTTTCTACTTCACCTCAAATGTTTCTATAAGTGAATGAATTGTACTTTTAATTTTACAGATGGATATTTGATACAAGATAAGATGATACCAGTGTTTGATGTAGTTCTTGAGTCTGAGATATCTGGTTTTATTTATCATATATAACTTAACTTTAAAGATGTTTAAGGTTTATGAGGTTGGCAATTTAGTTGGTTTTGGTTCTTGTTCTCCTGCTAGATTAAATGTGAATGAATTGTCTATTCTATCTAAAATATATCGTATGTGTTCAGGTCTACTCTGCAGTTTCAAATATGTCAAAGCCTGTATATTGTCCTCAGCTGGTTCACACTTAACTAAAAATCTCAGCCGGTCCTCATCCCTGGTTTGTAAATGTTTTCTTTGCTTTTGTTCTTGTTTACTTACTTGCAATTCTAAGCATAGGAACCTAGCAATATAAGCTATTTGCTTGTATTTGTTGGCCCCATTAAGCTGACTTTTAAGGGCAAAGAGCAAATAAGAACTCTAAATCTCAAACCACTTATTGCAATGTCAGGCACCTGGGAATGCACAATAAATATGAGTGGATGACAAATAGTGGAGCTTTGAGAGGCATAAATAAAGACAGTGGAAATCTAGTACCGCACAACTCTTAAGCTACTTGCCTTGCCCTGATAAACCTTTAGAGTTAAGGTCAAAACATCACCAAGTTTTGTGTTGATTAGCTCTATACACTCTCCCTTTTACGGTACAGGGAGCATAAAGCTTAGTATTGATTTTACTCTGATGATTGCTTAACAAGCACAGTTATGTCGAAGTGACTGATGAGACAAGTGACCTGCCAAAGGGGCAATGGTAGAAAGAAATGTATCTACTGTAAAGGTAAAACAATTAGAATGAAATATAGGGACCAGGCTTTGCCAGTGTTGACTTGCTGAGTCAAACTTTAAGTATGTCTTTTCTTAATAGGAGGAGGAAAATGAATTGCCGAGGCATATCCGCATATCTTTGCAGAGTATCTATTTGATTTCTGGATTGGGTTCCAAAATAATTAGGCTGGTTATTCTTATATAGTGAGATTGAGAATATGCAATTTAGGCAGCATGTCCTCATTGTGTTATTGAATGTTCTGCCTTACTGAAAAATGTAAGATTTAAAAAACATAGTGTCTGCATTAGACAACAGAACTGTTATACTTTTGCCCCAAAGTGATACTTAAGCCTTTAAATCTTTATTATTATTATTATTATTATTTTGTTAATAAATATGATACAGCAGTGTCACTCACTCTTGTGATGTAGCAAGATTGTTGGAGTTTCCAGATCTTACATAGAATAAGCTTTAGTTATCTAAAGGTTTGCTTACCAACCTGTCTTTCACTACATCCCATAAACTGGAAACACATGTGAAAAGTTACTAGAGTGCCATATTCTTCTGCCTGGGATTTGTCAACCATTTTAATTTGTTCTTGTGCCATCATTAAACAGTCTTCTCTATAAGAGTTCAAGCTATTGAGTTACCGACGAAAAAATTAAAAGCCCAAATTTAGCTTAATTTAGTGATTAAATAAATTAAATGGAAAGAAAAACATGATTGAAGTAAAGCCTGCCCAGAGACAAGGTTAACTGCAAGATTTAGTCTGAAATGGAAGTTTTATATTAGCAGTAGTATCCACATTTTCTGAATTCTTTTGAAACCTACTCAAAATTCAAGGTGATATTATTCATTATTTAATCTACCATGCCTCTAGACATTTATTAATTTTAACCTGTAGCTGTTTAACTTATGACCTACAACTACTAAAATGACTTCTAGGGTAGTTTAATATTTATGTTGCAAAGGACATAACACAGGTTCAAATAAGCAGAGGGTTGGAACTTTTCATGCATTTTCACTGTTTGTTTTTATCAGAACTAATTGGGTTCAACCAAAGGACCTTAGTGATGCAGTAAAGCTAATGCCAGGAGGTACCAATGTTTGCTAAACGTAACTTTCATTGGTTGCAAAAAATGCCGTGGTATACTCTGCCAGAAAACAAAATATGAAAGTCAGGAGTTATAACTTTTTAAAATAACAATAATCATTGGGCTTCCATGCTAAGAACAGGGAACAGGCAATTGGAACGTCTGTTTCTTCGTTTGACAAATATGTATTTTTAGTTATTGTGCACCCAGCCATGGGCAGGGAGAAGAAGAAAGAATCATGATCAGAAGAAAGAAACAAGTCAGATGAAGTACATAAGGGAGAAATGAAAAGCTAAATTCTGGAGAACTGAACTCATGAACACTGGGCTTTCCTTCACAGAGGGAGTACTACTGTGTGTTCTTTTGGTCAATGGTGGACTCACGCTAAAAGAAGGGAGACGTGCTGAGGATCCTTCATACTGATGAACTCTCGTTTTCCCAATTTGCTAATTCACCTTCATTTTTTTTCCCCTCTTTCTTTGTGGAGCGTGCTCAGAGGGCATATTCATTTGCAGAATAAGAAATGATAAACATTAGCATAAATCAATGAGATACTTATTATATGCCAGACAATCCAATATTCCTGGGATACGTTCAAGCCAAGAGGGCAACGGGCAGCTGCAACGGTGAGCAGAATAAGTCAAAAATGCTCAGTCTCCTCACCTCTCTTTACTGACAGCTCACTGGTTTCCTTGTTTTATTTTTCAAGAAATCAGCTAGAAATAGTAATAAAAATCTATCGGAAAGTACCAATTTTTCACTTGTTTCTAGTGAAATCACCACACAGTTTGGTTTTATCTCTTCATATGTAGAAGAGCACTGGTTATAACCGTAATTTCACATGATAGTAGTCAGTTGTGCATCAGTGGACAGCAAAGGAGTGAGGCCATGTTGCTTTACCAGAAATGCTGACAGCCCCGGTGGCCCACTTTTTTCTATTTGGTTGCCACTAAAATGGCAGAAAGCAAACATAAAAGTTGTCTTGCATAAAAATGTCATCTGTTATGTGTGTTAAAATAACATTTGAGAGCACTTATATAAGAAAAACAAATATACACAGCACCAGCCAGCAGATACACACGTGCACAGACACACCACAGTTCTATACAGATTTATGTAAATCGCACAGCAAAGTATTTTAGGTAAGGTGAATTTTTGTTTTGCATTTCTTGCCATTATAAAACAAACTGCATTTCCTGTTGCTTACCACTTCTCAGTAGTTTGAATCAGGATACTTAAGCATGTTTGCAATATTGAAAAATATATATATATATATTCATAAATGCAAAAGCACAGTAAACAAACCTTATAGGGTAGCACATATGGTGAAGTGAAGCAGCTGGTGGGTGTTTGAGTTGTGCGCATTTTTCTTTTCCTACACAGTTTGGTTCAGATGGGTGCAGTTTTCTGTGCTCACCCGGTATTTCTCACAAATTATAACATACATAAGCAAATGGAGAATTCCCATTACATTTAGAGTTTTCACTAATATATCAATCATGTAGGAACAAGTTTGTGGTTTCATAAAAGCACTTCAGTAGAACTGACTAAATTTGTATATCCTGATTCCTTCTGTATGGCCTCAAGGCTGTGCAGTTCTAAAACAATTCTCAATATAGTATATATTTTACTTGCCTATTGAAATTTGGTACTCATAACTCTTTTATGAGTGATAGATACTAGTGGTAATGGACACAGAATGAGAGAGATGGTTCAGGAATAATTACTACAGCATTCTGTTATTTGTCCATGGAACATCTATGCATGTAGTTGTAAATCTACCCTCCCTCTTGAATATAAGTTAGAACATTAAATTATTATAATAACTGGTATGAGCATTTCTTAGCAATATGTCATTATTTAGAGAAAACACACACACACACACACACAAGGTAGAAGTCAGCAGCCTTCCTAAAAGTGTTCTCCATTAGGTTCTCTGGGTTATCCAAAAAAATATCCTTCAGCTTCATAGCCACAGATGATGAATTCCCATTTTCAAATCATTTCAAGCAAGGTGCATGGAAAGGTTTAAGGTGTTAACTCAAAGTTGGTTTCATCACTTCAAGCATGGGTGAGACTAGAAAGCTGACAGTAAGTTTTTAAAAAGTGAGGAAAGAAAAATGGATAAAGAAGAAAATAGTAAAAGAAGAATGATATATTGTTATGAATAAAAGGTCTCAAAAGTAGTCTAGGGACTTATGGGGTTTTCCAGTTCAAAACTATGTGCATAATGATTCTAAGACATTATTCACTCTAGTTCTCTCAAGAGAAAAATGTAAGGTTTTCTAGAGGCACTACATGACTTGTGACATTGCAAAAAATTAAAGTAGAATAGATTTAATAATCCAGTTGTTTTCCATTAAGCCTGACAATACGAAATGTAAAATGATGTTACTCTTGTCACTAATATTTGCATTGGAAAATACAGTAATATTCATACATATTATTTATATTAACATATAATGATTGTATCAGTGCTATTTGTTAAACTGATATGTATTTTATAAAATCAGCTTATTTTTAATATGATAAATATTGACAAATATAATCCATATAAAAGTTATTTTAGGTTTTCACTAATTTTTAATAATTTAAAATTGTCTTGACCAAAAAGTATGAGAAGCAATACTATGAATTAATTTTAAAAATCTATTGCAGACAGATTTTTAAAATTAATTCATAGTATTGGGTTTGAAGTAGCAGGGGGGTGGGAGGTTGGGGTACCGGGTGATGGGTATTATATTATAGAGGGTACGGATTGCATGGAGCACTGGGTGTGGTGAAAAATAATGAATACTGTTATGCTGAAAATAAATAAATTTAATTTAAAAAAATCTATTGCATAAAATGAGTTTGGAAGTTTTCCTTCCATTTCTATTTTTTGGAACAGTTTCAGGAGAATAGGAATTAGTTCTTCTTTAAATGTTTGGTAGAATTCCCCCGGGAAGCCGTCTGGCCCTGGGCTTTTGTTTGTTTGGAGATTTTTAATGACTGTTTCAATCTCCTTACTGGTTATGGGTCTGTTCAGGCTTTCTATTTCTTCCTGGTTCAGTTGTGGTAGTTTATATGTTTCTAGGAATGCATCCATTTCTTCCAGATTGTCAAATTTATTGCCGTAGAGTTGCTCATAGTATGTTCTTATAATAGTTTGTATTTCTTTGGTGTTAGTTGTGATCTCTCCTCTTTCATTCATGATTTTATTTATTTGGGTCCTTTCTCTTTTCTTTTTGATAAGTCGGGCCAGGGGTTTATCAATTTTATTAATTCTTTCAAAGAACCAGCTCCTACTTTCGTTGATTTGTTCTATTGTTTCTTTGGTTTCTATTTCATTGATTTCTGCTCTGATCTTTATGATTTCTCTTCTCCTGCTAGGCTTAGGGTTTCTTTCTTGTTCTTTTTCCAGCTCCTTTAGGTGTAGGGTTAGATTGTGTACCTGAGACCTTTCTTGTTTCTTGAGAAAGGCTTGTACCGCTATATATTTTCCTCTCAGGACTGCCTTTGTTGTGTCCCACAGATTTTGAACCATTGTATTTTCATTATCATTTGTTTCCATGATTTTTTTCAATTCTTCTTTAATTTCCCAGTTGACCCATTCATTCTTTAGAAGGATGCTGTTTAGTCTCCATGTATTTTGGTTCTTTTCAAACTTCTTTTTGTGGTTGAGTTCTAGCTTTAGAGCATTGTGGTCTGAAAATATGCAGGGAATGATCCCAATCTTTTGATACCGGTTGAGTCCTGATTTAGGACCAAGGATGTGATCTATTCTGGAGAATGTTCCATGTGCACTAGAGAAGAATGTGTATTCTGTTGCTTTGGGATGAAATGTTCTGAATATGTCTGTGATGTCCATCTGGTCCAGTGTGTCGTTTAAGGCCTTTATTTCCTTGCTGATCTTTTGCTTGGATGATCTGTCCATTTCAGTGAGGGGAGTGTTAAAGTCCCCTACTATTATTGTATGATTGTTGATGTGTTTCTTTGATTTTGTTATTAATTGGTTTATATAGTTGGCTGCTCCCACGTTGGGGGCATAGATATTTAAAATTGTTAAATCTTCTTGTTGGACAGACCCTTTGAGTATGATATAGTGTCCTTCCTCATCTCTTATTATAGTCTTTGGCTTAAAATCTAATTGATCTGATATAAGGATTGCCACTCCTGCTTTCTTCTGATGTCCATTAGCATGGTAAATTCTTTTCCACCCCCTTACTTTAAATCTGGAGGTGTCTTCGGGCTTAAAATGAGTTTCTTGGAGGCAACATATAGATGGATTTTGTTTTTTTATCCATTCTGATACCCTGTGGCCAGCATCACCTTGATCCCAAAACCAGACAAGGATCCCACCAAAAAAGAGAGCTATAGACCAATATCCTTAATGAACACAGATGCGAAAATACTCAACAAAATACTAGCCAATAGGATTCAACAGTACATTAAAAAGATTATTCACCACGACCAAGTGGGATTTATTCCGGGGCTGCAAGGTTGGTTCAACATCCGCAAATCAGTCAATGTGATACAACACATCAATAAAAGTAAGAACAAGAACCATATGATACTCTCAATAGATGCTGAAAAAGCATTTGACAAAGTACAACATCCCTTCCTGATCAAAACTCTTCAAAGTGTAGGGATAGAGGGCACATACCTCAATATCATCAAAGCCATCTATGAAAAACCCACCGCAAATATCATTCTCAATGGAGAAAAACTGAAAGCTTTTCCGCTAAAGTCAGGAACAGGGCAGGGATGTCCATTATCACCACTGCTATTCAACATAGTACTAGAGGTCCTAGCCTCAGCAATCAGAAAACAAAAGGAAATTAAAGGCATCCAAATCGGCAAAGAAGAAGTCAAATTATCACTCTTCGCAGATGATATGATACTATATGTGGAAAACCCAAAAGACTCCACTCCAAAACTGCTATAACTTATACAGGAATTCAGTAAAGTGTCAGGATATAAAATCAATGCACAGAAATCAGTTGCATTTCTCTACACCAACAGCAAGACAGAAGAAAGGGAAATTAAGGAGTCAATCCCATTTACAATTGCACCCAAAACCATAAGATACCTAGGAATAAACCTAACCAAAGAGACACAGAATCTATACTCAGAAAACTATAAAGTACTCATGAAAGAAATTGAGGAAGACACAAAGAAATGGAAAAATGCTCCATGCTCCTGGATTTGAAGAATAAATATTGTGAAAATGTCTATGCTACCTAAAGCAATCTACACATTTAATGCAATTCTTATCAAAGTACTATCCATCTTTTTCAAAGATATGGTACAAATAATTCTAAAATTTATATGGAACCAGAAAAGATCTCAAATAGCTAAAGGGATATTGAAAAAGAAAGCCAACGTTGGTGGCATCACAATCCCGAACTTCAAGCTCTATTACAAAGCTGTCATCATCAAGACAGCATGGTACTGGCACAAAAACAGACACATAGATCAATGGAACAGAATAGAGAGCCCAGAAAGAGACTCTCAACTCTATGGTCAACTAATCTTCGACAAAGCAGGAAAGAATGTCCAATGGAAAAAAGACAGCCTCTTCAATAAATGATGCTGGGAAAATTGGACAGCCACATGCAGAAAAATGAAACTGGACCATTTCCTTACACCACACATGAAAATAGACTCAAAATGTATGAAGGACCTCAATGTGCGAAAGGAATCCATCAAAATCCTTGAGGAGAACACAGGCAGCAACCTCTTTGACCTCAGCCGCAGCAACATCTTCCTAGGAACAACGCCAAAGGCAAGGGAAGCAAGGGCAAAAATGAACTCTTGGCATTTCATCAAGATCAAAAGCTTTTGCACAGCAAAGGAAACAGTTAACAAAATCAAAAGACAACTGACAGAATGGGAGAAGATATTTGCAAACGACATATCAGATAAAGGACTAGTGTCCAGAATCTATAAAGAGCTTAGCAAACTCAACACCCAAAGAACAAATAACCCAATCAAGAAATGGGCAGAGGACATGAACAGACATTTCTGCAAAGAAGACATCCAGATGGCCAACAGACACATGAAAAAGTGCTCCATATCACTCGGCATCAGGGAAATACAAATCAAAACCACGATGCGATATCACCTCACACCAGTCAGAATGGCTAAAATCAACAAGTCAGGAAATGACAGATGCTGGTGAGGATGCGGAGAAAGGGGAACCCTCCTACACTGTTGGTGGGAATGCAAGCTGGTGCAACCTCTCTGGAAAACAGCATGGAGGTTCCTCAAAATGTTGAAAATAGAACTGCCCTATGACCCAGCAATTGCACTATTGGGTATTTACCCTAAAGATACAAACGTAGTGATCCAAAGGGGCACGTGTACTCGAATGTTTATAGCAGCAATGTCCACAATAGCCAAACTATGGAAAGGACCTGGATGTCCATCAACAGATGAATGGATCAAGAAGATGTGGTTTATATACACAATGGAATACTATGCAGCCATCAAAAGAAATGAAATCTTGCCATTTGCGACAACATGGATGGAACTAGAGCGTATCATGCTTAGCGAAATAAGTCAGGCGGAGAAAGACAACTATCATATGATCTCCCTGATATGAGGAAGTGGTGTTGCAACATGGGGGCTTAAGTGGGTACGAGAAGAATAAATGAAAGAAGATGGGATTGGGAGGGAGACAAACCATAAGTGACTCTTAATCTCACAAAACAAACTGAGGGTTGCTGGGGGGAGGGGGTTTGGGAGAAGGGGGTGGGATTATGGACATTGGGGAGGGTATGTGATTTGGTGAGTGCTGTGAAGTGTGTAAACCTGGTGATTCACAGACCTGTACCACTGGGGATAAAAATACATGTTTATAAAAAATAAAAAATTATATTAAAAAAAAGAAAAACAAAAACAAACAAAAAAAACCAAAAAAAAAAAATCTATTGCAGAAAAATAAATAGTTGGACAAATAATTTTGAAGTAATTTATTTTAAATTAAGCCCCAACACATGCTTGAATTTATGACCCCGGAATTAAGACCTGAGCTGAGATCAAGTCGGTTTACTTAACTGACTGATCTACCCAGGCAACAGTGAAATTATACTTTTATTTTATTTATTTTATTTTAGATTTTATTTATTCCTTTGAGAGAAAGAAGGACAGAGCACAAGCAAGGGGATAGGCAGGGAGAGAAAGAGAAGCAGACTCCTTGCTGAGCCAGGATCCGGTATGGGGCTCAATCCCAGAGCTCTGGCATCATGACGTAAGCCAAAGGCAGATGTCCAACTATCTGAGCCACCCAGGCACCCCAGAAATAAAACTTTTAAAGGTGATATGATTAATGCCTATCAACAGTGTGTAATCTCATGAAGTGTTCTGTTTAGTAGTAATTTGGGTTGATATTTTCTGATTTTTTATTTTAAATTTTTCCTATTAGTTTCAAGTCACACTAAAAATAAAGGATAAAAGCAAGGAGAAACAGTTATCTGTTGTTATTGTTAAATATGCTGAGTCAACTTGCTAGGTCCATAAACAATCTTAACTTTGTGAAGTCAGGAAATATTGTTAATTTAAAGATTTTATTTATTTATTTATTTATTTATTTTAAATCAAAAGCATAAGTCGGGGTGGTGGGGCAGAGAGCGAAGGAGATGGAGAGGGAACCTCAAACAGACTCTGCTGAGCCTGGATCCCCATGCAGTGCTTGAACTCAGGACCCTGAGGTCATGACCTCCCCCAAAACCAAGAGCTCATTGCTTACAATTGCTGTGAATTGGAGTGAAACCTCTATGAAATGCTATGAATTGAAATGAAACCTCCATGAAAGCAAAATACTTAATCTAAAACTATTATATAGAGGCATCTCATTCTGAAAAATAAAATGTGTTAATTAAAGAGACCTTAGTTTAACAACCACAGCCTATCCACTTGAATTCTTGTGTTGATGTTTACTACGCATCCTTAACTTGGCATAGGCAAAAGAAAGCTCTTTGCTTTTCCACAAATCAGTATGCCCTCCAGTTAAAACAATCTGAATTTTACCACTGTGAATAGAGTAGCTCAGGGAAATAAAAATAAGATGGCAAGCTAGATTTGACTTTTAAGTTCTAGAGTGCCATCTTTTCTATCTCCTAATGTTATATAATCTCAAAAGAAGAGATTATCTAAATTACTAATCCACTGCCACGGAGTAAATTCTGTAACAGCAGTAACAAATGTTTTAGAAGTGGTGTCCTCTCCGGGGTCTTATTTTTGAATCCTGTTTTATTGTATAGATAACATAATCAATTGGTTCCATTACTTGGTTTGTTTGCATTGTTATATGATATGTTTCTTTGATTGAGGCATTCATGGAAGCAATATTGGCTGAGTTATATACTCATGTGAAAATTTTTTATTTGATGAGTATATGAACTGGGATGAAAACTATTATATAAAAAAGTCCTTTAACATTTTAAAGCAGAACTTAACCTAAATCAGAGATATTTTAGTGCATTGATCCTGTCAAGTGTACTTAATTTGGTCCATTGACATTGCACACCAAAATTTTGGTTTATTTAACTTTATTTTCTCCAAGATTTTGTTTGGAATATTTATCTCCAATATATGATTGAATTTCCCTTTTTTCTACTTCTGTGATACACCACCTTCCCCACACCTTCAAAATTGAGCTGGTTAGTTCATCAGTGTTTCTAACTGGAAAACTATTTGACTCTTGCTTCATGAAAAATAAGCACAATTTGTTTCAGTGACCTTCTCTACTCTCCCTAGAAGTTCTGAGTTTGGTTCTTTGGTGTCATAAAATAAAATAAAGAAAAGTATGATCTACAGATCTTATTTGATTTGTTCTAATATTGAATGTAATTTTGGAGAAAGATGAAGCTAGTATTGTTCTTTACAGTTAATCTACCTGTGGAGGTTATTTATTTTCTTATTTTATATAGGTGAATGATAATACTTCTTTAAAATATGTTATTAATATGTATATCGTTCTTAAATAGAATTGAATGTTCCTTATCAATCTTTAGGTCTTTCTTTCAGGAACATTTTGTTTTATTGCTTTTTCAATATCAGTTTTTTTATATTTGTAATTCTGTACTTTTAATAGACATCACTCTTTTTCTCTTTTTTCCTTTTTTTTTACCTACTTTCAAATGAGTTTTTAATTACATTTGTATGTTTTGGTTTATACCATTTTCTTATAGCTTAATTTTGTTAATTTTCATCTTTTCTGTTGCTTCTATTAAATTTTGATTTCTATAGTGATACTTTATTGCTTTATATATCATTTGCATTTCCTTTTGTAGTTTAACACTTATTCTGCACCATCTGTACATTTTTTATGGAATCTTTTTTATTTTGACTGCATAATTTCTTTGAGAGCATATACAAAAGAGAAATGATAGCTAACATTTACTGAACACATACATAATTTCTTCAAACCTAAATGAAATCATTTCACAACTGTTTGAGTATTTCTGATCCATAAATATTAAAAACATATCTGGGATTTCTATGAACTACTCCATTATATAATTTATTCATCCATTTAATTATAACACTGCTCTGAAATACTAATTTTAGACATATAGATAAGGAAACTGGAATTATATAGGTGAAAAATAATAAAAATTACAACAAAGAATAGGAAATGGAGATTCTAGATGCCAAAGCAGATGCTAACTAATCTTACGTGGGGTACAATGTAATTCTCTCTCTTTAAACTGTCCAGAAGCTGCCCTAATGATGTGCTAAAGGAAGTCATTTCAGCTTATTTGTCTGTAAGATGTTTATCTATCAGAAAAATCAGTCCCATGTTCAAAAAAAAAATTAGGTGAAGAAGAATAAAAAATGTTTTTGTTATATTAAAAGCACTAAAGGGGAGCCTGGGTGGCTCAGTCCGTAAGCATGTGCCTTCAGCTCAGGTCATGATCCCAGGGTTTTGGGATGGAGCCCCACATCGGGCTCCCTGCTTGTTTATCCCCCTCCCTCTGCCTGCCTTTCTGCCTCCCTGTGCCCTCTCTCGCTCTCTTCTCTCAATCTGACAAATAAATAAATAAATCTAAAAAACAAAAACAAAAACAAAAAACAACAGTACTAAAGACCTAGGTGTATGTGTATGACTTCCATGTGTCTCTCTTCTAGGAACCCATCCTGAAAAACTATTCTAGGTTCCAATGCTTTCTCAGAAGAAAATACATTTTTGGATTATGACAACCCCTGATACTCAAGAAAGCAAGAAACTGATGGATATGTATGAAAGATCAAAAGTTAAAGTTAATCAAGGAGGTTTTAGTGACATAAACAGTTTTAGTGTAAATATTGGTTTAGTCTTATAAATGAGGTGACTTTTTTTCAATGATCTAGTGATTCTGGCATCTTCAGAGAATGAATGTGAGGTTGCACACCTGCCTTTAGATTACATTCGTATCACCAGAAAAGAGGACTTTAATCAGTACCATGCTCTAACCAACTGAGCTAACCAGCCAGATAAAAGAGGACATTTATAGCTTTATTTCCTGTTACTTATATAACGTAGATATGATATACAAGCTATTTTAAACCTTTGTATCTCTGATCCAATATGACACCTTCCTGTCCTTCCTACATTGGGCATGGTTATATAGTTCTGGTCTGATTAACAGCAAGAATGTTATTTTCTTTACTTAATTACTTTACCCTCAATTCAGAGCTTTGTTTAAGTTTCTTCTCTTTAAAATTATACTGTGTTTAGTGTTGATAAGGCCAATGAATTCATTGATCTTTCAATATGCTCTGTATAATTGGTAACAAAAGAAAGAAAAGGCTAATTTTTCAAAAAAATATTGAAATAAAAGCAAAGACGTATTGAATTTATAAATCAGGCAGAGTCAATTCTCACTGTGCTTTGAAGTGCCCAAACTGAAGTGATGTGGATTGAAATTATAGCCTATGTTATTTGGGCCATTCAAAATCTTGAGAAATTATAGGAGGCAGTTTAGCAGAGAGTGACAGAGGATGAGCTTTGACAGCAGGTGGAACCAGGTATGGATGTTGCAATTCATGTGTAGGAGTACTTTTGATAAACAACTTGACTTTTGTAAATTTCTATTTATTTTATTTAACCTCTAAAAAAAAGACAAGATATTATATCAAAGATTTTTTGGTGAAAATTAGATGAAATAACAAATGTAAATTATTTAGGCTGCTGCATAGTGCTCAGTATATTTTAGCTTTTCTTTGATTATTTGCATACTTTTGTATTATTTGCATATTAATCTCACATGGCCAGTCATACAAGTTAACATCAAAAAACTGTTTTACATTCAGTCAAGGGCAAGCTCTATGATACAACAGAGAACAGGTATTGCATCACTTTAAAGAGCAGACCCTTGAATTTTTAATCCCACTGTTTTGGGACATGCCTTCATTATTAGTGCATTATTCACTTCTCTGTTGCTAGACTGTGTATTACAACTTTCTATGTAATTTTCCTCACATTTACATATTGAATGCAGAGGTGTATCTTGCAACTTCATCACTCAAAAAAAAAAAAAAATCATGCTAGCTTCCTAGAGCATTTAACTTGAAATTTAAATCCCTTAAAATAAAATTTAATTATCTTCCCGACATGGCCCCAATCTAGCTTGCCTAGGGTTCTAATATAGCATTCCTACCCCCATCCCTTTCGTAACATAACATATGCTTGCCCTTCTCTTAACATAAGGACAGTTGAGTTCTATTGGGATGATTTGGGAATATTTCATTGTTTTGATATAAAAATTTTAGCCAAAATGCTCAAAACTAGAGCCTATGAAAAAATGTTTCTGATTATTTAGAAAAAAATGTTGTGTATCATATTTTGTAAGCTGTAGAAATATCAATTAAATGTCACAAAAGATATTTTTAGCCTTTTAGTTTATAGATATTATTCTCTGCAATTATAATGAAAATCAACATATTCAAACAGATAATTATTTTTTTCAAATATTAAATAACAATTAATGCAACTTAGGATCCTTCTACATTTAGAATTTAAGACTGAAGTGTAACTAAAATGGATTGATTTGATGTGCAAAAAATTCGTCAAAAATTATTATTTAATCTAAAAAATAGTGAACAATATTGCACTCTAATATTGAGTGAATTTTATTATATTACTTAAGGTCTTTAGCTGGTTAATTTTGTTAACCAAAAAGAGAAATTCATGGAGTCCTCTAGTTTAAAATGGGAATCTTAGCATGATATTTATGTAACAACCTCTTGCTATAACATCTATGAATTATTGAAATTAGTAAAGATCTGGACACTATTTACTTTCTGGAAATTCTGGAAATTTTTGATACATGTTATAAAATTATATTTATTTATGTAAAGACATACAAGTAGGAAAAGATTATGAAAACAGACATTCAGTGTTTATTCAATTAATGTTAAAAACAAATAGGAACAGTGAAACAAAACTTGCTTGGAAGAAAAGAAGGAAATTAACTGGCAGAATTTAAATAAAATTCGTTGCTATATGCAGAGATGGGCTGAAGACGGTACTGGGATACAGAGCAAGTGATGGCAGTAAATATCCATTAGGTGCTTGTCCCTGGGATCTGCACACACAGATAGCCTTCATACTATGAGAATACACCATGGAACCAGCAGCATGCCCCTATAATAGACCATGTGCTGAAAATAATGACAATAATGACACAAATGGGCATTCCAGGGGTGACAATAATGCAAATAGAGAGAGCCTCTATTCTTACATAACTCCCACTATCACATTAAGTCTAGAAAATGAACCTGTGACTGCATAAGCGATATATGCCTTAAGGGTACATAAATATTAATTATATACATACTTATCCTACTAAATATCCGTGTCAAGTAATTTTTTTAAATTTTATTATTTATTTGACAGAGATCACAAGTAGGCAAAGAGGCAGGCAGAGAGAGAGAGAGGGGGAAGCAGGCTCCCCACTGAGCAGAGAGCCCGATGTGGGGTTCTACCCCAGGACCCTGGGATCATGACCTGAGCCGAAGGCAGAGGTTTAACCGACTGAGCCACCCAGGCGCCCCTTTGTCAAGTAATTTTTTTTTTAAAGATTTTATTTATTTATTTGACAGACAGAGATCACAAGTAGGCAGAGAGGCAGGCAGAGAGAGAGAGAGAGAGAGAGGGAAGCAGGCTTCCTGTGGAGCAGGGAGCCCGATGCGGGGCTCGATCCCAGGACCCTGAGATCATGACCCCAGCCGAAGGCATCAGCCCAAACCACTGAGCCACCCAGGCGCCCCTGTCAAGTAATTTTTTAAAAATAACTGTACATAGTTTGCATTAGTTAAATATCCTTAACTTATCTTGTATCAAAGATATTAAACATTCTAATATTTAGTTTATGCCTTGTTCTAAAAGCTGACAACCCATATACACATGCATACATATAAATATATATATATATATGTATGATCTAGTATTAAGTATCACTTTTTTCTTCTTCCCAAATCAAAATGTAAAAATGTGCTTATTCTGTAAAAGAAAATACCCATAAGTAAATTATATAATAAAAATCAATGAAAAAAATCTAGGCCTAAACTATATGAGATAGATTTATTTTATAGAAGTTATTTCTTCTGTGAGTAAAACATTTTATCATCAAGTGTTGTATAAGCACAACTAGAGTACATTATGAATAAATAAAGCAGCACTATCTATAAGCAAGAATTTTATTCTCTATGGGGGAAATTCCTTGATCTTAAAACTTTATCAATTGTTATCCTTTTAAAAAAGTGTTAGAAATAATGTATTTTCCCTTAAATGATATTTTCACAGTTCAATATATGCTGAAAATAGTTCAACAAAGGTTGTGATTGACAGGATAAGGAAAGTGTGCCTCTCTATAGCATTACCTCAAAGGCAGAAGAAGGAAAGAGTGGTTTAGTTTAAAAAAATCTTTTATGGTAGGAACCAGCACAATCATCCTTCTATTATTAAGTGTTGAATTGATGACAATTTCCAAGTGTCAATAAACAGGGACACAGAGTCATCTATAGCCCTCTCAGGTGTTTACAGATACTGTGGAGTCTCTAGGGATTCTATAACTGTGCTTAAGGCTATACTTCTTCCATTATGATTTTTCCTTTTTTACTATATTTGGGCTTTGACTGAGTTTTCATCAAAGGTCAAAGTATGAGTTTATTGCCTCAAGGCCTGCTTTTTGAGTCCAAAGAAAGTGTCAACTAAAATAAAAGATATTCCACTAATATATCCTTTTCTATCCTCAACTTCACCAACACCTTTAAAATGAAACTACAGATAAATAAATTCCCTAGATCCGAAGAGGGGAGTACAAAGCTGAGTTAGTTATTTCTGTATTTACAGTGATATAATAATTAATTAAAATGCTTTTAAACAAACTACCATGTATACAAACCATAATGACCATAATGTGAAACATTTCTTGGTCTGTCCCTATAAGAATTTTTTTTAAACTTCCCTCTTAAATACAGTAAATTTAATTCTAAATACTACCTGCCCATTACTTAGTTGGGATCACACCGGGCGATTTCCAAGGCAGGGATGGTACAATTTGATCAAGGTAGCAAGTTACCATTGTCTTTCTCTAAATTGAGAAAACAGTACAAAATTAAGTGTTCAAGAAACAAAGGAGTGGAAGGAGCTAAAATTGCAAACAAGCTTGTCAACTTCAATACACACTCTGCTTTTATTATTGTTGTAAGAACACTTGAGATGAAATGCACCCACAACAATTTTTAAGTGCATAATATAGTATTATTAACAATAGGCACAATGGTGTACAGCAGATTTCTTCAAATTATTCATCTTGCAAAACTGAAATGTTATACAACATGACCATTAACATTAACAATACTCCCTTTCTCCATCCCTCTAGCCCCTGACAACATCTATTCTACTCTCTGAGCCTATGAGTTTGACTCTTAGAGAAACTTCATGTAAATAAAATCATGTAGTGTTTGTCCTTCGTGATTGACTTATTTTTCTTAGCATAATATCCTTAAGGTTCATCCATGTTGTTGCAGATGACATGATTTCCTTAAGACTTAATAATATTTTTGTATGTATACACAACATTCTTTTATTCATTCATGAATCAATGGACATTTATGTTATTTCCACATCTTGGCAATTGTGAAACAATGCTACAATGAGTATAGGAGTGCAGATATCTCTTTGAGATTCTGATTTTGGTTCTTTTGGGTAAATACCCATCACTAGGTTTGCTGGATCATATGATGGTTCTAGTTTATTTTTTAGGAACCTCCATACCATCTTCCATAGGGGCTATACCATTTTATATTCCCACCAACAGCATACCTCTTCTACGTCTAAACTCCCAGAGTCCTGGCGGGAGAGTCGTTTGTTCTTTTTCTGGAATATTATACTTCATCAAAATTTAAAGGTACTTTCAATGAGGTCCAATATAGATGGCTTCAACCTATGAAATGGAGAAAGCCCAATATCCAGACTTCTAAGTGTATTATATCCTTGTTTCTGGTCATTAATTATAGTGTTTGTAAATGAGAATTATCATTAATTACAGTGTTTATAAATGAGAGAATGCAGAGTAAGACTTTGAAATGACCTAGTCTCAGGAAATAGAACCAGGGACACTTGTTGACTGAGCTAATTCACCCAAGTTCGTCAACTGAGGTACAGGAAAAAGGTCACTATTTTCATGTAAAATCACTGTGAAAAATAAATATAAGAAACTAAACAGAGAAGTCAACGAAGCAGTTTTCATAGCATCAGTCTGAGTCTCGTCAAGTTCACCATGATGATCATAGAAGTCTCCCAAGAAGCTCAGTGTTTTCCAAAGACTAATGGGCACTCATGTGGGGGACAGAAAGAGCAACAAAAACAATAACAACCATAAGCAATTCATATCACAAAAGTTCCTGGAGATTTAGAGGAAACACAAAACTGAAAGGAAAAGACCTAAGCCAAAATCTTGCTCCATCTCTTAGAAGCAATGTCATAAAAATGTCACTTTACAACAGTTATAATGATTATACACTATTAGAGTTATGGTTTGCTAAGCCATGTTCTAGATATTAGTAAAAAATAGTAAAACTGTAAGGTGATGAAGTTGAAAATTCATGGTGAGAGATTCTTTCTCAAATATGTCAAACTTATAAATACCCCACAGCCTCCTCCACCTTTCCATTTGGGGATATGATAGGCATATGGACTGCAACATCTTTTTTCATTTCATATTTACAGTACCACACACTATCTATTTTAATTTTTTTAATGTTTTCCATTTTATTTTATTTTACTTTTCAGTGTTCCAAAATTCATTGTTTATGCAACACACCCACTGTTCCATGCAATACGTGTCCTCCATAATACCCACCACCAGGCTCACCCAACCTTCCACCCCCCCTTTCAAAACCCTCAGTTTGTTTCTCAGAGTCCACAGTCTCTCATGGTTTGCCTCCCACCACCCCAATGTCCCCCAACTCATTTCTCCTCTCCTTCACCCATTGTATTCTATGTTATTCCTTATGCTCCACAAGTAAGTGAAACCGTATGATACTTGACTCTCTCTGTTTGACTTACTTCACTCAGCATAATCTCTTCCACTCCTGTCCATGTTGATATAAAAGTTAGGTATTCATCCTTTCTAATGAAGGCATAATACCCCATAGTGTATATGGGCCATTTTAAATTCAACTTAGTTAACATATAGTGCATTATTAGTTTCAGGGACAGAATTTAGTGATTCATCGATTGCATATTACACCCAGTGCTCTTGTCATCATGTGCTCTCCTTAATCCATCACCCAATTATCCTGTCCCCCACCCACAACCCCTCAAGCAACCCTCAGTTTCTTTCCTAGAGTTTAAAGTATCTTATGGTTCGCTTCCCTCTCTGTTTTTACCTTATTTTATTTTTTCTTCCTTACCCTATGTTCATATTTTGTTTCTTAAATTCCACATGTGAGTAAAATTATATTGTGTTTGTCTTTCTCTCATTTATTTTGCTTAGCAGAATACCTTTAGTTCCATCCACATCACTGTGAATAGCAAGATTTCATTGTTTTTTAATGGTTGAGTAATATTCCAGTATGTGTGTGTGTGCATGTGTGTATATACCACATCTTCTTTATCCAGTCATCTGTCACTGGAGATCTGGGCTCTTTCCATACTTTGGCTATTGTGCACACTGCTGCTATAAACATTGGGGTTCATGTGCCCTTTCAAATCACTATGTGTGTAGTCTTTGGAAAAATATCTAGTGATGCAATTGCTGAATCATGGGGTAGCTCTATTTTTAACTTCTTGAAGAACTTCCACACTGTTTTCCAGAGTGGCAGAACCAGTACCTACCAACAGTGCAAGAGGGATCCCCTTTTTCCACATCCCTGCCAACATCTGTTGTTCTTCATTTTAGCCATTCTGACAGGTGTGAGGTATCTTATTGTAGTTTTGATTTGTATTTCTCCAATATCAAGTGATGTGGAACATCTTTTCATACGTATGTCTTCTTTGGAGAAATATCTGTTCATGTCTTCTGCCCATTTCTTGACTGGATTTTTTGTTTGTTTTTTGGGTGTTGAGTTTGGTAAGTTCTTTATAGAGTTTGGATACTGGTCCTTTTTCTGTCCTTTTTCTGATATTTCATTTGTGAGTATCTTCTCCCATTCTGTAGGTTGCCTTTTAGTTATGTTGATTGTTTCTTTTGCTGCGAAAAAGGCTTTTATCCTGATGAAGTCCCAATGGTTCATTTTTGCTTTTGTTTCCCTTTCCTTTGGAAATGTGTCTTGCAAAACGAAGTTGCTGTAACAGAGACCAAAGAGGTTGCTACCTGTGTTCTCTGGGATTCTGATGGATTCTTGTCTCACATTTAGCTCTTTCATCTATCTTGAGTTTATTTTCATGTATGGCATAAGAAAGTGGTCTGGTTTTATTCTTTATATGTTGCTATCCAATTAATTTTCCCAACACCATTTGTTGAAGAGACTGTCTTTTTTCCATTGGATATTCTTTCCTGATTTGTCAAAGTTTAGTCAACCCTGGGTTCTCTATTCTGTTCCATTGATATATGTGTCTGTTTTTCTGCCAGTACCATGTTGTCTTGATGATTACAGCTTTATAATAGAGCTTGAAGTCTGAAATTGTGATGCTTCCAGATTTGGTTTTCTTTTTCAACATTTCTTGGCTACTCTGGGTCCTTTCTGGTTCCATACAAATTTTAGGATTGTTTGTTCCAGCTCTGTGAAAAATGTTGGATGTATTTTGATAAAGATTGTATTGAATGTGTAGATTGCTTTGGTTAGCACAGACATTTTAATAATATATGTTCTTCCAGTCCATGAGTATGGGATGTTTTTCCATTCTTTATGTCTTCCTCAATTTCTTTCATGAGTATTCTCTAGTTTTCTGAATACATATTTTTTATCTCTCTAGTTAGGTTTATTCCTAGATATCTTATGAGTTTGGGGTGCAATTTTAAATGGAATAAATTCCTTAATTTCTATTTCTGTGGCTTCATTGATGGTGTATAGAAATGCAACAGACTTCTGTGAGTTGATTTTATATCCTATGACTTTGCTGAATTCTTGTATCAGCTCTACCAATTTTTTAAAAGATTTTCTTTATTTATTGATGAGATACATAGAGAGAGGGAGACAGAAGCAGAGGGAGAACTGATGTGGGACTTAATCCCAGAACCCTGGGATCATAACCTGAGCTGTAGGCAGAAGTTTAGCTGACTGAGCCACCCAGGTGCCCATTCTACCAATATTTTGGTGGAGTCTTTGGGTTTTCTACAGTGTTTCATGTCATTTGCAAAGAGTGAAAATTTGACTTCTTCTTTGCCAAATTAGATGCCTTTCATTTCTTTTGTTTTCTGATTGCTGAGGCTAGGACTTCCAGTACTACGGTAAATGACAGTGGTGAGAATAGACATCCTTGACATGTTCCTGGCCTTAGGGGAAGAGCTCTGTTTTTCCCTGTTGAAGATGATATTCACTGTGGGTATTTCATATATAACTTTTACGATGTTGAGGTATGTTTCGTCTATCCCTACTTGATGAACATGGATGTAAAAATTCTTACCAAGATACTAGCTAATAGGCTCCAACAGTACATTAAATATATTACTTACCATGACAAAGTGGTATTTATTCAACATCCAGAAATCAATCAATGTGATACACCACATTAATAAAAGAAAGAATAAGAATGATACTATCCTCTCAATAGACGCAGAAAAACATTTGACAAAAATAAATATATATATATAGCATTCTTTTTTGGTAAAAACCTGACCGCAACATTATTACATTGGATCTCCATAGCACCTCCCAGAAACTACCTTCTCTGACAGTCTTTTTCAACTTAATTGCTGGTTGCTCCACAGTTCTAGTTCCTCAACCCAAAATCCTGAATTCTAACTTGACTTCAAAATATATGTCCTTAAAAAACCTCAAGGTTATGGAGATACCTTTCATTTGAAATTAAAAAATTACAGTCTCTTAAGAACCAGGCGGAGAACTGGCATACTGTCAGGCGAGTCTCACTTTAAAGATCCAGGCAAGTCAAAAGCTGAATACCAAATAATGAGATGGAGAAATATACCCAGATCTTTTCATAAGCTGGTCTCCAGTGTCTCATGACAAAAGAAGTTGAGCTAGGAAGCTAAGTAGAGATGATAATGCAGTCCCCTAAAATAATAGTTCTACCTCCTTCTTGTATACTTGTGTTTATTCATGGAACAAAGCATACCAAATGTCCTCTCTGTGATGAATTTATATACATAATGATGAGATTTCCTTCTTTCATTTTTTAAATAAAGACATGTTTAAGTTGAAGAGTTAAAGAATTAAATAAATAAGGATAATATAACAAATTTACAGCTTATGGTGAGTTTTATGAATAGATAAGTAGACTATTATGATTCTAGAGAAATAATTGTTTTAAACCAGGTTTGTGACATTTAGTTGAGATAAACAAAGAACAAATATGATAGGTAGGTACATAGATAGATAGATAAGATAATTTGAGGCAGAGCAGTACACATATATGTATACTTGTATAAATGTGTGCTTGAGTGAGTATTGGTCAAATCTAGGTTGTGGCATCATAGGCACTGGATTCAAATTCTGTCCCCCACTCACCAAGTATGTGATGGGGGAATTTCTTTAAGCTCTCCATCGCTGCAATTATAGATATTTAATATGATACAATAACACTGAGAGCAGATACGTATGTGGGTCATGAGGGACAACTTCAAAAAGAGTTTTTTAAATGATGATAGACTTAAAATTTGAGAATTATACTTTATATATTACAATAATGTTAACATCTCAAATACTTATATAAAATTTATATATTATGAATAAAAATAATGGGCATTTTGAATATTTATCTTACTCATTGAATACTCAGGTTATCTGTATGAAACAAATGTAAAAATTGTCTTCATTTTATAGTTGAAAAAACAAAAATTTTTAGAAGCTAATCATTTGCCTGAAGAAGCAAAGTTAAGAGAGTTGAAACTGCAATTTGTAGCCACATAGTCTGAGTCTAAAACTTTATCCTCAACTATTTGACTCAATACCATTATATGCTTTGGAACATTTTAAAAACCTTTTGCATTTGTGTCATTTGTGTTACAGAAGTAACAGGTAAATTTAAAAAGGAAAACAGAGCTACTGCTCTTTTATTTTTCCACATTTGAAAGGTCTCCCTTGGACACCCTCACTTCCATTTCCATATTCAGAGTTGATGACTCAGATGTTCAGTGTACATGCTTTTAAAATTCTTTAAGACTTTTTTTTTTTTAGAATAAAGTTAATTTTATTTTAAAATATTTTTTTTCAGCATAACAGTATTTCTTGTTTTTGCATCTGTACTCGAGGAACTACAGAACACTCATGAAAGGAATTGAAGAAGACACAAAAAAATTGGAAGACCATTCCATGCTCTTGGATTGGAAGAATAAACATTGTTAAAATGTCTATATTGCCTAGAGCAATCTATACTTTTAATGCCATTCCAATCAAAATTCCACCAGTATTTTTCAAAGAGCTGGAGCAAATAAACCAGAAATTTGTATGGAATCAGAAGAGATCCTGAATTGCTAAGAAAATGTTGAAAAACACAAATAAAACTGGGGCATCACCTTACCTGATTTCATGCTTTACTACAAAGCTGTGATCACCAAGACAGCATGGTACTGACATAAAAACAGGCACATAGACCAGTGGAACAGAGTAGAGAGCCCAGATATGGACCCTCAACTCTATGGTCAAATAATCATTGACAAAACAGGAAAAAATATACAGTGGAAAAAAGACAGTCTCTTCAATAAATGGTGCTGGGAAAACTGGACAGCTATATGTAGAAGAATGAAACTCAACCATTCTCTTACACCGTACACAAAGATAAACTGAAAATGGATAAAAGACCTCAGTGTGAGACAGGAATCCATCAGAATCCTAGAGGAGAACATAGGCAGTAATCTCTTCGATATCAGCCACAGCAACTTCTTTCAAGATATTTCTCCAAAGACAAAGAAAACAAAAGCAAAAATAAACTTTTAGGACTTCATCAAAATCAAAAGCTTCTGCACAGCTAAGGAAACAGTGAAGAAAACAAAGAGGCAACCCACGGAATGGGAGAAGATATTTGCAAATGACAGTACAGACAAAAGGTTGATATCTAGGATCTATAAAGAACTCCTCAAACTCAACACACACAAAACAGATAATTCTATCAAAAAAAAAAATAGGCAGAAGATATGAACAGACACTTCTCCAATGAAGACATACAAACACATGAAGACTTTATTTTTTTATTTTATTTTATTTTTTGACAGACAGAGATCACAAGTAGGCAG